>NC_041399.2:14485054-14802554 GCF_900747795.2 Erpetoichthys calabaricus | reverse complement strand
AACTAAAAATATCAAGAACTCACATCTCGCGAGATGAGACTTTGTGCCAAAAGATTTAACCACGCCTGGGAACGGAAATAAAAGACAAAGAGTAGAACAGCTGCTGTACAGGCTTTTAAATGATCGAAGTGCCACACAAGATGCAGATCATGTGGCATGGCAGCAGCCAGTCAGCAGCTGATCGAGCAAAGAGGAGGTAAAAAAAAAAAACTGTATTTGTTTCCCATTGTATCACTATTTAAGAGGGGGTTCAGAGGAGTGAATTTGTCTGCTTGGGGTACGTTCAGCCCCCCACTTCACAACACGAGCGACAGAGACACGAATAGTCTGGCGCGTAACGAAGGCCAGGGGGGGTTGACAAGCAAAGCGAGTAGGGGGTAAACCCCATACTGTTGCATTATTTGACAGTAAACTATTTCAACCATTCTATGATCTGCTTCTCGCAACTGAAAGTGGGCACCGTGGCGGATGTTAGTCGACTTGCTGACCAACCACAATCGTTACCTGGTAGGTGACCACCCATACAATCAGATTGTGATTCAGACTACGAATGCCATGAATGTAATCCATCCATCCATTTTCCAACCCGCTGAATCCGAACACAGGGTCATGGGGGTCTGCTGGAGCCAATCTCAGCCAACACAGGGCACAAGGCAGGAAACAATCCTGGGCAGGGTGCCAACCCACCGCAGGACACACACAAACACACCCACACACCAAGCACACACTAGGGCCAATTTAGAATCGGCAATCCACCTAACCTGCATGTCTTTGGACTGTGGGAGGAAACCGGAGCGCCTGGAGGAAACCCACGCAGACATGGGGAGAACATGCAAACTCCATGTGGAGAGGACCCGGGAATCGAACCCAGGTCCCCAGATCTCCCAACTGCGAGGCAGCAGCGCTACCCACTGCGCCACCGTGCCGCCCATGAATGTAATATATATATATATATATATATATATATATATATATATATATATATATATATATATATATATATATATATATATATATATATATATATATTTATATATATCATTACATTACTTACACTCTTAAACCCAATTAAGCTATAAATAAATAAAGTTAATAAATATTATAGCCTGGATACTGGACAAACAGAAAAACCTTTGATCTTTATTATGGAAATTGTAAAAGAGTAAACCTTAAAATGTCAAATAAAATAAAAGAATTTATCATTCTAAATCAGTTTATTTATACATAAATACAAATTATTCTTACATATATGCTGTCTCCTAAAAGGCCAGGCTCAAGGAGATTAAACAGGGATTGAAAATTCAGTAAGCACATAGTCATTGTTCAAGTTTTATTTTGATGGATATGCATTCCCTCTTGGTCGAGAATTAATTGCATTAAAATAAAAGTAAGTTAATGGAAGGATTAACTTCCTCTAAAGACATTCTGTCAGGATTAAAGTCTGTCATCTTTGAAGATACTGTATGTGTAGTTACTGCAATGGTGTCAGCTGTTTTTGATCCAATTTCATATACTTGCAGAGCTCTACACAAGCGGAAAAGTACAAGTGCAAAGTACAAAAAAAAAAAAAAAAAACAATAATAATATAACAAACACAAATTATCACCAGCAGAATATGTTAAAATCTAATTCATAATTTAGATAGGAAAATGTCCACAGCATAATATTAATTTTGGAGAAGTAAACCTCAGAACCTGCTGTCATAGTAAATATTTGCCAGAGAATTGAAAAAAAATAAATATATTTTTTTATATCAAGCAAAGTGTTATTTGAAAAAAAAATCATCATTACTCCATTTTTTTGCACATATATTAAGTTGAGTATTTATTGAGTTATTTATTGATATATTGAGTTTTTATTAAGCTTTAATATTTTATTTTTTTCTAATCACCTTTTTCACTTTGGCCATTTTGTTTGTTTTTTTTTTTCATTTTGCTTTTAACTGTCCATCCATATCCTCAAGTCGCTTCATCCAGTACTAGGCTAAGAAATCCTGAACCCTATTTGGACATCAAGGCAGCAATCGGTCTTCGGGGGACTGTCAGTCCATCACTGGTCACAAGAGCTAGCCAAAAGCATATGCAAACTAAGCAGCTGCATAGGCCACTGTGGCCACCAGGGGGCCCTCATCTGCTGAGCCTGTCATGGGAAATGGGAAAGCTGGAGAAGAAAAACTGATAATGACAATTAGGCTCAGTAGTGGGTGGGAGACCCATAGCGCCCTTTGATTGTGTACAGCCTTTCAAAGACAACCCCCCAACTCTTTAAATGTAGACAATTGCACCCTTCAATCAGGTTCATCCCTCTAAGGGGGACACCCTGTCTTCAACTACACTGATTACTCCAAGAGGGACAAATGTGATCTTTGATTCACCCCATCTCCCTTACCCATTTCCTAGTATAACATTTTAACAAGGGACCTCCAAACTTTATTTAGCTTAAGGCCTCACCAACTGTAAAACTGGCACTGCCAGGCACTCTCTTGGACCTATCCACCCTGACAATATCCATCCATCCATCTATTTGCTACTTCATTTTCCCAGTTCAGGGTCTTGGCAGAGTTGGTGCCTGTCCAAGTAGCACTGGGTTCACAGGATGAGTAAATACCAGTCCAGGGCACGCATGGCACTCACATAGATATACTAGATTACCACCCTCAGTCATATTAGGATCATTTGTTTCATTAGAACATGAATAATAATAATAATAATAATAATAATAATAATAATAATAATAATAATAATAATAATAATAATAATACATTTTATTTATATAGCACCTTTCCCATGCTTATTAGACACATTTTGTCAAGAGCAGGCCCAACAAACCTCATTAGTTTTGTGCACCTAATTTTTCCAAAATAACCTCAATTTGAAATTTGAAGGTCCCCAAAGTCTTACTTCCTGCCACACTATTTGGTGTTTTATTCAGTGTGTCTGTGATTCTCTGTGTGAAGAACAACTTTCTAACATTTTGTGCAAAATTTAACATCCACCAGTTTCCCCGTGTCCTTGTTGAACTCTTTTTAAAGCGACAGCCTGGATTCACTATGTTAATTCTTTTCACACATTTAAAATTTTCAGTCATGTCACCTCTTAATCTCTGTTTGTGTAAGCTGGAAAGATTTGACTTCTTCTATGGCTCCTCACAGCTCATACCTCTTTGTTCTGGAATCAGCCTAGTTGCTCTTCTATTGGCTTTTTCTAGTGCTGCTATGCCCTTTTTGTAGTCTGGAGACTAAAACTGCACACTGGACTCCAGATGAGGCCTCACCAGTGTGTTATAAAGCTTGAGTAGAACCTCCTTGGACTTGTATGGCAGACATCAAGGTGCTATATAACATGACATTCTGTTAGCCTTCTTAATGGCTTCTGAACACTGTCTGGCAGTCGAGAGCTTAGAGTCCACTACGACCCCTAAATCCTTCTCATAAGGTGGACTCTCAATTTTCAGAACTCCCATTGTGTATTGAAAACCTAACATTTTTACTTCCTACGTGTAATACTTTACATTTACTGATCTTAAATTTCATCTTCTACATTTCCACCTAAGCCTGTATGCTATCCAAGTCCTTCTGTGATGATTCAATGAATTCCAAATTATCTGCCAATCCACCTTTCTTGGTTTCCTCTGCAAACCAGTTTGTTGCTTATGCTCTTTTCTAAATCATTTATGTATATTAAAAATAGCAGTGGGCCCAACAATGACCCCTGAGAGACACCACTCTTACCTTCACCTGATGGGGGTCCTCACATCTACAACCTCTGCTTCTTTTGTTTTAGCCAATTCTGCATCCATCTACACTTTGAGCTCAAGGCATCAGTCTCTCAAATGTTTAATTTGCTGATCTTCCATTCCAGTTAGATCATAGGTGTTGTTGTGATGTGAGATTTTGCATATAAGTTGATAAATATTTTGTATGTCTTTATTTGTAACTTAGGCAAAGCAATGTAATATTAGTGTTACGTTAGTGAGAAGCATTCATGTTTACAACCTCCCCCCCCCCCCCCCCCCCCCACCTCTCTCAGGAATGGGTCTCTTTGAATTTGACAACAGAGTTGGGGGTAATGCCTGAAACAAGTTTTTCTCTGCTAAAGTCGTTCAACCCCCACGCAGGAAAGCCAGACTGCCTAACTGCCAAGCTTTACCTTAACATGTGATTTGGGGCCAGGTGTGAAGATGTTCTATCCCCCTATTGGCTGTTTGGAACTGGCTTGTATCAAAAGCCTTTAAGTACCATGACACCCTATTGGCTGTAGGGTTTGGACAGAAAACCTATAAATTTGCTCACTCACTCCCTCACTCTCTCTCTCTTACCAAACTGCTGAATGACCATCTCACACACCATGAACTGAAAAGGACAACACAATGAAGAGCACAGCTCGGCAGCCATATTGAGACCGGCAATGCGGCCTGTTCTGAAGAAAGCTGATCACAAATGATGCCTTAACTAGAGACGTTTTTAAGTAACTAACAAGTCTGTGTGCTGCCTGAAACTACACATCACCATTTAATCAGGTTGTATGGTTGCCAATATTCAAATGTACTTTGCATATTGTTATTATTTATGAAAATTATCAATAATACATTGTTTAAATTGTAACTTAACTCCTGCTTGTCTTTTACTGCACCTAATTTCCTGAGGTTATAAATGTAGAAGGGAAGGTGGGAAGAAGTTATATACTATCCATATTACTAACCGAGAATGCTAAACCGGATGATGGACGCAGGCACATCCGGCCATGGGCCGTAGCTGCAAAAAGAGTCCGCGTGAGGCGGATGAGGAGCCGCGAGAGGGGGACAAAAGAGCCCGCGAGAGGAGGATGAGGGGCCGCGAAAGGCGGACAAGACCACAGAAAAAAGACAAACGAGCACCGAAAAAAGGAAAAGGCACATAAAAAAGTAGTCAAACGCAGGCAAAGCACGAAACACATTGCACACGAAACTAGACCCAAAAAAAAAAAAAAAAAAGAGGCTCACGCACAACAGCAAGGCAACCCCCCCCCCCCTCCCCCCCTACAGGCACCGGACGGGACACACACCAAGAGGGGGATTCAACAAGCCCATGAAACACAAAAAAAAGAACACAAAACCACCCCACAGACCCTACAAGCAAGGGACGGGACACACACAAAGAGGGGGATTCAACAAGACACAGGAACACAAAAACAAAGAAGACGCTCGCGCAACAACAATCCTCACCAACAACACACATCCATAAGAAGTGACACCCAAAGCCACATATTCTAAAGTGAACGTCAACACCTTCACACTAGACAGCATAGGTGTCAGCATAGGTGGATCTCCTTACAATAAAGCACTATTAACCGTTCAACTGCAGAAAAGGAAACATATTAACAGTGACTGCGATCCTCCTTATTACTTATCCATATTTCGCATGCTGAGAAAGAAACAAGTCATGAATACAGGTCACGGGTACAAAACGAAAAGGAAAGGATAACAGGAACAAACACACGAACACGAAAGAAACAACAAAATACACGGCTATGCAGTATAGGTGGATCTCATTACAATAAGGCACTATTAACCGTTCAACCGCAGAAAAGGCTCCATATTAACAGTGAGTGCAATACTCCTTATTACTTATCCATATTTCTAAAAGAAAAAATGTCTCGACTCCAAAAACGCAAAGCTCAACTAAAGCTTCTAACTAACGATGTACCTAAAAGTAAAAACTTTATGAACTGCATTAGATCCTACAATAGTTCATTTGCTTTTGCATCTACCGGAGTAAATATCAGGCCACCAAAAGGCAATGGCCCATACTGCTTTCCCATATGTGCACAAATATTGCATCGCATTGGAACAGTGCACCCTGAAACAAATCAACAACGCAAATATGCACAAATCTACATCCTAGATCCAGATGACGCAAGCTATCAATCAAAGTGCTGCATCGCAACAGGCACGGATTCAAAACGAAACACCTCCCGTCTCAGACATACGTTAACGGCAAGGACGGCTACAACGAGCTTCTCACACAGCACAGGCAAATCGATTACAGCTCCAAAACAACACGTCCCAAATACTACACATGCAACAACGCGCCTCTCAAACGGCACAAGCAAAACATACACCAGGAAAATTCATTCGGATTAATGAATGTCATTTGCAATCATTGTCATTCAGTTCACTTCCCTGAAGAAACAACTGGCAATACAAGTAATACATTTACATGTTGTTGTCAAAAGGGTCAAATTAGACTGCCTTCTTTACATTCATATACTGAATATCTACAAAAGCTTCTAACTAACGATGTACCTGAAAGTGAAATCTTTATCAACTGCATTAGATCCTACAAATCGGTATCCACTATGAACATTAACGGTGGCACTGCACGTGACATCCGTCTTGAAAAAATGTTAATTATTGATGAATGTACAATGGCATGAAGTCACTTACTCAACACCATTCATAAACTTCTACAAACGTTTATGAATAATAATATTCGATTTGGATGAAAGGTACTTTTATGAGGAGGAGATTTTAGACAGTGCTTAGCTATTCTTCCAGATGCCATGCACTCAGCTATTGTTCAGTGCACCTTAAAATACGCAGACAATTGGCATTGCTTTCAAAAGATACAGTTAGTAAAAAAGATACGATGTCCAGAACCAGATCATAACAATTGCTTATTACAACTGAGAGATGGTACACTCACCAATACAGATGGACTTCATCCACATATTATTACAATTCCTCAAGCCTTTATCTGCGACGACTTAGTTACAAAGAGATTTGGAACAGCAATCTCATTAGACCAAATGCCCCTTTTAACACAACGCACTATATTATGTCCAAAAAATATTAATGTGCAAAACATAAATACCCAAGTCATTCCATTACTTCCTGGAGAGACACAACTCTTTCTAAGCTCTGACAAACTTGACTCTGATCACAACAATAACCATCTTCATTGACCTTACAAGTTCTGAGCTGGAATTACCTTTTACACTTAAACGGCGTGTACAAAGAAATTTTCAAATAAACCTTTACACTGTGCCACACACTTTATTGTTTGCTTTCTATTTGCATCATCTACACCGTCACACTATTCTATATCTCATTCATACATCACGCTCTTTGTCATTCCCAACACCAGGGGTTGGCGAGCGAAGCGAGCAGGGGGCGGAGCCCCCTAGTAATACCTTATAAACAGTGATAAGTCTGTGAGATATGAGGCATTCTGACAGAGGCTACATATTAATAATACAAAAGGGGAAAGTAGAGTAATATAAAACTCTACAAAGACAAAACAGGTTTCAATCAGTCTAATAAGTATGTATTTAAGAAATGGGCTTAACTCTTTTAGGGCAGATGTCGACTTTTGTCGACGGGAGGGATTGAGGGCGTATGTTGACAAAAGTCGACCTCCAGGGGTAGAGGGTGACAATCAGCTGTAAATGGCAACAAAACTCACCGTTACATTAATGGTATTCCCTCTCTGCTTGGAGGAATGTTAGACTCATTGACTCAGCATCTAATCCTGGCATGTGCGTGAGTTACAAAATGTAAACAAAGTCTAGATGGCATCGACATCTCACGAGGGAGCGAAGCGAGTGCAGAAAACAAAATACTCAGCAGACGATGTTTTGCGCATTATTGCTGAGTCGGACTCTGATTTATTCATAATCTGATTTTGTTGAGAGTGATCAAGAGATCGAGCAAGAGAGTGAGGAACTGGCATCAGCTGATCGGACACCAGCCAATGCCGCCCCAGCTGATTGGCTGTCAGCTGTGCGCATTCGCGCAGCCCATGCACCTACAGCAAGGTTTGTGTGAGAGGAATAGCCAGACATTGATCCGTGGGAGACTTCACATGCAGGCTTCATACAACATGCAAGACAGTAACATTTGTCAAAAATAAATATTTTTGGTTGATTTGATGTGTTAAACCATTCCTTTGGGTCCATCCATCCATCTATTATCCAACCCAGGGTCATGGGGGTCTGCTGGATCCAATCCCATCCAACACAGGGTGCAAGGCAGGAAACAAACCCCGGGCAGGGAGCCAGCCCACCGCAGGGCACTCACACACACACTAGGGACAATTTAGAATTGCCAATGCACCTAACCTGCATGTCTTTGGACTGTGGGAGGAAACTGGAGTACCCAGAGGAAGCACATGCAGACATGGGAAGAACATGCAAACTCCACGCAGGGAGGACCCGGGAAGTGAACCCGGGTCTCCTTACTGTGAGGCAGCAGTGCTACCCACTGCGCCACCGTGCCACCTTTGATTTGTGTTATTTTTTAAAAAGGGTGAGTTTTTGGAAAAATATTCAGCCCTGGGAGAAAAGAAACAAACAAAAAAATTAGTCCTAAAAGAGTTAAGGAGGGTGGGGGAGACCAAAGTATCCCTAGGAAGCTTGAAAATACAGTGTCACTTAATATTGAATCTTTTTAAGCAGAACTCCAAGCATTATGTGGAGAAAGCCCGGGTGTTCAGGTTTCTGGGTATTGAGCTGGAGGATGACCTGACCTGGAGCGCCAACACCAAGGAGCTGCTGAAGAAGGTGCAGCAGAGACTGTATTTTCTGAGAATCCTCAGAAAGAAAATCTGCTCCTTGCCTTTTATCACTGTTCCATCGAGAGTGTGCTCACGTACGGACTGTGTGTGTGGTACGGCAGCTGCACTTCCTCAGAAAGGAAAGTGCTCCACAGGATCGTCAGAACAGCAGAGAGATGTTACAATGTGCATCACACAGACCAATTTCACTCCTAAATAATGATGTGAAGTTACTCTCAAAAATTATAGTTAGAAGGACGGAGAAAGTGCTGCCCTCAGTAATATCACAGGATCAAACTGGATTTATTAAAGGCCGACACTTATCTTCCAATCTCCGACGCCTGTTTAATGTAATATATTCACCAGCAAAGTCAAACACCCCAAAGATATTACTATCATTAGACGCAGAAAAAGCATTTGATATGATTGAATGGAACTACCTTTTCACTGCATTGGAGAAATTTGGGTTTGGCCCGAATATTTGTGCATGGATCAAACTACTGTATACCAATCCAGAAGCTTCAGTTTGTATTAACAACATTTGTTCAGACTACTTTAAGCTAGAATGTGACACCAGACAAGGATGCCCCTTGTCACCACTGCTGTTTGCAATCACCATGGAACCACTGGCGGTTCACTGTCGAAATTCTTATCAGATAAAGGGGATTATCAGAGAAAGACTGGAACAGAAAATTTCTCTATATGCAGATGGTATGGTTTTATATGTATCAGACCCAGAAAACACTGTGCCTGGAGTTTTAACAGCGCTAACAGAATTTCAAAAGATATCTGGTCTCAGAATTAATCTGAATAAAAGTATACTCTTTCCAGTGAATTCACAAGCATATAATATTAGCAGATCAGTTTAAATACCTAGGGGTAAATATCACAAGTAAACATAAAGCTCTTTATCAATTAAATAAATTGATCTATTTGTGTGGAATGATTACAATAAAATGAATAAATAAAATAAAAAAAAAAAAAAAAAGAACAGAGGAGAGAGAACAACTGGCTCTACCTGCCCTACTCTGGAACAAATCTACACCTCCCGATGCCTCAAAAAAGCAATAGACATTTCACAGGATTCATCACATCCTGGCCATTGCCTCTTCCATACAGAGCAATGAAAACCAGGAGAAACTGCCTTAAAAACAGCTTTTATCCAACAGCAATCATGGCCCTGAACTCAAATAAAACTTCTCCATATCATTCTCCCAATGTGCAATATAGACCTTAAGTCAACCAGTGCAAATTGTATATATAACAAGTGCAATTTGTATATTTTGTAAAGTACTTTTATTACTATTCGGTTTGTTATTATTTTCTCTCTTCTTGTCTTTTTAACTCTTACGCCTCACACTGAGTTGACTGCTTCATCAATTTCGTTGTTCCTTTGCAAAAGTGACAATGACAATAAAGATTTATCTATCTATCTATTATGTCTGCAAAGACCAAGACACACCATGATTCTGCCAAACCAACGAGCATATCTTCAGCCAATAAAAAGTGGAATATTGCTTAATGCTTACTAAGAAGAGAGTTTCTCTCTCTCCTCAGAGGTTTCATTTTGCCAACGTGCTCGCCTCGCTTGTGTTTTAGCGGCTAAGCGAGTTTCTCTCTCCTTGGAGGTTTCGTTTTGCTAACGTGCCTCGTCTCGCTTGTGTTTTAGCAGCTAGGCGAGTTTCTCTCTTCTCGGAGGTTTTGTTTTGCCAATGTGCTCGCCTCGCTTGTGTTTTAGCGGCTAAGCGAGTTTCTCTCTCCTTGGAGGTTTCGTTTTGCTAACGTGCTCGTCTCGCTTGTGTTTTAGCAGCTAGGCGAGTTTCTCTCTTCTCAGAGGTTTTGTTTTGCCAATGTGCTCGCCTCGCTTGTGTTTTAGCAGCTAAGCAAGTTTCTCTCTTTTCTAGCTGGTCACTTTCTTTGAGCTTCATGCTGTAGCCTCGCACTTCTGGGCTGGACAGACAGACACACACACTTCCAGGCATAGACATTTATATATAAGATATTTGTATTGACTGCGGTGGGCTGGCGCCCTGTCTGGGTTTTGTTTCCTGCCTTGCGCCCTGTGTTGGCTGGGATTGGCTCCAGCAGACCCCCGTGACCCTGTAGTTAGGCTATAGTGGGTTGGATAATGGATGGATGGATATTTGTATTGAATTTAGTTTGAAGCAAATAACATTCCATACAATCAAGTCAAACTTAACAAACCAAAAATTGAAACCCCACCCTAGAGAAAAAGAGGAGAGCCAGCAAACAAAGCAAATCTCTGAAAGCAGCAAGGAAGGAAGAGTATCCTTTTCCCCTCTTTATTTCACCACGTCAAGGTGCACTGTATTGCTGTGTTTGGGGTTTGGTGCTCTCTCGTGTCCCCTTGTAGTCACAGTGTACAGAACAAAAAGAAATTGTTGTGAGGCACTATGTTTCTATATAGCCACCTAGCACTGATTTTTCTTTTCTTTTCTTTTAGAACTCTGCAATTATGGTTTTAGATTTGCACCTTGCTACACCAGAACAATAGGCTTTAGAAAATGTAAACAAATGATTGGATTTACTCACTAACATGCTGAAAAATATTTACTACCTCTAAAGGGCTCTGTAAAACCTCGGCTGAGCTTCTTTATGAAAGTTACCCAAGTTACTCCTACAAAGCAAAATAAATGATTACAAAATCAACATTCCGTCAAGAACGCACATTGTGAGGCTGACAGTAAATGAAAACAGATCCATATCACATTCGCCAGGATCAATTCCTTCTGAGAATCCCAGAAAACAGATCTTAGCAGGTGGATGGAAAGCACTGAAGGGCCTTCAGAAGTTCTTTTTTTTTCTTCCTTTTTGCCCTGATTTCATTAGGAATACTGTAATTAATTTCACTTGGACTATTTAAATCTATAGAACGTCACCTCAAGCAGCTGCATTGAACAGTTTGGATTACCCAGGGCTAGACAAGGGCAATTTGTTTTAGACTCAAGCAATAAAGAAGCCGTGGAACAAATTATTTATGCAGGTCTCGCAATCTTTAAATTGTGCAGACACTAATTCTTTCTGTCCTTGTTGTTTGATCATTTATTTAAGTATTCTGGTAATTAGGATTCATTACCATAAATTTTACAGTTATTTACATCAAGGTAAAGAATCAGCAGAAGAACTTACGTAAGTCACTGCTGACAATGAATTATACATTAATTAATTCTATAAAAATGAGAGAGAAACAATATGCAATGTATGCTACATAATAGTGCATTTTTTAAATAATTTCCCTGAACCTCTTCCTTCAAAAAGGAATATTTCCTTTTTTTTTTGCATAATGTCCTGCATCAGCCAGTTTACATTGACTAATTATACAAAAAGACAAGTGCTTCATACATTTGTTTCCGCATTTGCACAGTATGAACTGTGACGAGTCAGGTCAGCGGTTTAGTCTGTCCCATGTCGTTGTCCAGATTTTCCAAAAGAGCTCTTGGCTTTCACTAATGTCATGATTTCAGAAAAGTGATGGATGCCTGGATGAGGGTAGCAGCATTCACTGATTACAGCTGCGTTGCTGCATCCACCACATGACAAACCACTTGAATCTGGACCCAAGTGCGGCCATGCAATGGGTGACACCTCAGCGCCACACTGAAATAGTGTGATGTTTTTTTATAGTGGTTGGAGTGCCAATTTTGTCACCAAACCCCAAAGGTGGAGGACCTGCTTGCAGGGCTGGATGCAGGTTAACATCATACCCGGGACGAAGCAATTGCAGGTTAAGGGCCTTGCTCAAGGGCCCAATGGAGAAGAGTCACTTCTGGCGTTTTATGGGATTCGAACAGGCAACCTTCCGATCACCAGCCTTAGAACCACCACTCCGCCTATGAGGCCTGGATGGACTGTAGAATAAAAAACAACACAATTACTAGATGAGAAAAAGTGATGGAGGCCAAAGCAGATGTGGATGGATAAAGGAAAAGAAGATCTGAAGGAAAAGGGCTTGACTGGCGAGGAAATGCAGGAACGAACTGTTCGGAGAAGGTTGATCAAGCATATTGACCCCATTTACTGTAAGTAGGAAAAGAGAAGAAGAAGAAGAAGAAGAAGAAGAAGACTCTAACATTGTCCCTTTCAGACTCCTCTGCCAAGTATTGATTCTAATTGGGCCTAACAATACAACTGCATCCACTGAACAGGATCATCTCCAGACAGAGGAGCAGCTTCAGCGACAGACTGCTGTCACCGTCCTGCTCCACTGACAGACTGAGAAGTTCATTCCTCCCCCACACTACGCGACTCTTCAATTCCACTCGGGGGGGTTAAACGTTAACATTATACAAAGTTACTGTCTGTTATACCTGCATTTTTATCACTCTTTAATTTAACATTGTTTTTTATCAATATGCTGCTGCTGGAGTATGTGAATTTCCCCTATGGATTAATAAAGTATCTATCTATCTATCTATCTATCTATCTATCTATCTATCTATCTATCTATCTATCTATCTATCTATCTATCTATCTATCTATCTATCTATCTATCTATCTATCTATCTATCTATCTATCTATCTATCTATCTATCTATCTATCTATCTATCTAACAGTGGGTGTCCCTGTACTAATGACCGCCATAATTCAAATGAAAAGACAATGTCCCCCTTGGGGATTAACAAAGTATATCAAATTATATCCAATCAAATGAAAAACCTTTTAGAATTGGCTAGATGCATATGGCTTATTTTAAATCCAGTGTCTTCCTCCATCAGTAGGCAACAGAAAACAAATCGGTAGCATTAAAGGTTTCCAGAAGCACAGTGGCCTCCATAATTCTTAAATGGAAGACGTCTGGATCAACCATGACTTTTCCTAGAGCTGGCTTCCCTATCAAACTGAGCAATCAGGGTAAGTGAAGTGACCAAGAAGCCGAGGGTGACTTTTGCTGAGCTTCAGGTAACCTCTGTGGTGATGGAGGAAACTAGAATGACAACAACCAGTACTGTAACATTCCATTAATCTGAGCTTTATGGCAGACTGTCTGGGCGACACATGAGACCTCAAAAAAGCCATCTAAAAGACTCTCACACTAGAAGAAACAAGATGTGTTTGGCCTCCGTTATAAGGATCATGTCTGGGGGAACAAGGCAGTGCTAATCGCCTCAACAATATCCTTCCAATGTCAAAACATCATGCTGGGGGGCTGTTTTTAAGCATCATGACTGGGAGTCTAGTCAGGATTGAGGGAAAGCAGAATGGAGCAAAATACAAAGTTATCCTTAATAAAGACCTGCTCCAGAGAACTCTGGACCTCAGACCAGACTAAAGATTCACCTTCCAAAGCAAAGACAACACAGGAGTGGCTTAGGGACAATTCTGGGAATGTTCTTGAGGTTCCCACCCAAAGGCAAGACCTGAAAGTAGCTGTCCACTGATATTCTTCATCCAAATACACAGACCTTGATGGGATCACCAGGAAGACAATGCCAAGCACTGAGTAAAGGATGTGAATAGTTGGATCAATGGTATATTTCAGTTTTTTTATTACTGATGAATTTGCAAAAATGTTCTGAAATTTTGTTTTTGCTTTGTCATTCTGGGGTATTGAGTGTTACTAGATCAATGAAAAATGTATCTTAATGATTTTAGTAGAAGACTGCAACATAACAAAATGTCAAAAATATGAAAGATCTGAATATTTCTGAAGGCATGATACACTGACTCCAGGGATTATACTAAACTTGACAAGATAGATAGATAGATAGATAGATAGATAGATAGATAGATAGATAGATAGATAGATAGATAGATAGATAGATAGATAGATAGATAGATAGATAGATAGATAGATAGATAGATAGATATGAAATGTACTATATTAGATAGATAGATAGATAGATAGATAGATAGATAGATAGATAGATAGATAGATAGATAGATAGATAGATAGATAGATAGATAGATAGATAGATAGATAGATAGATAGATAGATAGATAGATAGATAGATTGGACATTCTGAGACCATTTTGATTAGACATTTAGACCATTAGAACAATCTGAATGAGAACAGGCCATTTAGCCCAACAAAGCTCACCAGTTGTATCAACTTAATTCTTCTAAAATAAGATGAAGTCTACTTTTAATAATAATAATAATAATAATAATAATAATAATATTAATAATAATATATTTTATTCATATACCACCTTTCCCATGCCCTCCAAAGCCCTACAGTCTACCGCACTACTTGGTAGCTTTTTCCATGTGTCTGTGGTGAAGCATAAGAATTTCCTGGGCTTGGGAGAGAACACTGACGTGTTTATATGATTTGTCCACTTTCAGAAAGACACACATCCAGAAGAACTATGACTGTCGCCAGGCTCAGGCCATCGGTGTAGATCATCTTCACACTCAAATGGTGTTAGGAACACACTAGCATCTATCTGGCTCAGTCAGTTTTTTTTCCAAGTCATGTTAATGCTTATTCTCTTTTTACATTTACATTTATTTACTTGGTAGATGCTTTTACCCAAAGCGACTTACAAAAGCGGTAACATAATCAAGTAACTTTAGGCTGGGGCCTGTTTGTTCAGCAAGTTTAGTAGGACAGGTAACAAAAGTTGATTGCTATAAGTGAAAAGATGAAATCTCTCTCTATATAAAATCCAATGTCTGTCTGTCTGTCTGTCTGCTCTTCATGAGAGAACTACTTACAAGATTTGGATCATTTTTTTTTCTATAATTTGCTTAACATTCCGGTTGATTTTACGACTCCTGTCACCATGCTAAGTATCATAGTTAACTTGTAGGAGTGATTTATTTACGTTAATCTGGGACAGAGGCTGTGGGCCGAGGGGCAGGATAAGCGTGATGTCAGGAGTAGGGAGCCAGGCAGGGCCCTACTCACTTACACGCCAGCCTTCGTTCGAGTCGCTCTACCTCTGCATTTTGGAGTGCACCTTGTCTCTGCTTAGCTAGCGATTCCTGTTTGTTTATTGATTTTTAAAGTTTGTCCTGTTTCAGAGCCGCAGGGGACAGTTAGTAACTAATAAATTTGCAATCAAAGACTAGCAATCGATTAAGCAGGTAAATTTAATGTAACAACAAATCAACCAACAATATGACAGATCACAGAGCAATTTTTTATTTTTAATTAATTATACAGATATTCACAGAACAGATGGGTTTTCAGGTGCTTCATGAATACATTGAGTGAGTCAGCAGTTCAGATGGATGTGAGCAGATCATTCCACCAACTCGGAACTACACAGGAGAAGAGTCAGGATTGAGAGTTGATACCACGCAGACTGTTCTCTGGCACACCTGAGTGGATGACAAAGAACATAGGGATTCACCGGTGTCTCCATATACTCAGGAGTTGACCCATTGAGTACTCTGTAGGTAAGCATCAGGGATTTGAACTTAATGTGTGCTGCTACAGGGAGCCGAGATTTTTAAAAATATTCTCATCATTCTCCGTGTTTTGTACTATGTGCTGTTATTTTGTGGTCATAGATGACATGTGGCATGATGACATATGACATTGTGAGCTTTAAGAACTTATAATTGTAATCTTAAGAACATAAGAAATCTGACAAATGACTGGAGACAATTCAGTCCATCGAGCCCATTTGTTTAGCTAATAGCTAAGCTGTCCCAATGTCTCATTCAGATTCTTCTTAAAGGTGGTCAAAGTTTCTGCTTCAGCTCCATGTGTCAGTAATTTGTTTCAGTGTCCCATAACTCTTTCTGTTGAGAAGTGCTTCCTAGCTTTGGTCCTAAATGCACTTCTCCTTCATTTCCACCGATGTCCTCGAGTACGAGATTCACCCTTAAGCTGAAAGAATGTTGCCGGATCTCCCTTATCAGTGTCTCTGAGGATTTTAAAGACCTGGATGACGACCGCACACAGTCCCCTCTGTTCGAGTCTAAACAGGTTTAATTCTCTGAGTCTGTCACAGTACAACATGTACTTAATTCAAAATAAGTAAATAAATATTTGTATTTAGATGTGTTTGCTTTAGATTGCCTTTGTGTTATAAATAATTCCGTTTTTCCTTTCGTGCTCCACAGAGCTTTCTTTTGTGCCTCCAGGTATTTTGTGAAAATAAACCCTTTTTTATTTATAGAAATCATGTGTTTGCCCTTATATCTAGCCAGGGTCTGATGGTAAATCCCCCACTAGTGGGCATTTTTGGACCTTTGTGCTTTGGGACTTCACGTCTTGATTCACTCATGTGCAGATCCACAGTGCAATCTGGGTGATGTTAGTCCTGTTGGGAAACCCTGAGATGGGCGCCACCAGAGGGAGATGCCAAGAGCAGGTGTCCCTGTCCCTTTTTGTCTGATTTGGAAGTGCTTCTTCTGTGCAGTACTTTGGCACTGGAGGTGCTCACCAGTCCAGCATAAAGGTGGTCTCCTCACAATACTCGAGATGTCAGAGTCGGCTTGTCTAAAAGAGTTAAACAGAATTGTGCTGATTGGGAAGAAGAGACATGCTGTAAAGTACTGTTAAATGAAAAAATAGTTTATTTGACCCCAGGACTTCTGTGATGCAATTCTGTTTGTTGTTTGGTGCTCTACTATGCCCCCTACAGGTCCCAATTATTGTTGCATGAAAGGAACTATTATCAGAAGTCTTCTCTGTGATCACGTAATTCATTTTGAATTTGATCGTTTGTTTTCACTGCGATTTTGGTTTTGCCCCTTTAAACTTTAGTTGTGAGCTCTGAGTAATCCATTGACGTATTTTTTGAAGCCTTTAAGACCTCGAGTGATCTCCGCCACTCATTTAAAAATCAGAAATTGCATGGTTCAACATCTGTCCTACTTGAACATTACACCCATCGCATTTAACTTTTTATTATCACTTTAATAACTGTTTCTTAATTAAGGGTAGGCCATAATTTTGCAGATTCCATCAAGTTTCAAGAAATAAATCGAGTCACAAGGTGTCCTTTTTTCCTCTTTTGATACGTCTTAAAAGAATTTCTGAAAAGGGCAGATTGCATCAAATGGCATCTCCATGCCCAAGGGAAATTTTATGCTATCTACATCACTTTTGAGTAAAGTCACAAAGTAATTACAAAGACAATTGTCACTTCTATATACTGAATTCCACATAATTTTAATATTTAATAAATGGTAAACCATACATCAATCTTTTGCAATCACCATTTCTAATGTCAAGGAGTCATAGCACAGCTGCTGGCACCAAATCAGGAAAGTAACTGCTGCAAATCTTAGCCATTACATTTGCTCTTGCTTAGTAATTACCTCATTGCACAACAATTCAGTAGCTAAAAAAATAAGCAGACGATGGATCACTTTAGTAATTAGGAAGATTTAAACACACATATATTGTCAGTGGATTTTATAGCCTGGTTCTTTGTTAAGTTGTATGCTGTTGGAAATACAATGAGGACATGGCTAAAGATTTAAGAGGAAAATAGGAAAACGCTTACAGTTACAGAACAACAAAGACACAGTTGTAAATGATTTGTAAATTGTGAAGGAAGTGTGAGTCAAATTCAGAGAGTTCAATAACTCATGAGACCCCTGGATGAGAAGACTCTGAGCATTGTTTTAGCGTCTGTCTGTATTTACTTGGGATCTTCTTCTATCGGCTGCTCCCATTTAGTGGTTGCCACAGTGGATCATCCGTCTCCGTCTATCCCTGGCTTTTACATAATTTTCTACCATGCCAAATGGCTTCATGTCCTTCCTCACCACATCCATAAACTTCCTCTGTGGTCTTCCTCTTTTCTTCTTGCCTGGCAGTTCCATCCTCAACATCATTTTCCCAATGTAGCCCTCTTCTCTCCACTGGAAATGCCCTAAACATCTCAATCTAGCATCTCTCACTTGGTCATCAAGCTGTCATACCTGTGTCAGAAAGTCCTTTGTCAGGTTGAAATGCGACCTCCAATGGTAGAATATTAGAAACACTTTCTTACATATTTCCGGGTGAAAGTTCAGGCTTCGCGCGTCATTCGTTCCTTTGTTACTTGCTGCACGTTGTGAAAATAGTTTGTCCTTTTCTCCTATCACTTGAGCCATTAATGTTGTGCATCCTTGCGGAAAAAAACACAGCAACAGGAATTAAAGTAGTACTTTCAGAGTTCAGATTGTGTTGAAGTTAATCCTTTCCTCGATATTGGAAGGGGAGTTTTCAAACAAAGTTGTACTACTGAATTAATAGCGGCACCTCCCGTGGCCAGACATCTGATCATGTCTACTGTTATTTGGACTTTATCTCACCCACATTTCTTACACCGGCCTGTTCTACTGAGGCTAGCTGTCATTTTTAACCTGTCTTGTCCCTCTAATATACTCATTCCTAATCCTGTTTACCCTCGATACTCCATACAAAAATCATAGCGTCTTCAACTCGGCTACTTCCAAATCTGGCCTCTGTCTTTTCGTCAGTGCCAACGTCTCCAAACCATACAACACAGCTGGTCTCACTACCATTTTATAGACCTCCTCTTTCACTCTTGCAGATACTCTTCTATCAGGAATCATGTTGTGGAGAAATCTCAGAAAGACCAAGCAGAGTCTTCAGAAAGGCAGTCAGAATTTAAGACTTTACTGCACAGCATAGAAAACAATTGCAGAGCACATAAAGCCTTTCTCAATTCATGAAGTGAGCCCCAAGTGTCCAGAGAGCCCTGAATATATTACAGTTCTTATCACACAATGCCTCCCTTCCAGACTAGTTTCCCAACATCTACTGTTTAGAGTTTCCCATGATGTTTTCCCCACTCAGCACCTTTACCCATAACAATCACCTGGCGTTCCAGACCTTCTCATAACAATATTCTTGCCCCTGAAGACATCCCCATAATAGTCTTCTTCCCGATAAACCTTCTCATAACAATATTTTTGTTGGCAGGATATATTTGCCATCTGGCGAGAAGCATCACCTAATTACCCCTCCCTTCATTCTCAATTCAATTCAATTCTTTATTGTCATGTGTACAAGTACAAGTACCGTGTACAATGAAATACTTACTTGCATGTGCCCCTGCAGACAGTGAACATAGACAAAAAAAACACACAATAAATAAATGAATATAAATGAGTAAATAAATAAAACCAGAATGCTAGGAATAAATAGAGACAGTGGCAGAAGTATATGTGCAAGAAGAAGTGGAGGTGACACAAGGTTACTGATTGTTCATGAGTCTGATTGCAGTTGGGTTGAAACTGTTCTTGAACCTGGAGGTGCACGTCCAAATGGACTTTAGTTGCTTCCCAGATAGGAGGAGGGTGAAAATTGACAATGCAGGGTGGCTGGGGTCCCACCTGATACAGTTCACTTTCCTGAGACAACATGTAAAGTGTTTGTCATGGATCGCAGGAAGCTGTGTGCCTGTGATCTACTGTGCTGTATTCACCACACGCTGTAGAGCTCTACAGTCCTGAACTGAGCAGTTGCTGCACCGGGGTGTGATGCATCCTGTCAGGATTGATTCCACACTACACCTGTAGAATCTGCACAGGGTTGTGGGGGACATCCGAGCCTTACTCAGTCTCCCGAGGAAGTAGAGGCGTTGTTGTTGGGCTTTCTTGACTACTGCCGCAGTGTGATTTGACCATTTTAGGTCAGCAGTGAGGATGAATCCACAGAACCTAAAGCTGCTGACCTGCTCCTCAGCCTCACTTCCGATGTAGATGGGGCTGTGCTCTGTTGCCTGTTTGTGTAAATCCAAAATCATCTCCTTAGTTTTGGTGAGGTTGTTGTCCTGACACCATTCTGCCAGGAGTCTGACCTATTCCATGTAGGCCGTCTCATTGTCCTCGCTGATCAGACCTATTACAGTGGTATCAGCAGCAAACTTGAGGATGGTGTTAGAGCTGTACTTAGCTACGCAGTCAAGGGTGTAGAGAGAGTAAAGCAGGGGGCACAGCATGCTGCCATGTGGAGTGCCAGTGTTGATGGTGATAATAGAGGAGGTTTTTCCACTAATACGCACTTGCTGAGGTCTGCCAGTGAGGAAGTCCAGTACCTAGTTGCACAGTGAAGAGCTAAGCCCGAAATCCAGGAGTTTAGCGTTGAGCTGGGATGGAATGACGGTGTCAAATGCAGAGCTGTAGTCCACAAACAGCAGCCTGGAAAAACAGTTCTTGTTCTCCAGAAGAGACAGGGTGGTGTGAAGAGTTATGGAGATAGATAGATAGATAGATAGATAGATAGATAGATAGATAGATAGATAGATAGATAGATAGATAGATAGATAGATAGATAGATAGATAGATAGATAGATAGATAGATAGATAGATAGATAGATAGATAGATAGATAGATAGATAGATAGATAGATAGATATGGCATCCTCAGTGGACCTGTTGCAACGGTAGGCAAACTGGAGGGCCTAATCGTAAGCTGTTTAGATCAATGGCCTTTTAGTTAATCAATTCATAAATATTCAATTCTTAACAATTAAGTTGAGATCAGAAGGGCCCATGTTTGAAAACTGGACTGCCTGATTTTAATTCAATAAATGATTACTTGTTGCACTAGCATCCTGTAAGGTTAAGGCTAACATAATAGGCAACTGTGCCAGTGAGCAGCAGCGCACAGCTTCACTCATAAGGACCAAGATGTGAACAACATTGACACCGTGCTTCACGCTTGAGAGAAAAGGAAAAAGACAAGCCTTTAACAATTGCTTCTTTAAACTCACTCATACAGTATGTGCTACTATATCTTATTATTATTATCACTAAGCTGTATAAAGAATCATTGCCATATAAACTTAAATGCTACTGTAAAACACATACATACATTCTCTTTAATAAAATCACTGTGTGCGTCCAGGTGTCCATGTGTGGGTGTCTTCTGGTGAAGTGCGCATGCGCGGGGCACGGTGCGACGCGCAATATTACTGTCAGAGAAAGTTAAAGGCGTTTTACGGAAATACAAACCAATATTACTGCGAGAGGAAATTAAAGGTACACAATACAGTGACGCATATTACAGCCACATACAAGCCAGTATTACTGTCAGAGGAGATTAAAGGCATATTACCGACGCGCACGCCTGTATTACCGCCAGAGAAAATTAAAGGTATATTACGGACTTACAAGCCAGCGGACATACAAGACGGTATCCTTCAATAAGGGCGCGCACAAAAAGGCGAGCCTCAAAAGGGCGACCTCAATTGGGCGCAGCGAATAAAGGCGCGCGTAAATAAAGATCTGCACCTTTGTTGCTCTTCACATATTCCAGAGCCATTTGAACTAAATTATCTATGAACGCCTTTATTCGCCGCACTCAATTGAGGTCGCCCTTTTGAAGCTCACCTTTTTGTGCGCGCCCTTATTGAATAGAGCATTACTAGACAGTATTACTGTCACAGAAAAGTAAAGACACATAATACACGGTGGCAGCCCATGAAGAATGGTCAGCTCAGCAAGTAAACATCAACAAAAGAAAGGCAGAAAGACAAAGAGAAATACGACCAACAAACAGAATGAGGTCAAAGTCCCTTTCCATTTAATATAGACTGTTCCTACTAATGTTTATGCACTACTGTTCTAGCGCCCGTTATTGTAACGGGCTAAATGACTAGTGCTAATATAAAAAGTCCATGAACGCAGACAGCAGCACTGTTAAGTCATGGCACACCGCTGCCGAGTGGTCTAACAGAGGCCAGGCTACTGCTTATGTCACGGCACATGTTCAGGAAAAAGTCCCCCAACTTTCAATAATGAACTCTTAAGCCCCTATAGTGTTCAAACTAACTAATATCATAATACATTGTGTTTTCATTTTATTGCCTAAGTTATTGATGAGCTCTGATGCTGCTAAATAGCATTTAATTGCTTATATGTTTTATACGCTAGCTTAAGAGCTTGCCCTTTACTCACACAGGCAAAAAGCCTTGCATGCAGTTTGTTTCGTCTTCTATCAGTAAAAAAAGCTCCGCTCCTGCATTTTTCAAAACAAAGTTTGTATGCTTGCTTCCTCAGAAAGCATGATGACCTTGTCTCACAGTTCGACTCACAGAATCTCAAAATAAGGCAAATAAGAAGGACAGGCATGCACGAGGCCTAAATAACATAATAAATGGTGTCATTTTAAAGTTGTTTCAGGCCTAGACTTTTCTATGGAAGCCAAGAGAGGACGTGCAATATTGTTATTTTTTTAAATTGTCCCCTCGAGATAACAGACTAATTTTATCAAGATCATTAAGAAAACAAACTTTGTTTTCCCGAGAAAATGGAATAATATTATCGAGATGTTTAGAAAATGAAAATTTGCTTCTTGAGATAACTGAATAATTTTATTTCTCGAGAAAACGAAACTTAACCTTTGCTCTAGGCATCAGGCTCACTTAGATTGAGACTCCTATACAGCTGAAGCCTTGCTAACCGTCTTCTTAAATGACGGACACTAACAATATTATTTTCTAAACTAAGGCATAAACATATTTCAGCCTGCGTCAGTCCTTGATTATGTGATGCGCTGATCAATACAGTTCTGCTCTTCTGCCATTTCAAAGAGGACGTGGCTTCAATAAGCTAAACTTTAAACGTTAGATACAATTATTTCATAATTTCGAGAAAAATAAGATCTTTTGCTTTATCGAGATCTCGATAAAATTATTCCGTTATCTCGAGGAAACAATTTAAAAAAATAACAATATTGCACATCCTCTCCCGGCTTCCGTAGTTTTCATAGCTAAGAGGTCAAACACTAATAATGCAGCGCATTAATCCTTGATCAAAATTCTCAACAATCACTCCTGCCTGCATTTACTTGAGATACTGTATTTTAATTCTGCACATACAGGTTAGGTTTAGTCAGCAAGTGCTCATTGGCCTTACACGAGTGACGGCTGATAGACTGGCATCCCATTTAGAGTTAGTTGCAGTCTTTTACCCCATGTTGTCTTGATAGGTCTCGGATTATATTGGAACCTGTATTGGAAAACATACAGCAGATCCCGAAAGAATTTAGGACCCTTCACTTTCTGAACACTTTGTTTTCAAAATTTGCCATTTTTTGTCCATCAGCCTACACTCAATAGCCTATAATAACAATGTGAAAACATGTTTTCAGAATGGTTTGCTGTTTTATTAAAAATCTAAGCTGAAATTTCTCGTTCGCATAAGTACAGTAAGTATACCCTACATACGAACCTTCAAGGTGCAAACTTTTAAAGATGTAAAGGTGCATGTCCGATAATTTAAAATTATTTAAATGAGAGAAAAATTAAAAATTGTAGAGAAACTTCAAATTTCATAGAAGCATGTTAGTTAGTTCATGTGTCTCTCTCTTGGAGGAGCCTAAAACCCACACTATTATTGTTTATATTCTTAGTCATGTGCGTGCAACCTCTACAAGTGGTTGTGTTTTTGGTTGTATCTCTGTTTACATTGAGTTAACATGTTTTATTTCAAGCTCAAGATGTCCAGAAATAAGTGTGTTCAAAACATGGGGACACAGTTATAAACCTGTTAAGGGTAAATTCTTCTTCACTCAGAGAACCACATTAGCATGCCATACAAAACCAAGTAGTGTGGTGGAGCACAGGCACAATAGATAGATAGATAGATAGATAGATAGATAGATAGATAGATAGATAGATAGATAGATAGATAGATAGATAGATAGATAGATAGATAGATAGATAGATAGATAGATAGATAGATAGATAGATAGATAGATAGATAGATAGATAGGGACCTTCAGTCAGATCTCCTGAGCAGCTTGTTCTTGTTGACTTGTCCTAATTGACTCTAATGTATGATCTTCACATACTTTATGAGCATCACATCAGGAGTACCGTGGGCTTAGCAAGGACTTCTATTTTGATACACTCAAACTGGAGTTAGCACCGGAAAGACTTTTTTTGTGAAGCTTTTTTTTTTATTATTGTCCTTGCTTCAAAACTTTCCATGAATCTTCACCACGAACATTTACTGAGCATCAATATTAAGTGATGGGCATTAGGTGTCAAGTGATGATGCCATCCAATTGATCATTTTGTATGTGGAGGTCAGAATTTGATTTGAAAGTATTCATTTAGGTTTGTTCGATAGCGGTAAGCAAGTCTATTGTACCAAGATCAGCTGATGGAAAACAATGGGAATAAAAAATAACTTTCAGTTGTTTGTTGTTAAAATGCACTAGAAATTTAAAACAAAAAAATACAAATATTAATTTTTGAAAGCACTTTCTTGTTTACTGTACAATATAAATATGTTTTCAATAGGAGTTGAGGAGAGGTAGGTTAGGTCTGCATATGTAGACTACCTGATAGTGTAAACAGTGATATCGGCCTACGGAAAACAACGGAAACAAATATTAACATTCTTTTGTGTATTGTTAAGCCTTAAACTGCCACATACTTGGGTGATAAATGCACCCCCGGATGCCAAATACTTTTTTGCTGCACTTTTTAAGGAAACATCACAATTCACCAAGAAATAGTGAAATTTTAATGGAACACATTCTCTTCATGCAAAGAACATCACCATTACTGCAACACTGATCATTTTACACACTGCCAATGAACTGTAAAAACTATAAAAACAACTACTGCAATAATCTATTATTATATGTACAAGGTGACAACTGACGCCATTGATGACATTCAATAAATCCCTGAGCCAATTGCACTTGAACTGGTGACACACAAGCACACAGAGTCCAACGCTGATGCTGGTAGGCTAGTCTAAGTGCTGAGGATGAATCCCAGGGACAATGATGCTGATTCACTAGGGGGCACCAGTGGTCATAAGCTGCCTGTTCAGCGAATGGACGGCATGGACTGATCAGCTCCGGCATGCTGGCAAATTGCACTGGGAACCAACTATAGCCGGTCGCAGTGTTCAACGAATGTATATTGCCAAAGATACTTGGCTCCGGTGTGCTGCCAAATTGCACTGGGAACTGACTATAGCCAGTTGTGGTTTTCAATGAATGTAATTCGCCAAATGTACTCGGCTCCAGCGTGCTGGCATATTGCACTGGGAAAAGACTAAAGCTGGTTACGGCAGTTTAAGGGTTAAAATACGCAAAAAATCTGTAACAAAATAGAAATATTAACTTTTCAAAGTATTTTCTTATGCACAAATAACTGTACATGTGCATGTTTTCTATAGGAGTTGAGGGTTGGGGGTTGCATTGTGTTTGTTGAGTGCCTAGGCTAACTTTGCTGGACTTACAAATAAAGCGGACTTGTGAACGCTATCTCGGAACGGAACTCTTTCATATGTAGGGGACTTACTGTATTCCAATACTTGGCTGTGGCAGTCCTTATGGTCAGGTGCATCCTGTTTGGTTTAATTCTGAGTGATGTGTCTAGAACTTGACTGGAGTCCACCTGTGGCAAAGTGAATTGACTGGACTTCATTTAGAAAGGCACACATGTACCTGTGTATAGAAGGTTGAATAATTCACACTGCATGCTGGAACAAAAAAACAAGCCAAGAAAAGAAAGGAACTCTTTGTAGATCTCCTCGATCAAATTGGTGTGAGGCAAGGGTACATAATTATTTCAAAAGTTGTAAGTGTTCCCAATGGAACAGCAGCCACAATAATTATGAAATGGAAGAAGTTTTACATTACCAGGACTCTTGCCAGAGATGGCCCTCGGGCCAAAATGATTACCCAAGCATGAAGGGATTTAGTCAGGAAGATGACCAAGAACCCAAGGATCACTCTAACAGGGCTTCAGAAGTCATCTGCTGAGATGGGAACAACGGTTGGAAAGATGACCATCTCAGCAGTACTCCATTAATCTGATGTTTATTTTGGCACCTGCATGGAGTTTGCCAAACAGCATTTAAAAGACTCTGAGAGCATGATGAAAAAGATTTTCTGTTGTGATGAGACAAAATTGAACTTGTTGGGCAGAACTCCCAAGCCCTATGTCAGATAAGCATCAGGCATTGCTTATCACCTGCGTAATTCTATTCCTATGGTTAGGCATGGTGGTGGCAGCATCATGCTATGGGGGGCTTCTCAGAAGGAAAGAGAAACTGGTCAGAATTAAGGGAAGGATGAATGCAGCCAAATACAGAGAGGTTCTTAAAAACAAGCCTGCTCCAGGCTATATGGAATTTTAGACTGGGGTGTTGGTTTGCCCTAAAATAATAATAGAGCATATTGTTAAGGTAGAAATGGTAGGTGCAGAAATGAAATCAATACCTGAATTTAGTGTAATTTGAGAAAGCAAATGTGAATGGTGTAGTCCAATTGTATTGGTTCCAAAACCAATGAAACCATGCAGTTCTGTATTGATTTTAGATGACTGAAGTTTCTGAATTTGAATTAGAAACGTTGGGACAAGCATTGTATACCTAACTGAGGGACATTTACAGGTGTCTCTTGAAGAATCTATTTGTGTTAAAACTGTATTTTCCACCCTAGATTGTTTGTTTGAATTTGTGAAGTTCCCAAATGAGCCTTATGAGCCCCCCTCTGAAATTTCAAAATATGGTAGATCAATTACTGTATTACACCCTGGTTTTCAGCATTCGGCTGTATACATTGATGACATTATCATTTTTAGCAGCAACTGTCACTCATACCTGATGCACATTCAGGCATTCCTAAACAGCTTTAAGGTTGTTCGTTTAACTGCTAATATGAAGAAACATAAATTAGTTATGTCAGAAACTCAATTCCTTGGCTAAGAGGCTAATCAATTCTCAAATGAAAAAAGATTAGTGAGGTACTTGCATATCCTCATCCAGAAACATAGACGCATGTCGGTACTTTCTTATGGTTGGCAGGTTATTTCAGATCCTTTTTTTTCCTAATTTTGCTGATGAGGTTGCCATTTTAAGGGATTTAATGAAGTTCTCTTAGGATCCTTGTATTATCTGTACAGTTTCTTACAAAAAAAGCTTTAATGGTGCTCTTTCTTCTTACCCTTTTCTTACGCTTTCACCCTGTACCCACATTTTTCCAAAAGATTTTATCGTGAAAACACATGCAGGCGTGTATGGATTGGGAGCTGTCTTACTTCACATTTGTGCTGATCAGGAACACTCCCATTGTGCATCTCAGTCATAAATTGTTGCCCAAAGAATGTAATTATTCTACTATTGAGAAGGTATGCATTTAGATAAAATGGGACATGGAAGCACTCCGTCATTAAGTATGGCACAGGTAGTTTCCTTTGTTAATTGATAATTGATAATGCACCACAGTCTACACTACACTACAGTCTAGATAGATAGACAGATAGATAGATAGATAGATAGATAGATAGATAGATAGATAGATAGATAGATAGATAGATAGATAGATAGATAGATAGATAGATAGATAGATAGATAGATAGATAGATAGATAGATAGATAGATAGATACTTTATTAATCCCAAGGAGAAATTCACATAAAATAGGCAGAAAGGCACAAATCCTAATCTTACTAGATAGCTTATTCAGTTACAGACATTTCATTTTTTATTTCAAAGCTGTTTTTGTGCACAACATGTTAACACATACAGTATGTGCTTTCCTGACTCGTGGAGTGCAATTAGAAAATCGCTTTGTAAAAACAAGTGAATGAAGCTGAGGGGGAAGGTGTATGCAATGGGACTGTGCTCTCGCTTTTCAGAACTGATTCAGTTATAAAGAAAACACACTTTTAGACAGCTGCTGGTTTAGTGAATGCGGGAGAAGCTTTAGTTTTGCAAAAGTCCCATATCTCACAGTAACAAAATCCTTTATAAATGATTAATTGCCAGAACAAGCAGTGTACCCCCTGCTTGGCCTTTCTATCCTACAAGCTGCCCACTGAGCTTGGGATCCTGCTTGTCCCACCCGTCTGCAGCTTCAATAATGCCAATGAAAAAGGCTTTGAATTCTGGTAATTTTCAGGAACTCACGACTGGAGTCGAATTAGTGAAGATGTGTATCCCATCTGCTGTGTACCGTTTAAGGACTCCAGTATTGTTCCTTTAAGTTTAAGAACAGGGAGTGTCTAAAGTGACATTTCTGAGTGTTATTTCTGCAAATTTGAACCCAAATTTGAACAGAGCCCTCCATAATGCTTGGAACAAAAAAAACACTTTTTTTCCTTGAAATATTCCTTGCAGACTTTAAATTAAGGGTATTGTTCACTCCATGTACAAATTACCCTTATTATACAGGCTCCCCCCATTTCAGAGCACCATAATGTTTGGGACAGTTGCCATCACAGGCATTTGTGATTTCTCAGGGGTGTTTAATTACTTCATAAGATACCTCAGCTTGCTTCTACCCTTAGACAGCAGTTATTAAACCCCTACGCAAGAAAACTAATGTCAACCCCTCTGTCTTTGACAATTTTAGACCAATTTCTAACCTGCCTTTCATAAGTGAAATTCTAGAAAAGGCAGGTATCAAACAGCTCAGTAAATATTTGAATAAACATTTTATTTTTGATAAGTTTCAGTCAGGCTTTCGAACAAATCATGTTACAGAAACTGCACTCATTGAAGTAGTGAATGATTTGTGAATTAATGTGGATGGAGGCAGTATAGCTGTTCTTGTTCTTTAAGATTTGAGTGCAGCATTTGACACCATAGACCACAGCATTCTAATAAACTGCCTTAGACAATGGGTGGGCCTATCTGGCAGTGTCGTAAATTTGTTTCGATCTTACTTATCAAGTAGAAAATTCTTTGTTAGTTGTGGTGATTATACTTTGGAGATACATGATATTGTAAATGGTGTACCACAAGGAGGGTGGCACGCTGGCATAGTGGTAGCACTGCTGCCTCACAGTTAGGAGACCTTGGTTCGCTTCCCAGGTCCTCCCAGCATGGAGTTTGCATGTTCTCCCCGTGTCTGTGTGGGTTTCCTCCAGGTGCTCTGGTTTCCTCCCACAGTCCAAAGATATGCGGGTTAGGTGCATTGGCGATCCTAAATTGTCCCTAATGTGTGTGCCCTGTGCTGGGCTGGCGCCATGCCCAGGATTTCTTCCTGCCTTGCACCCTGTGTTGGCTGGGATTGGCTCCATCAGACCCCTGTGTTCGGATATAGCAGGTTGGACAATGACTGACTGACTGACTGTACCACAAGGATCTATCCCAGGTCCACTGCTTTTTTCTTTCTATATGCTTTCCTCAGGTCAGATCATCACAAAGCACAGGTGAGCTACCACAGCAGTGCAGAAAACACACAACTTTATTTATTGCTAGCACCTGATGTCCCTGATGCTCTTGGCTCCCTGATCCAATGTCTTACCAGTATGTCTGACTGGATGAGTAGTAACTCTCTCAAACTAAATAATATAAAACAGAGATCTTAGTAATTGGAAAAAATTGATATAGAAAGGATAATGGAAATAAACTTGATCCCTTAAGGTTTAAAAATGAAGTTGGAAGTGAAGAATTTAGGGGTAATCGACTCTGACCTAAACTTTAAATCACACATTTACCAGATAACTAGGGCTGCTTTTTTCATTTAAGGAATAGAGCACAAGGTAGACCTCTAATACCTTTACAAGACACTGAAAAATCAGTTCATGCTTTTGTTTTGGGTCAACTAGATTGTTGTAATGCACTCTGAACAGGACTACCCAAAAAAAGACATCAATTAGTGCAGAATGCAACAGACAGTATCTTAACTGGAGAAAGAAAATCTGAGCACATCTCACCAATTTTAGCATTGTTACATTGGTTACATTGGAAAGATGTGCAGGAGGTTAGGGTAATACAGTAATCCCTCCTCCATCGCGGGGGTTGCGCTCCAGAGCCACCCGTGAAATAAGAAAATCCACGAAGTAGAAACCATATGTTTATATGGTTATTTTTATATTGTCATGCTTGGGTCACAGATTTGCGCAGAAACACAGGAGGTTGTAGAGAGACAGGAACGTTATTCAAACACTGCAAACAAACATTTGTCTCTTTTTCAAAAGTTTAAACTGTGCTCCATGACAAGACAGAGATGACAGTTCAGTCTCACAATTAAAAGAATGCAAACATATCTTCCTCTTCAAACGAGCAAACAAATCAATAGGGCTGTTTGGCTTTTAAGTATGCGAAGCACCGAGGCACAAAGCTGTTGAAGGCGGCAGCTCACACCCCCTCCGTCAGGAGCAGAGAGAGAGAGAGAGATAGAGAGAGATAAAAAAAATCAATACGTGCCCTTCGTGCTTTTAAGTATGCGAAGCACCGTTCAGCATGTCGTTTCAGGAAGCAGCTGCACAAAAGATAGCAACGTGAAGATAATCTTTCAGCATTTTTAGACGAGCGTCCGTATCGTCTAGGTGTGCGAACAGCCCCCCTGCTCAATCCCCCTACGTCAGGATCAGAGAAAGTCAGCGCAAGAGACAGAGAAAAGTAAGCTGGGTAGCTTCTCAGCCATCTGCCAATAGCGTCCCTTGTATGAAATCAACTGGGCAAACCAACTGAGGAAGCATGTACCAGAAATTAAAAGACCCATTGTCCTCAGAAACCCGCGAAGCAGCGAAAAATCCGCGATATATATTTAAATATGCTTACATATAAAATTCGCGATGGAGTGAAGCCGCGAAAGGCGAAGCGCGATATAGCGAGGGATTACTGTAAAGGATAAAGATGGAAACGTACTCACAAGCGAGGAGAGTGTGTTAAGCAAATGGAAAGAGGACTTTGAGAGGCTTATGAATGAAGAGAGAGAAGAGGTTGGATGATGTGGAGTTAGTGAATCAGGAAGTGCAACGGATTAGAAAGGAGAAAGTAAGGACAGCTATGAAGAGGATGAAGAATGGAAAAGCGGTTGGTCCAGACGATATACCTGTGGAATCATGGAGGTGTTTAGGAGAGATGGAAGTGGAGTTTTTAACCAGATTGTTTAATGGAGTCTTCGAAAGTGAGAGGATGCCTGAGGAGTGGAGAAGAAGTGTACTGGTGCTGATATTCAAGAATAAGAGGGATGTGCAGGACTGCAGTAACTACAGGGGAATAAAATTGATGAGCCACAGCATGAAGTTATGGGAAAGAGTAGTGGAAGTTCAGTTGAGAAGGGAGGTGATGATTAATGAGCAGCAGTATGGTTTCATGCCAAGAAAGAGCACCACAGATGCAATGTTTGCTCTGAAGGTATTGAAGGAGAAGTATAGAGAAGGCCAGAAGGAGTTGTATTGTGTCTTTGTGGACCTGGAGATAGCATATGACAGGGTGCCATGAGAGGAGCTGTGGTACTGTATGAGGAAGTCGGGAGTGGCAGAGAAGTACGTAAGAGTTGTACAGGATATGTACAAGGGAAGTGTGACAGTGGTGAGGTCTGCAGTAGGTGTGACGGATGCATTAAAGGTGGAGGTGGGATTACATCAGGGATCGGCTCTGAGCCCTTTCTTATTTGCAATGGTGATGGACGGGTTGACAGATGAGATTAGACAGGAGTCCCCATGGACTATGTTGTCTGCTGATGACATTGTGATCTGTAGTGAGAGTAGGGAGCAGGTTGAGGAGACACTGGAGAGGTGGAGATATGCTCTAGAGAGGAGAGGAATGAAGATCAGTAGGACCACCAAGACAGAGTACATGTGTGTGAATGAGAAGGAGGTCAGTGGAATGGTGAGGATGAGGGAGTAGAGTTGGTGAAGGTGGATGAGTTTAAATATTTGGGATCAACAGTACAGAGTAATGGGGATTGTGGAAGAGAAGTGAAGGAGAGTGTGCAGGCAGGGTGGAATGGGTGGAGAAGAGTGACAGGAGTGATTTGTGACAGACGGATATCAGCAAGAGTGAAAGGGAAGGTCTACAGGATGGTAGTGAGACCAGCTATGTTATATGGGTTGGAGACGGCGGCACTGACCAGAAAGAAGGAGACAGTGCTGAAGGTAGCAGAGTTAAAGATGCTAAGATTTGCACTGGGTGTGACAAGGATGGACAGGATTAAAAATAAGTACATTAGAGAGTCAGCTCAAGTTGGACGGTTGGGAGACAAAGACAGAGAGGCGAGATTGTGTTGTTTTGGACATGTGCAGAGGAGAGATGCCTGGTATATTAAGAAAAGAATGATAAAGATAGAGCTGTCAGGCAAGAGAAAAAGAGGAAGGCCTAAGCGAAGGTTTATGGATGTGGTGAGAGAAGACATGCAGGTGGTGGGTGTAAGAGAACAAGATGCAGAGGACAGAAAGATATGGAAGAAGATGATCCGCTGTGGCAACCTCTAACAGGAGCAGCTGAAAGAAGAAGACATTGGTTACCTGTGTCATTCAGAATTGACTTTAAAATGCTACTAATGATTTATAAATAATCTTGCACCATCTTATATTTTGGAATGCCTGTCCCTCACTACAGTCTAAGTCGTAAGCTCAGATCCTCGAATGGTGGTCTGCTTATTATTCCTAGAACCAAACTTAAAAGAAGTGGCAAGGTGGCCTTTTGCTGTTATACACCTAAAATCTGGAATACTTTACCTACACAAATTCACCAAGCTAACTCAGTGGATCATTTTAAAAAACTGTTAAAACTTATTATTTTAATATGGCTTTTTTGTAACTACATTTTACAGTTTGTACTCCCAATAAAATATATGGGCATAGAATTATATTTTTCAGGGATCTGCAATCTGTACTAATATCCACTATTGTCTGTTCTTTTCTCTGGTTCTTCTGTGGTGGTGATCTGTGCCACCACCTGATCAAGGCACCATGCAGCCTCCTGAGATGATGGAATAAGCGCGGGTGTCTCAGCTAACCACAAGACCAACTCCATCAAATTCCATCACATGAATCAAGATATCTATGGGGTTTGATTTACGAATAATTGGTTGGACTTTTGGCCCTTGAACCCCTGCAGATTTTTTTTTTTTTCTCCAGCCTAACTGGAGTTTTTCATTTTTTGTTTGGTTTTCTGTCCTCCCAGCCATCTGACCTTACCTTGATGTGTTGTTATTTATTCTTTAATATTATTGCTTATTTTTAATTGATTTTTCTTCTTGTAACTTTCTTTTTGTCATCTTGTAAAGCACTTTAGGCTACATTGCTATATGAAAATGTGCAACAGAAAGAAATTTTGTTGTTGTTTTTTGAAGTCTACAGTTGTCATTGTTCAACATGAGGACAAGAACTATGCCAATGAACGTCAAAGAAGTCATTATGAGGCTGAAAAACAAGAATAAAATCATTAGAGACATCAGTTAAATCTTAGGATGACCAAAATCAACTTTCTGGAATATCATGAAGAAGAAAGAACATAATAGGAGTTGCAAATGGACTGGTAGGCCAAGGAAGACCTCCAGTGCTGAAACAGGAGAATCCTCACTATGGTAAAGAAAAAGCCACAGACGCCTATCTGACAGATCAGAAACAGTCTTCAGGGGGCTGATGTGTGTGTGTCAGAGACGACTATCAGCAGAAGACTTCATGAACAGAAGCACAGAGGCCACATGGAAAGAGGCAAACCACTAGTTAGCCACAAAAACAGTATGGCCAGATTACAGTTTATAAAAAGGACTTGAAAGAGCCTGCAGAATTCTGGGAAAAGGTCTTGTGGACAGACGAGACAAAGATGAACCTGATCAGAGTGATGGCAAGAGCAACATGTGGAGATGACAAGGAACTGCCCAAGATCCAAAGCAGACCACCTCATCTGTTAAACATGGTGCTGGGGGTATTATGGCTTGGGCATGTATGGCTGGCACAGGTCCTGGCACATTTCTCTTCATTGATGATAGAACTGCTGACAGCCATGGCACAATGAATTCTGAAATGAATAGAAACGTCTTATCTGCTCAAGTTCCATTAAAGGCAATCAAACTCATTGGACGGCACTTCATCCTACAATAAGATAATGAGCCAAACACACTGCTGAGGCTACACAGGAGTTTGTCAAAGCAAAAAATGGAAAATTCTTGAATGGCCAAGCCAGTCACCAGATTAAAATCCAATAGAGTAGGCCTTCCATATGTTGAACAGACATTTAAGGGGACAATCCCCCGAAACAAGCAGGAGCTGAAGATGGCTGCATTAGAGACTTGGCAGAACATCACCAGAGAAGACCCTCAGCATTCAAGGGATATGCGACAAAGATCTAAATATGACGGCTTTAACAGACCTCCCACTGCTGAGTCTGAAACATTATGGTGCCATGAAATGGGATGGCAATGTAAAAAAAGTGGTGCCATTCCTACATGGTGTGACAGAAATGTATGCAAATCCCTTAAAATAAAAGTCTGCAATGTGCATTTTAAACATAATGTCTAAACTTTCTGATTTGCAATTTGAAACAGTGGAACCGATGGGGTAAATCAAGGAATAAGGGGTGTTTTTCCCAAATATTATGGAGGGGACTGTGTATGTTTGCCAGCCTCGATTGTCTTACATCCTGCATTTGATGTTGATATACTGTACATGCCGTTATTCATCCATCCATCCATTTTCCAACCCGCTGAATCCGAACACAGGGTCACGGGGGTCTGCTGGAGCCAATCCCAGCCAACACAGGGCACAAGGCAGGAACCAATCCTGGGCAGGGTGCCAACCCACCGCAGGACACACACACAAACACACCCACACACCAAGCACACACTAGGGTCAATTTAGAATCGCCAATCCACCTAACCTGCATGTCTTTGGAATGTGGGAGGAAACCGGAGCGCCCGGAGGAAACCCACGCAGACACGGGGAGAACATGCAAACTCCATGCAGGGAGGACCCGGGAATCGAACCCAGGTCCCCAGGTGTCCCAACTGCGAGGCAGCAGCGCTACCCACTGCGCCACCGTGCCGCCCTACATGCCGTTATTATACAGTATTTCTGTTGTTGCATTTATGAATAAATTCTGTTATTCTGTTTGTTATAGCAAGTTTGCTTCCGTTACCTTGACATACAGTAAGTCTAATGGCTATAAACTGTGGAGAACAGGGGTAAATTCAGGAAAAATGTGTTTTGGAGTTGGCGGCATGGTGGCACAGTTGGAGCGTTGCTGCCTCGCAGTAAGGAGACCTGGATCCTAAATTGTCCCTAATGTGTGCTTGGTGTGTGTTTGGTGTGTGTGTGTGTGTGTGCGCCCTGTGGTGGGCTGGTGCCCTGCCCAGGATTGGTTCCTGCCTTGCGCCCGGTGTTGGCTGGGATTGGCTCCAGCAAACCCCTGTGACCCTGTGTTAGGATATAGCGTGTTGGGAACTGACTAACTGTATTTTGGAGAGAGAGAGGTTAGGAGCACACACTGATACAGCACATTGCCGCGCCCACCACATGACTAACCAACTCAGGATTCCAGATTAGGACCCGAGTGCAGCCATGCAACGGGTTACACCTCAGCACCACACAAGTTCAGATGGAGTGGAGCAGTGTGAGGTTTGTTATGGTGGCTGGAGTGCCAATTCTGCCACCAACACCCAGGTTTTCCCCTGTAGGTTGGAGGGCCTACATACAGGGCTGGATGCAGATTAACGTCATACCCAGGAGGAGCAATTGCAGGTTAAGGGCCTCGCTCAAGGGCCCAACAGAGCAGAGTCCCTTTTGGTATTTACGGGATTCGAACCAGCAACCTTACAATTGCCAGTGCAGATCCCTAGCCTCGGAACCACCACTCCGATTTTGGAGGACACTATATATAAATATATATTTAAAGGTTACACCTGATTCTCTTTGGCAATTCTAAATTGGCCCTAGTGTGTGCTTGGTGTGTGGGTGTGTATGTGTGTGTCCTGTGGTGGGTCGGCACCCTGCCCAGGATTGGTTCCTGCCTTGTGCCCTGTGTTGGTTGGGATTGGCTCCAGCAGACCCCCCATGACCCTGTGTTCGGATTCAGCGGGTTGGAAAATGGATGGATGGATGGACTTGATTCTCTCATTAAATCCCTCCCGTGTGACCTTTTGTCTTTGCATTTACAGGCTGTATATTGGGTTTGGCTCAGTGGTGCCAGTGCCTTGCAATAAGGAGAACTTGGGTTCGCATGCTGGGTCCTCCCTGCGTGGAGTTTACAAAGCACTTTGAGCAGTAAGAAAAGTGCTATATAAAAGTAAAGAATTATTATTATTTTATTATTAGTGCCACTGGCACCCACAATATAGGGTGCATATTACAAAATGCTTCAAATAGATAGATAGATAGATAGATAGATAGATAGATAGATAGATAGATAGATAGATAGATAGATAGATAGATAGATAGATAGATAGATAGATAGATAGATAGATAGATAGATAGATAGATAGATACTTTATTAAACCCCAAGGGGAAATTCACATACTCCAGCAGCAGCATACTGATACAAAAAACAATATTAAATTAAAGAGTAATAAAAATGCAGGTAAAAACAGACAATAACTTTGAATAATGTTAACGCTTACCCCCCCAGATGGAATTGAAGAGTCGCATAGTCTGGGGGAGGAATGATCTCCTCAGTCTGTCAGTGGAGCAGGACGGTGACAGCAGTCTGTCGCTGAAGCTGCTCTTCTGTCTGGAGATGATCCTGTTTAGTGGATGCAGTGGATTCTCCATGATTGACAGGAGTCTGCTCAGCGCCCGTCGCTCTGCCACAGATGTCAAACTGTCCAGCTCCATGCCAACTATAGAGCCTGCCTTCCTTACCAGTTTGTCCAGGTGTGAGGCGTTCCTCTTCTTTATGCTGCCTCCCCAGCACACCACTGTGTAGAAGAGGGCGCTCACCACAACCGTCTGATAGAACATCTGCAGCATCTTATTGCAGATGCTGAAAGACGCCAGTCTTCTATGGAAGTATAGTCGGCTCTGTCCTCTCTTGCACAGAGAATCAGTATTGGCAGTCCAGTCCAATTTATCATCCAGCTGCACTCCCAGGTATTTATAGGTCTGCACCCTCTGCACACAGTCACCTCTGATGATCACGGGGTCCATGAGGGGTTTGGGCCTCCTAAAATCCACCACCAGCTCCTTGGTTTTGCTGGTGTTCAGGTGTAGGTGGTTTGAGTCGCACCATTTAACAAAGTCCTTGATTAGGTTCCTATACTCCTCCTCCTGCCCACTCCTGATGCAGCCCACGATAGCAGGGTCATCAGCGAACTTTTGCATGTGGCAGGACTCCGAGTTATATTGGAAGTCCGATGTATATAGGCTGAACAGGACCGGAGAAAGTACAGTCCCCTGCGGAGCTCCTGTGCTGCTGACCACAATGTCAGACCTGCAGTTCTCGAGACGCACATACTGAGCTCTGTCTGTAAGAAAGTCCATGATCCATGCCACCAGGTATGAATCTACTCTGCCAGCTTGTCCGTAAGGAGCAAAGGTTGGATGGTGTTGAAGGTGCTAGAGAAGTCCAGAAACATAATTCTTACAGCACCACTGCCTCTGTCCAAGTGGGAGAGGGATCTTTGTAGCATGTAGATGATGGCATCCTCCGCTCCCACCTTCTCCTGGTATGCGAACTGCAGAGGGTCGAGGGCATGGCGTACATTATAAATTATTAATACCAGCTTAAATCTGTTTAGGAACTTTTAGTTTTGTCATGTGATATTTGTGCTTATCCTTATTCCTACAATAAATATCTTTAGTAAATTATTGTCAAGTATGCAAGGTAGGACAAGGTCACTCCCCCCACCCCCCCCCCCAACAAAGGTATTTAATATCTAGGCAGCATTTTAATTTATTTAAATTGTGCATCTCAAAACACTTCATAAAAGCCTTTTAAAAACAGTTTGACACACATAAGTCATTGAGTACAGACGTAAAAAGTTGCTCATCGCTGGAGAAGCTGAGAAGAGTGTAATTACTCCTAAATTACTGCTAATGCACAAACTTCAGCACGGTTAACTGCTAAGCTGAAATGGTGCCGAATCCACTCACGTCAAATCAGGATTGGTGCAAGTTTAAATAAATCCATACATCCATCCATTTTCCAACCCGCTGAATCCGAACACAGGGTCACGGGGGTCTGCTGGAGCCAATCCCAACCAACACAGGGCACAAGGCAGGAACCAATCCTGGGCAGGGTGCCAACCCACCGCAGGACACACACAAACACACCCACCCACACACCAAGCACACACTAAGGCCAATTTAGAATCGCCAATCCACCTAACCTGCATGTCTTTGGACTGTGGGAGGAAACCGGAGCGCCCGGAGGAAAAAGTTTAAATCCTCATCGCTAAATTTCCGGTGAAACGGCACAAGCTCACATACGGCTTAGGAAACGCTTTGTAACGTCACATACGAGGCACAAGCTGAAGGTTATATTTATTCGTTTAAAATACGAGGTGAAAGAGTCAAACGGTAACATTTTGTTTTTTAAACTTCTTTGCTTTTAACCTTGCTGCCGTACTATGATAGCAGAAAAGGTTTAACTGCTTTAACTTTCTTCACATACTTCTTCTATGACTCCACTCGAGAGAATTGTGGCTGCATGATAAAAAAGACATTTTTCATGTAGCATAACAAAGAGATCTCACTCGGCGCGATGCCCTTTGAAACAAAGCATCGGAGGTAAAAATGCTGCAATGGGAGGAAGAAATATATATAAAAAAAGTAATTGCTTTAAGTAGATTAAGACTGGTGCATTCCCTCCGCTGCCTGCCAGTGGGGCTGAGCAGCCTGGAAGCTGCTTATCTGGGGATTTATTTCATCACTTTTTAATAGTTAACCTTTTACACGTGTTTTAACAGAATGCTGGCTGTTTTACTTTTATTTTCAGCTGTCACCCAAATATTATCCATTAATGTCACTTCTGCTTCTCTCCTTAGCGTGTGCATAATAATGTCATTTATGTAAATACTTAAGGAAACTTGTAACACGGTTAATGGTGTCACTGTTTGTGCCACATTGAATATCTTGTCTGTATTATATGTCTCAATTGATAGAATTAGCTTCCTTTTGTAAGTTTATTCTCCACTAGTGGTACACATTTGCATTTTTCGATTACTTTGTCTTTCTGAATGCTCTTGCTGGCATAGGACTCTGCAGGTTAATGAAGAATGCGCCATTGCTTACAGCATAGACGTGGTAAGAAATTATTTAAACTCGCATGTTTGTTTAATCTATTTTTTCCGTCCCCTTTTCACACACACCACTCCTAGCCCGAGGCCAACCCATCTAATAATTTTCAATTGAGTCAAATCATAACTCACAACTCAATAAATTATTAAGAAAACCTATGCTGCATCAAAATCATCATTTATCTTAATGCCCAGGCAGAAAGGCCTCAAGAATATTTTGATAGGTTTCAATGTGATGAATGGTTCCATTAAATTTCCTGAATATAGATCTGTGCATTAATGCATTTACAACTGTAAGCAAATATTACTGTATTTGTTTATTCAAAAATTTATAGTTTATGCTCATCAAAATTATGCCGAAGAGAGGTGTGAAAGTGCAGCGCTGTCACATAAAGCACCATTTGTCTGATTCTTTTGTCACTAGTGCTTCTCTTTATATAGTTCTGGTTATCCAAGTGAATAACAGGCTGAAACAACAGTGAGATTTTAGGGTGCCAACTTGGCTGTCCCCCTGTTTACTTGTAGGGAAAACAAAAACAAGGCTCAATGGTGTTCAGAAAAAGGTTTAACATTAAGTATGTATTTTAACAATTGGGCAAGAATCTCGTGAACAGGCTGTGGAGCTCCTCTCCTTGCGTCCCTTAAGCCAGAAGTGACGCCTTCTTCCGGGTAGTGTCGTTTTTATTAGCCCAGACGACCAGAAGGGGCGGAGTTAGTTGCTCTACATTGGGTGTTTCTTCTGTGCTGTGGTGGAAAAAGAAGACAAGGCAGTTAGCGGCAATGCCCCCTCTTGGCTTGGGGTGGTATCTCATACCTGTGAAGAACTCAGAAGGTGACCCTCTGATGCGCACGCGTGACAATACATACAGTATATCGCTTTGTGTTGCTTTCAATATATGGGTGAAAATGAATTTCTTGTCTTATAAAAAATAAGACAATAAAGATGGTGTTCCTGGATGCCAACCCTTGAAAAGGCACTTCAGATTTTTTGTTGTTGAATTGTGGACTTCAACACATCATAAACAAGATGCTATCATTAAACGAGTGGAGGTCAGGCCATTTTAGAAGAACTGGACATGTGCAGAGGAGAGATGCTGGATATATCTTGATAAGGATAGAGCTGCCAGGCAAGAGGAAGGCCTAAGAGAAGGTTTATGGATGTGGTGAGAGAGGACATGCAGGTGGTGTGTGTAACAGAACAAGATGACGAGGACAGAAAGATATGGAAAAAGATGATCCGCTGGGGCAACTCCTAACAGGAGCAGCTGAAATAAGAAGAAGAAGACATGAGGGGCAGGAAGCATAATCAGAGGAGAACAAATTAAGAAAGGAATATCCTGGGCAGTCCTGGCTCTGTTAAGCAGTCATTTGTGTTACTTTCCATCCATCTCTCAGATTTGCAGTCAGTGTTTCCACCGCAACTCGACCACAAATTTTTAGACACCAGTCTTTCTATCTGCTTTCCATGTCTTAAAACCTCTGTCTATTACAAGACAACTGACTCAGACAGTTACCTTCTCTACAGCTTCTTCCACAACCTCACTCTAGAAAAATAATGGTCCTTTAATGGCATTTTATGGTTCTTTACTGGGTTGTGCGGTTCTTCATAGAATCATTGCTCAACAAAGCACCATTTCATGGTGGGAAGGGTTCTTTGCATGTGAAGTTGGTTCTTTCTGCTTTGAAAAACCTTAGGCTACTTAGCAGGACTTTGACAGATTAAAAAAAATGAACTTAGTGTTCAGGGGGTGCTGTAGCAACTGCTGAGCCCTCATGGGCACTTCTTCTTCCACATCTGGAAGTGCTGCTGGAAGTAGGTCATCAAACACCTGGAGCACTTCTGGGTGCCTTATATAATAATAATAATAATAATAATAATAATAATAATAATAATAATAATAATAATAATAATAATACATTTTATTTATTTGTAGGCGCCTTTCTAAACACTCAAGAACACTGAATAATAGATAAAACACAGATTATCAACAAAAGTAAAATACAAAAGTTAAAATCAGACAGAGCAATTGTAATCAAAGAGAAAAAGCAGTCTTAAACAAATGAGTTTTAAGTTTAGATTTGAAAAGTGAAAATGATTCAATATTTCTAAGCTCAGGTGGTAGTGAGTTCCAGAGCAGGAGAGCAGAGTAACTGAATGCTCTGCTCCCCATAGTGGTAAGATGGACGAAGGGGACAGTCAAGTGGATGGAGGAAGAGGATCTAAGGGTGCAGGAGGGAATGGCAACATGGAGGAGGTCAGACAGATATGGAGAGGCAAGGTTGTGGAGAGCCTTAAAAGTTCATAGGAGAATTTTGAATTGAATTCGGAACTGAACTGGAAGCCAATGAAGCTCCTGCGAAACAGGAGTGATATGGTGAATAGAGGGGTTCTAGTAATGATGCAGGCAGCTGAATTCTGGACCAGTTGAAGCTTATAAAGAGATCTGCGGGAAAGACCAAAGAAAAGGGAATTGCAATAATCCAGATGAGAAGTGACAAGGCTATGAATAAGGATAGCAGTGATGTGGAGAGTGAGGGATGGAGGGCAAATACGATTAATGTTATGCAGGTGGAAATATGCAGACTGGGAGATGTTACTGATGTGGGACTGAAAAGTTAAAGTACTGTCAAGGGTGACACCCAGACTCTTAACTGTGGGGAAGGGGAGACAGAGGAAGTATCAATAACAAATGAAAAGTGGTCAGTTTTGGATAATGTTGATTTTCTACCAATGAGGAGAGCCTCAGCTTTGTCACTATTTAATTTAAGAAAATTTGAAGAAAACCAGGAATTGATTTCTGCTATGCAGTCAGTAAGTGAGGAGGGTGGAAAGGAAGAAGTAGGTTTGCTAGTGAGGTTGAGCTATAAGGGGCCAGCAGACACTACTCGGTGAGGCAGAATCGGGATGAGGGAGAGAAAGCTTACCGGGAGGAGTGGAGTAGAGTGGAGAAGAAAGAAAAAAAGAAAGAAAGAAAGAAAGAAAGAAAGAAAGAAAGAAAGAAAGAAAGAAAGAGTTTTTTTTTTTTGAGTTTTAAATATACCTTTTATTAAACATTCAACAATCAATACAAAAATCCACAAACCAACAAAAAATAGAACATCCTATGTAACCTAGTAATGAGTAATTTGTTGTAGATTCATAATAAGTAATTCACAAAACAAAAACACACTCCTCATTATCAAGTTTACAAATTGCATTCACTGCACACCACTTTTCTATAAATGTTTGCAAATTGTGGGTCATCCTATAAAACTTGAAATCTAATAAAATTCATATTTTTAATTGTGCTTTAAAGAACCCCACCAAGTCAGACTCCCCGTTTTTCCTTCCTGGTGATATAAATGGCAAGCTTAGCCTGGCCCAATAAAAAATTTGCTAATCTACTAACATTCTTTTTAGCTCTCACATTAGCACAACCATATATAAAAACCTGATTGGTAAAATAAACACCCAAAACCTTAAAAACACTGCCAAGTACAGATAAAAGAGGTTGAATCCTAAAACAGTAAAGAAAACAGTGAAAAACAGTCTCTCTCTGTTGGCAAAAAGGACACATCTCTGAGATGTTGGAGTTAAGTAAAGACAAAAAAGAGTTAACTGCCACAATCCCATGAACAATTCTCCATTGCAGATCGCCAGTTCTCTTATTCAATGGTGGACTGTACAGACTTTCCCAAATGGGGCCGACACCCTCCACCCCTCCCAGTTTATCCCTCCAGGGTGTATCCGGGTATCTGCATAGTTGGGACTGGTATCGAGCCTGGACACACACTTTATAAAGCTCCTTCCCTTCCGCAGAGTCAAAAGGAAGATATTTAGTTCTTCTCCTGTTGTTTTCCTCCATCGTGTTCTCATTGGCATTAATTAACAAATTTGGAAATGCAGACAAAGGCTCTGGATAATCTGTAGCTTTGAAAAAGTCTTCAAGAAATCCTTAGCTGTTGAAGGTATATTCAAAAAGATCTGCTACAAAAATCTTTCTGCTGTGCTTACAGAGCTCAGTCCTAAAGCTGCAGCCACCGTCTCTGGGCTCAGCCAACTGAGTAGCTGTGGTTGAATCAAATTTTTAATTTGTAGAATACCAGCCCTGATCAGGCGTTGTTTCAGAGATGTTGACTCTACTGCCATGGTAGAGACAATTGGCAACTCTAAACTCCAATATAAATTCAACGATTTTTCCTCTAACCGACAGTTCAACTGTTGCCAGATTCTTAATAAACTCCAGTAAAAGTCTGACACATTACCAATGGGGAAGGAATCACTGTCCATTAAGAAAAGTGCTCGGTCCAATTTCAGGTTGCCAACTTGGCGCAGGAGAGCACATGCTAGTGGCTTCCAAGACACAGCCATATGACTATAGAGCAGTTTTTGCAGAGTTTGTAGTCTGAACGCATTTTTCCTGCTACAGATGTCCACCAGTCCTTGTCCTCCTGCACTCCTGGGCAAGTACAAAACACCTTGATACAGCCAATGCTTCCCATTCCAAAAAAAAACTAATCAACTCCCTTTGCACTTCAGTAATCAGTTCTGGTGGGGGTTCCAGGCATGCCAACCTGTGCCACAGAGCAGATGCAACAAGGTTGTTTATGATTAGCGTCCTTCCTCTATATGACAGTTGGGGAAGTAGCCATCTCCAGCGTTGTAAACGGTTTCTGACCTTTTCTGCAACGCCTTCCCAATTCTTAATGTCACTGTTTATGCCTCCCAGATGTAATCCCAGGTATTTAATTCCATCTCTTGTCCATTTCAGTCCAGATGGCAATGAAGGAAAAGGACCCATCCAGTTACCCAATAGTACTGCAGAGCTCTTGGTCCAATTTACTTTAGCTGATGACACCTTTTGGAACTCATCCAGCACGGATACCAGCCCATCCACATCTTGTTGTTTTGCAACTAATACTACGAGATCATCTGCATATGATGAGACCTTCAAAGGCACTGAACACTCAGGGACAGTCAGTCCACCCACCACTTTCCTTAATTTGATCAGCAGGGGTTCTATAGCCAGGGCATACAACATGCCAGACAAGGAGCAACCCTGTCTAATCCCTCTATCTACTTTGAAAGGAGCGCTCAGTCCACCATTGATTTTTAGTACACCCTGAATGTCACTATAGAGCACCTGAACCATGGAAACAAAGCAGGGAGGGAAACCAAATCCCATTAGTACTCGCCAAAGGTATTGATGCTCCACCCGATCAAAAGCCTTCTCCTGGTCCAAGGAAATTAGACCACCGCGTAATCCAAATAGTTTACAGATGTCAAATGTATCCCTGATAAAAAAGATGTTATCATATATGGACCTGTTTGGCACACAGTAAGTCTGATCAGGGTGAATGACATGCCCCAACACCTCCTTCATTCTTGTAGCCAACACTTTAGAAAATATTTTATAGTCAGTACAAAGCAAGGCTACTGGCCTCCAGTTCTTAATATTACAGAGATCACCTTTTTTTGGAATGAGGGCAACAACAGCTCTTCTACAGCTCAAGGGGAGGAGACCTTTATCTAAGCACTCTTGAAGAACCGCAAGTAGGTCTGGTCCGATGAACTCCCAAAACAACCTGTAGAATTCGACAGTAAGTCCATCAATACCTGGAGCTTTCCCAGTGTTTAAACTTGCCAATGCCCGTGAGAGTTCTTCAAGGGTAAGCCCTCTCTGTAAAGCTGGTAACTCCTCCTCTGGCACCTGCGGCAGCCCCTTAGTAAAACCCGAACAAGCAGTGTCCTGTTCCACCAGCTCAGATGAGAAAAGTTTAGAATAAAAATCAACAGCAAATGCCCTAATTTGAGAAGAGCTTGTCATCTCACTTCCAGAGGGGTCACGCAAACAATGAATCATTCTGCTTTGGCCCTGTTTTCTTTCCAGTCCAAAAAAAGTACTTGGTTGGAGCATCACACTCAGTTTCTGCTTGAAAACGGGCTCTAACCAAAGCACCTTGGACTTTATAATCAGTCAGTTGTGCGAGGGCAGCCTTTCTCACTTTCAACATGTCCAGGTCCTCACTGCACTTAGAGGAGTCAAATTCCTGCTGGAGTTCTGTTATCTCTTCCTCCAGTTCTTTCATAGAATCATTCAAACTCCTTGTGACATTCAGAGTATACTGCTGACAAAACTGGCGAATCTGCACTTTACCAACATCCCACCACTGACCCAGAGAAGAGAACTGACATATCCTTTCCCGCCACTGTGTCCAAAAGTACCTAAAACAATTTTTAAAATGGGAGTCCTGACATAAAAGCTCATTAAAATGCCAATGAGAGCTTTTTGACTTTAAAGATGACATAAGAACATTGCAGGTAACTAATGCATGATCTGAAAGACTTGTAGGCACAATGACACATGAAATAATACGGTTAAGATGATGGTTAAAAGTATAAAACCAATCAAGCCTGGCAAATGAAAGAGTGCCACCTCGCACCTGTGCCCACGTGTACTGCCTGTCTCCCTCATTCAGGGCCCTCCACACATCCTTCAATTCATATCGCTCAATGAGCGCTTTCAGCTCTCTGGCAGATCGCGGGTGGGGTTCTGCATGGTTTCTGTCCAATGTGTCAGTAAGGGTGCAGTTAAAATCCCCACCTAAAAACACACATTCATCCGGGTCACACTCTGCTAAAGTACTCTCAAGACATTTAAAAAATCGCACTCTTTCACTGCCAATTGTTGGAGCATAAACGTTAATAAAAACCAACCGACTGTTGTCCACTTCAACCTTTACTTTAAGCAGCCGCCCTTTTATCACTTCGTAGGCAGACACCGATGCCGGACACATTGGTTTAGATATACCAATGGCAACACCAGCGCTACGTGTAGACCCGTGACTAAAAAACACATCTCCTCCCCAGCATTTCTGCCACTCAATTTCAAGAGCATTTTCGCTGTGCGTCTCCTGCAGGTAAGCCACTGTCAGATGCTTCCCTCTCAGGAAGTCGCACACTTTCGCTATCTTGAGAGGGCTCTTACAACCGGCAACATTAAGACTCCCAATTTTAAAATCGTACATTGGTAAAATAAATAATGGAACCAAAACAAATGTTATAAAACCATTACGTAATATAAAAAATGTTGATTCTTTAGCCATTATTAACAAGTTGTTAAATTAGCAGAGGTACGTAATTTTCTTAAAATACTTCTAAGCCTCCACCCCTCCTTGTCTGAAAAAACCTCAGTGCCCGATCTTGGCTTCATTAACCGTTTAACGGAGGAAATAAATAATTTAACATCTGGAAAAAAGTTCTGTACATCCACTCTTTTCCCCTTTGTTTCAATCAGAAAGGCTCTAATTCTGTAGAATCCATATCCTTCTGTGGTGTCCTGACTACTTTCTGACACAACAGAGGAATCAGTTAAATAACCGTCCTCCCCACAATCTGAAACCGAGGACGCTTCCGTGTCAACCGCAGCTGCAGTCTCCTTAAAGCTTCTTTTTTTAGAAGCAACTTGCTCATCTGCCCCACAGTGTCTTTTAACAGCCTTTGGTGTTTTGAAAGTACTGTCGGAGCCGACACACTCCATGTCCATATCGCCCCATATGCTTGTGACCACCGATTCTGTAGCAGAGTCCGATACCTCCAAGACACCCGACTCATTAGCAGCGTTTCCAGACTCTAATACAGGGGTGTCCTGATTTCCATTATCCTCATTTAATTTGGGATCAGCATTAAGCGAATCGCTGATCAATTGGACCAACGCAGTCTGATCGCTAGCAGCGTCTTCATTCTGAACAACAGCGATCCCGCCGCTACTTTCTGCCGCGTTATTAACTGCAGACGCCTTCTCTGCCGAATCTGTCTCATCCCCAGGGCGGTCGGGGTTCTCATCTATGGTCAGTTGTTTGTCTGATTTTGCAGCTTTAACAACATCTTTGCAATCTCTTGCTACATGACCAGCTTTGCCACATTTAAAGCATTTCATCGGTTCCGAGGTGACAAAGATAACGTATTCGTAACCGTCCACTCGGAACCTCAACACTACGTTTAACTCATCCGCTGTATTTTTTAAAATCATTAAAACTTGCCTCCGAAAAGACATCACATGCTTCAACTGGGGTGCTTTACATCCTAAAGGTATACGTTTAATCTGTGAGATTAACTGCCCATAGCGAGATAGATCTCTTTCAAGGGTCTCGTTACATAGAAAAGGAGGTACATTAGATAGGGTAATCTTTTTTTGCCGGAGTTGTAAGAGGCATTACGGGAGTTAAAGTGTCTTTTATAACAACTCCATTTTCTACCAGTCTATGGACAAAATCCGTTGTAGCAACAAACACAACCACCGCACTGCTCATTCTTGAGGCTGAACGAACATTGTCACAGCCTATTACATTCCCTACAGCCAATACACATTCTTCCAGAGAACAGGTCGCTTCTGGCATTAGCTTTACTCCATGTTGTCGGGTGAGTTTTTCGAAATCACCGTTCCGAAAACGGACCCCTCCTGAGGAGGCCATTCTGGCCTTCCTCAGAATAAACCACTCCAATCAAAAGATTAACAGTCAGAGACAGAATAACAATTAAGAACAAAAAAGCAGGAAAAAAAAACAGTAAAAGCACAAACCTTCAAACACTCCCGCTCTCACTCTCACTTTCTCACAGAGCTCCGCCCACTCACCACTCTCGCGAGAGAAAGAAAGAAAGAAAGAAAGAAAGAAAGAAAGAAAGAAAGAAAGAAAGAAAGAAAGAAAGAAAGAAAGAAAGAAAGAAAGAAAGAAAGAAAGAAAGAAAGGGAAACTATTGTCTAGAGGTCTATTGTTTTGTGCTTTGGGACTGTGTTGTGCCTGTGGGAAACGGGGAAGGCATTGCCTCCAGACGAAGAAAATAAAATAAAAAGCTTATACTTTTCTAAGTGGGCCTCCTGCGTCTGCCTGTGTCGGGTTAAGCACTGGTATAGCGCCATCTATTGTCACGTATGTCATATTTAAATATCTCCAGAGTCCTCTGGAAAGAATGCACAGCTGACATGAGCTCATCTATTGTGATGTTTCTACCCTGGAGCTTGACATTTAGGTCCATGAGGTGGAATTTTATTTCAGACATAAAGCAACAACTGACATTTTCTTTTTATTGTGCATGAAATCCACCAACATCTTTAGCTTTTGCAAAATTGTGTATTGTGTTGTGCTTGAGACTGTGTTAAACTTGTGGGGAACGGGGAAGGTGTTACCCACAAGGGAAAGAGAAAATAAAAAACCCTGTGTGCTTTGGAGTTGTGACTCTGCATCTGCCTGTGCAGGGTTGGGGTGGCAGTGCCCACCTTGGAAGTCCACAATATGTAAGTTTGTATGTATTTTTCATATGCGTATAATCTTTGAAGTAGATAAGAGGACTTCATTTATCTTGACATGACTCTAACAGCTGCAGACCCCCAGAGAAAGGTAATGAAAATAAAGCGGGAAGCTTTCTAAATGATTTAATTAATTGTTGGCATTGCTGATGGCAAAATGGATAACTGATTAACTAAGGTACATCTCTCTTCATTTCCTACACACTCTATCTCTCCCACAGGTCATCAGACAAAATTTCCTATTTTTGCCAACTGATCGTTCCACAGCAGCCTTTTTCCTCCCTTCATATCATTCCTTCAACCACCTAACTCTATGCAACCTCTCGTCTGCAGCTCCCTTCAAAGAAAAGCACCACTTTCTTCACGAGACACTTTGGGCTGTGACAGGAGCCGCAGTGTCACTTATAAAAGTGTCACCAACAATGCCTTTATATCCGGTCCTTGTGGTAAATTCAATATTAAACAACAGGGTTCTTGCCAGCTTAAACGTCATAGTTACTGCATTTCTTGAAGGAAGTGTCCAGCCATCTACAGAAGTGAAACAAGGGGATGGCCAGCAGAATGTTTCGGGGAGCATATTCGCTCTGTTAAAATCTAGGACCTTACAAAGCCAAATGAAGAACACTGCATCCCTTGATCACAGCTACATTGATCTCTTGGTTTGTGTGTTTTCAAAAGGTTTTAAAGACACTTTTCAAACAAAAACAGAAGAAGCCAAGCTCATTCTCGGCTTGGGATCACATATTTCTCCAAGTCTTAACGATCGACAAACTTTTTAATTTCTTCCTTCATCTTCTCTAACGGCAGCTTTTTCTCACCTTTTCTCCTTTCACCTGACATCTCCTTCTGTATATGTGACCACCTACTCATTCCTTTTCAGTCATACACTTTGTGATGGCTATACCCTTGAAACACTGTGTCTTTTCCCTTCTTTCCTTTTCAGTGTGAAATTAACCTTTAACCATTTTTCCCTTTGTAATTTCTATGAGATAATTTGGCTACATTAATGCAATATGTTTGTACACACTAAATTACATAAATAAATAACAAATATTATTAACTTTTATAAATGTGTGATGAGGCCAGCAAACTACCAAAAGTAACAGGGACTACTAAGGAGGCCCTAAGCTACTAGAACATTGTAGAGAGGGAAGTACTGCTTGGAATAAATAAGGCTGAAATCTGACACATCACATGTTGCAATCAGGACAGTAGAAGCGAGTTTCTTTGTGCACTTTTATTGTATTTTTTTTTCTGTTGCTTGCACACAAAAGAGTAGGACGTCAGTGCCTGATCCATACGATTGGCACGCCTCTTGAATTATTGCAGGGTACAACAGCACAAGGCTTAGTGACTTCCACATTTCCCCTGACACGGACAGCTGCCACATTGAGGACAGTGCTTAGGAGGCTAATAAATGACTTGTCCTTGCACTTGATCGCAATTACTTTGCCTTTCTGTCATGTGGTCACACCACTGTGGAGCTTCATGTGACCGTATTAACCAGTTGCACTCTCCAACCAACTCCCATCATTACTATTGCTCAATTCAAGCCATGGTTCAGGCTTTTCGTTTGCCATTTCATTTTTTTCATTGGAAGCTTCATCCCAATCGTGAATATTAATGATTTATCTTAGAGTTACCATAAAGAAAGATAGATAGATAGATAGATAGATAGATAGATAGATAGATAGATAGATAGATAGATAGATAGATAGATAGATAGATAGATAGATAGATAGATAGATAGATAGATAGATAGATAGATAGATAGATACTTTATTAATCCAAGGGGAAATTCACATACTCCAGTAGCAGCATACTGATAAAGACAATATTAAATTAAAGAGTAATAACAATGCAGGTATACAGACAGACAATATGTTTGTATAATGTTAACTTTGCCCCCCCCCCCCCAGGTGGAATTGAAGAGCCTCATAGTGTGAGAGGAGGAACAATCTCCTCAGTCTGTCAGTGGAGCAGGACGGTGACAGCAGTCTGTCTCTGAAGCTGCTCCTCTGTCTGGAGATTATCCTGTTTAGTGGATACAGTGGGTTCTCCATGATTGACAGGAGCCTGCTCAGCGCCCGTCGCTCCGCCACAGATTTCAAACTGTCCAGCTCCGTGCCTACAATAGAGCCTGCCTTCCTCACCAGTTTGTCCAGGCGTGAGGCATCTCTCTTCTTTATTCTGCCTCCCCAGCACACTACCGCGTAGAAGAGGGCGCTCGCCACAACCGTCTGATAGAACATCTGCAGCATCTTATTGCAAATGTTGAAGGATGCCAGCCTTCCAAGGAAGTATAGATAGATAGATAGATAGATAGATAGATAGATAGATAGATAGATAGATAGATAGATAGATAGATAGATAGATAGATAGATAGATAGATAGATAGATAGATACTTTATTAATCCCAATGGGAAATTCAAATTCTCCAGCAGCAGCATACTGATACAATAAATAATATTAAATTAAAGATCGATAATAATGCAGGTGAAAAACAGACAATAACTTTTTATAATGTTAAATGTTAACGTTTACCCCCACGGGTGGAATTGAAGAGTCGCATAGTTTGGGGGAGGAACAATCTCCTCAATCTGTCAGTGGAGCAGGACAGTGACAGCAGTCTGTCGCTGAAGCTGCTCTTCTGTCTGGAGATGATCCTATAAAGTGGATGCAGTGGATTCTCCATAATTGATAGGAGCCTGCTCAGCGCCCTTCGCTCTGCCACAGATGTTAAACTGTCCAGCTCCATGCCAACAATAGAGCCTGCCTTCCTCACCAGTTTGTCCAGGCGTGAGGCATCTTAATGCTGCCTCCCCAGCACACCACTGCGTAGAGGAGGGCGCTCGCCACAACTGTCTGATAGAACATCTGCAGCATCTTATTGCAGATGTTGAAGGATGCCAGCCTTCTAAGGAAGTATAGGCGGATCTGTCCTTTCTTGCACAGAGCATCAGTATTGGCAGTCCAGTCCAATTTATCATCCAGCTGCACTCCCAGGTATTTATAGGTCTGCACCATCTGCACACAGTCACCTCTGATGATCACGGGGTCCATGAGGGGTCTGGGCCTCCTAAAATCCACCACCAGTTCCTTGGTTTTGCTGGTGTTCAGGTGTAGGTGGTTTGAGTCGCACCATTTAACAAAGTCCTTGATTAGGTTCCTATACTCCTCCTCCAGCCCATTCCTGATGCAGCCCACGATAGCAGTGTCATCAGCGAACTTTTGCACATGGCAGGACTCCGAGTTGTATTGGAAGTCCGATGTATATAGGCTGAACAGGACCGGAGAAAGTACACTCCCTTGTGGCGCTCCTGTGTTGTTGACCATATAGTCGGTAAAATAGCAGAACACAGCGAAATACACATGACATTTTACAGCATGGTGTTATTTTAACCACTAGATGGCAGCAGAATGCTGTCCTGAGAGTTAATTGGACTTTAAAGCGTATCGTTACACGTCACCCCGAGTCTGACGTGGGTTTAATTGTAATGGGATAGTTTTTCCGAGCTTGAGTCACACTCTGGATTAACACTAAGGAGGTTAATTATTATTATTCCATTTTAAAACTAACAGCAAAAAGTAATAGGATTTTACTTTCATAACTGTTTTAACAAGATATAAAATAAAATAAGATTAGTAAAAAAAAAAAATAAAGTTATGTTTTATGCCTTTTATTTAGATTTATCTTGTCTTAGACTGCAATTATTTTCATCTTTCTTAATTTAATGCACTACACTTTGGTCAAAATTAGTTGTTTTAAAAGTGCTTAACAAAAAAAAACTAAACTAAACTAAATACGTACTGTATGTGGTGCCTTTCGGACTTAGTGTTATGTCAGCTGTACTTGATGTGTCTATGAGATGTGTACATGGGTTTATTTTTGTACTTTAAGGTAAAGTTTTACTCGAAATAAATATGACAGATTAGACAGCAGTCCTGACATGTTATAATTCTCCATTTATGCACTTTACATTAAAAAAAACTGAAATAAAGAACAGTTGCCATAGTAAATGGCTCAGTTACTTAAGCCAATACAAACAATCTGTAAAAATATTCATAGATGTCAAGCAAAAACACTTAATTACTATAAAGTGACTGCAATCATGGCTGGTGTGATGTTAACTATAAACTCAGCTGCTTGATTGCTCACAGGTTTGCTGGTAAATTACCACATCCCATTTGCTTAAATGATGATATTCATCATCATAACCACCCATTTTTGTTGTCCTTTTCTCTAATTACTGTTTAGAGGGATTGGCATAATGGCAAAACCCAAGCGTCTCTGTTTCCTTAATTTAAACGTGTGTGCTGTGTTGGTATATAACTAGCATGTGAAGCTATGCTTTCTTTTGTATAGCACCTTTCACTGTGCACAGTCACCTTACCATACAGGTCACATTAAAAAAATGCTGCACATTTTCCCCGGTTAGCACATTGTGATCTGTTTAAATAACGGTAGCTGAGACACAAAATGACCCATCGGTTCAATAAAAGTGAAAACATTACAATTTTGTTACCATCAATAAAGTATTTATTGAAAATGTGCAAATCCTCGCTAAGAATTTCCAGGGTTATTGGGCAAAAAAATCCATCCATCCACAGTAGTGATTAATCTGCTTAGTTGAATCCATGGCCCCCTGTCCCCTGTAACTCCCACATGCCTTCTGTGCCTTTTCTAAAAGATGTTAGTGTTACTTAAATACAGCATTGCCACGTGGTTGGATTTGAAAGGCATTTGTGGCTTTGTGGGATTGTTGTAAAGCCATCTGTTCAAACAGGTCAAATGATATATTTTCTTTTGTAACTACAGCTCTTTACTTAGAACAAAATAACATAATTAGTTAATAGTTATAACATTAGAACACTACAACAATGCTGACAAGAACGGGACACTCAGACCAAAAAACTCATCTGTCCAATTCACCTCAGTTCTCAGAAATAACATCAAATTGTGATGGTGGAAATAATTGTTAATATTTTTCCTTAGCAGAATGTTATAACATCACAATTACAAGCATTATGGTGAAATACAGCATGTTTTGTTCACATAAGAACAATCATTTTAATATAAATATGATACCAAATGCATACAAGTATTTTATTATAAATGTTTCATTTAACACCTTGAACACGAAGGCATGAGTAACTATTGACTATGAAATATTAAAAGTTAAAATAACAGAATACAATAACACAGTCCGTCTTGAGAGGCGCTGCTATTTCTCTAAGATTATAAATAACAATGCTAGTAATCCCAGAGTCTTATTTTCAACAATTGATCATCTGTTAAACGCAAATAACTCAAAGGAATGCCTCCTAAGTACTTCTAGTAAAACCTGTGATGCTATCACTGTATTTTTCAATCAAAAAATTAATGATATTAGAAATAACATAGTATATCTCCCCAACACTAAGGATCCTCCTAAACCCCAGTACTCCATAATAAACAAATTAAATTCTTTCACTAGGATAGATTTACCTGATTTACATAAAATAATTTCTCAACTGAAACCCTTCACCTGCATTCTTGACCCAATACCAACAAATTTTTTCAAAGAAGTATCGGGCATGCTTATTGATAATGTTCTTGACATAGTAAATTCGTCATTAGATACGGGGGTCTTCCCAGACTGTCTTAAGACTGCTGTAGTTAAACCCCTACTTAAGAAAAATAATCTCGATCCCTCTGCTCTTAAAAATTATAGACCCATCTCTAACCTGCCTTTCTTAAGTAAAATTCTAGAGAAGGCATTCATTATACAGTTAAATGAGCACCTCAATAAACATGCTATTCTTGATAAATTTCAGTCAGGTTTTAGAACAAATCACAGCACAGAAACTGCACTCGTTAAAGTAGTAAATGACTTGCGGGTAAATGGAGACAGAGGCCATTTATCTGTTCTCATTTCTCTTATATCTGAGTGCCGCATTTGACACCATTGATCATAATATTCTTAAGAATCGCCTTAGTCAATGGGTGGGCCTCTCTGGCAGTGTCTTAAATTGGTTTGAATCCTACTTGGCAGGAAGAAAATTCTTTGTTAGTTGTGGTAATTACAACTCAAAGACACATGATATCCTATATGGTGTTCCACAAGGCTCTATCCTGGGTCCGCTGCTCTTCTCAATCTACATGCTTCCATTAGGTCAGATTATCTCGGGACATAACGTGAGCTACCACAGCTATGCTGATGACACACAGCTGTATTTATCAATAGCACCTGATGACCCCGAATCTCTTGATTCACTAACACAATGTCTAACCTGTATCTCAGAATGGATGAATAGTAACTTTCTCAAATTAAATAAAGAGAAAACCGAAATCTTAGTGATTGGCAATAATGGATACAATGAGGTTATTAGAAATAAACTGGATGCATTAGGATTAAAAGTCAAAACAGAGGTAAAAAGCTTAGGGGTAACCGTTGATTGTAATCTGAATTTTAAATCGCATATTAATCAGATCACTAGGACAGCATTTTTTCACCTAAGAAACATAGCAAAAGTTAGACCTCTTATATCATCGAAAGATGCAGAGAAATTAGTTCATGCGTTTGTTTTCAGTCGACTAGATTACTGTAACGCACTCCTCTCAGGACTACCCAAAAAAGACATCAATCGTTTGCAACTAGTGCAGAATGCAGCTGCTAGAATCCTTACCAGGAAAAGAAAATCCGAACACATTTCACCAGTTTTGATGTCACTACACTGGTTACCTGTGTCATTCAGAATTGACTTTAAAATTCTGCTTATGGTTTATAAAGCCTTAAATAAACTCGCCCCATCTTATATATCGAAATGTCTGACACCTTATATTCCAAATTGTAACCTCAGATCCTCAACTGAGTGTCTCCTTAGAATTCCAAGAGCAAAACTTAAAAGAAGTGGTGAGGCGGCCTTCTGCTGTTATGCACCTAAAATCTGGAATAGCCTGCCAGTAGGAATTCGCCAGGCTAATACAGTGGAGCACTTTAAAAAACTACTGAAAACACATTACTTTAACATGGCCTTCTCATAACTTCACTGTAATTTAATCCTGATACTCTGTATATCTAATTCATTATAATAACTATTCATTCAAAATCTGTACTAACCCCTACTCTCTCTTCTGTTTCCTTTTCCGGTGTCCTGTTGGTGGTGGCTTGCGCCACCACCATCTACCCAAAGCACCATGATGTTCCAACAATGATGGATGGATTAAAAGCCAGAAGTCTGTATGACCATCAGCATCAAGTGACTCCGTGAGAACCCTAACTACAAAGAGGACTATTTCATTTATGTTAGGTAGAATGCCCAGAGGGGACTGGGCGGTCTCGTGGCCTGGAACCCCTACAGATTTTATTTTTTTTTCTCCAGCCTTCTGGAGTTTTTTTTTTGTTTTTTCTGTCCACCCTGGCCATCGGACCTTACTCCTTTTCTATGTTAACTAATGTTGTCTTATTTTAATTTTGTATTTTGTCTGTTATTTTTCTTTTCTTCATTATGTAAAGCACTTTGAGCTACTTTTTGTATGAAAATGTGCTATATAAATAAATGTTGTTGTTGTTGTTGATGAGTTAAGTCGTATCTCACTGAGCAAGTCTAAGTGCAACTTGTGAGAAGGATTTTGGAGACATGGTGGACTTCTCACTATCTACATCCAGACAGTTCCCAGAAGCCATTAAGAAAACTAAGAGAATGTCAGGTTATATAGCACCTTGATGTGTGGAGTACAAGTCACAGGAGGTTCTGCTCAAGCTTTATAACACACTGGTGAGGCCTCATTTGGAGTCCTGTGTGCAGTTTTGGTTTCCAGACTACAAAAAGGACATAGCAGCACTAGAAAAGGTCCAGAAAAGAGCAACTAGGCTGATTGCAGGGGATGAGTTATGAGGAAAGATTAAAAGAGCTGAGCCTTTACAGTTAAAGCAAAAGAAGATTAAGAGGTGACATCATTGAAGTGTTTAAAATTATGAAGGGAATTAGTCCAGTGGATTGATATAGAAAACCACAGACACATGGAATAAGTGACCAAGCGGCATGGTAGACAGTAGGACTTTAGGGAGTTTCAAAACTCGACTTATTCAAAGTCAAAGTGGACTTTATTGTCATCTCAACCATATACAGTGGAACCTCGGTTCATGAACGTCTCGGTACACGTACAAATCGGTTTACGACCAAAAAGTTCACCAAACTTTTGCCTCGGTTCACGACCACACACTCGGTATATGAACAAGCCAGGTTCCCTTTCGGTTTGTACATGTTCAGTCTCTCCCTGTGCATTTCCCCGAGCAAGAGAGAGAGCGAGAGAGTGCGACACACACACACACACACGCACACACCCACACGCACACACACACACACACACACACACACACAGGCAGCGTGAGAGAGACAGATGCATACACACACAGACAGCGTGAGAGAGAGACAGACGCGCACACACACAGGAGCGCAAGAGAGAGGTGCGCACACACACAGGCGCTCCAGGCTCGCAAAAGAGAGACACACGCACACACACACAGGCGCGAGAGAGGGAGGGACGCATAAGGTAGAGAAGGCTTGTTTTTGTTTTCAGTTCTGTTTACAGTGATGGGTTCATAGCCTGCATTGTTGCAATGTTACTTTTCTTGGTGGTTTATTAAATTACGGATTTTTCAAATGTTCATTTTTTCCCCTTTGCTTAAAACTCATTAAAAAAAAAAGTGTTTTTAGCGAGCGGTTCCTAGCACTATAGCGCGAACTATTGCAGTGTTAGTTTTCTCTTTTGTTCAAGGTTTTCTCAGTGTTATTCAATGTGTTTACATTTAGTTTACTATTACGCTGTGCTTTCTATGGTGTAATTAACTATATTTGTGCTTAAAAATTAAAAAAATATATATATTTAGATACAGTTCGTATGGTCTGGAATGGATTAATTGTATTTACATACAATCCTATGGGGGAAATTGAGTCGGTTCATGACTAAATCGGTTTACGACCAGAGTTTTGGAACGAATTATGGTCATGAACCAAGGTTCCACTGTACAAGTATACAGTTAGATGAAATTGCGAAGTGCAGGGTCCATAGAGTAACAACATGACGTGCAGTTAATAAATTAAAAATAGAATTAAAATTTAAATTTAAAATTAAAACACAAACAAGACAAGACATTGTGCAAAGATGAGACAAAGAAGTATCAGCAATATTGACGTGTAGTTAGCAATATGAACATTGATGCGATGTACGGTATTTGCAATCTAGATACATAAATATAGTCAATAGATATGTAATATAATAAATAAATAATAAATAATAGATATAGATAATACAGAAATTATCAGTGTATGATAACAGTTGTTTAAGACGTGTAAACAATGACAGGTCAGAATGTTTCACAGCAGAAGAATCTCAAGAATGTCTAAATATTTAAAGATCAGTATGAGATCTTCAGTTCTTTTCTACCTGCACACTCGTCTTTGCAGGATAGTGGCTCGCATGTATAAAAGTTCTGTTTTTAGAGGTGGTTGAGGAAGTGTGGAAGATCCCAGAGGCCATCATGGTGTTAAGGAGTCTGACAGCTTGGGGGTAAAAACTCTCCTGCAGCCTGGCAGATCTGGCTTTGATGCTGCAGTATCTTCTCTTGGATGGCAGAAGTGTGAAAAGTCCATGTGAGGGGTGTAAGGGGTCCTGCACAATGCTGCTGGCCTTGCGGACACTGCGTTTGTAAAATATGTCCTGTAGTGAAGGGAGAGGCACCTCAATAACGTTCTCTGCTGTCTCCACTATCCTTTTCAGGCGCTTGCGGTCGGATATGTTGTAGTTGCCATACCAGACAGTGATGCAGCTGGTCAGAACACTCTCAGTGGTGCCTCTGTAGAACATGGTGAGGATGGAATAATTAAGTGAATAGGACTACCAAGCTTTGTTGGGCTGAATGCCCTGTTCTATTCTAAATTGTTTAAATGTTCTAACTTACGAGAGAAGTCATATCTCAGTATAAAGCCACTATACTGTAGATGCAGCCAGCTTACTGGTGAGCTTTGCAGCCACACCTAAGTTACCTACTATAGTGCTGTCATCTAGTGGACAGCCATAGAATTCTTCCTCACTACACTACAGGTGTCTGCAGTTCTTCGTGCAAAGAAAAGCTTTCTAACAATTATGCAAAATCTGCCCTTAGCAAGTTTCCAACAATGTTTGCATGTCCTTTTTTTATAATTTATTTTAAAGTAACAGCTGAAATCTACTGTACTAATTCCTTACATAATTTTAAACACTTGGATCATGTCTCCTCTTAATTTCTGTTTGCTTAAGCTGAAAACATTCAACTCCTTCAATCTCTCCTCATAGCTCATAGCTCATACCTCTAATTGCTCTCATCTGGAAATTCACTAGCTCTGTTGTGCCTGTGACCAAAGCTGTGCACGGAACTACACGTGAAGCCCGACTAGTGCATTAACATTTTGAATGTGAGGTACGAGTTAAGTCGTATCTTGTTGAGCCTGTCAAAATGCAACATATGAGAGAAGTTGTATCTCATTGTACGGCCACTATAGACACTGGCAGCTTGCTGGCGAGCTTTGTTGCCTCATCTCAGTTATCTAATATAGTGCTGCCATCTAGTGAACAGCCATAGAATTTATTTGTTTTTGGTGGCGACCTCTTGCAGAAAATCTCTATATATAATCTTCATTTGGATCTTGATCTTTGTTTGTCCTCGAATGAATTAGAAGAAGAAGCACTAGATGGCAGTAGATAGACAGCTAAAACATAGGCATTGCATTAAAAATCTCCTCCAGGCTTATAGTACTGAAGACTATAGTACTCCAGTCACACCTCAAAACATAGACATTCAAACTAAACAAATTGTTGTGCTTTAAATTAACTAATCTTTATATATTAATCTTCATTTGGATCTTGATCTTTGTTTGTCCGTGAATTCATGTTCCCCTGACACTGCCTTGGTTGTTACTTTTGTTTACAAACACTGTCGATAGCACTCTTTGTGTTTAGATCTGGCGTTGACACCGTGCTTTGTGTTTAGATCTGGTGTCGACACCTGCTTCGTTGTCGAGACTGTGGTTTTTTGTGTTTCTTCAACCGTCATTGGCAGCACTTCGTCCAAATCGAATGTTCACCCACTTCTTGGAGTCGGCAGTCAGAGTATATAAGTCGGAAACACTTCTGTGATTTTCCATCAGTCGGCGTTTGGAGTTCAAGAAAGAAGCATTGGTTCTTCCTTACTCTTTGGATTGCCACAAAGCAACCTACGAGATTGGAGAAAGGTTGAGAAGAGATCATGAGAGGAAACGGCAGTGTCGTGAAAACGAGATGGACTGTGAACGGAGAGAAGCAGAAATGCTCCTACACCACCACATAATTACTATTCAGACAATGATTCCTAGTAGGCCGTTCCTATCGAATCAATGTCCAAGGGTTTTGTTTTGTAATTTTGTTTCCCTTATAAAAAATCATAATGCTGTGCGACGAAGGGCCCAGTTCACAACTGGCAGCCGCGTTTAAACAGGGAGCCCTTCACAGACAACTTTAACACGTGCAACGTAGTTGGGCGCACATGGCTAGTAGTGCTATATACAGACAGCAGAGTGTCATGTTGTTGCAAAAAAAGATATAAAGCTGCTGTTTTGAAACAACTAGATTTATTTTGATGATAATGACGGTGATCAAGATAGTGACAATCAAGTGGATGATGTGAATCCTGTAGGCTCTATCACTGGAGCGGATTGCTGCCCTGAAGTCTTCATTACAAAGTGCCTGATTTGTCACAACTGTCAGGACGGCACTACATGCGCATTCTGCCGCCCAATGAGCACAAACAGTCACCACCTACGAAATGTATTGTGTGCAATAAGTGTGGTCAACGCAAAGGAACTCGTTATATTTACAGCACATGCGCTTCTAAGCCTGCGCTGTGCATGGTGTCATCCTTCAATCTCCTTTATTGTCTTCCATTTGTGTGGTCCAAAGCCCCCGTGCTGCTAGATGAAGCCGGTTCTGTACGAAGGGTTAATGGGTAATGGTAAATTCAACCGAGGTCTTGGTCATTCTTTCTTTTTTTTCCATCCTGTTGTAGTACATAAAACACGGGACATCACAAAGACTAGCCTGTCTTTTGTTTGCAAGGTTCCAAATGCCTGTGTTTCTTATTCGTCGTTGCTGCCTTCTGTACATTGTAAATCCAAATGAGCATTCATTGGTTGTCAGCTCTCCTGCACACATAGCCTGCTGCTACGACTAAAGACAAAGTCAAACCTGCCTGATTTTATCGTATGGAGCTGCAGATTAGTTGTAGTGAGTCGCTGGGTATGTCACACTAAGTGTACCACCAACTGTTTCCATGTCACTAAGATTATGTCAATGAGGGCTACGTCTGACAATCGCTGTAAAAGTCAACTAATGTGACATATGCTTTACTGACATGAGCGATTCAGACAGGACTAAAATTATCATTGGTCCTCTGATAATAATTGCTTTACCCCACCTGCTGGTATAAAACTAATCAAAAGGACAAAAGGTCACTAATTAGGACCTGTTTCTAATCCAGATTGCAGATAAAACTCAAACTGTTTGCAGTTCAGAAAAACCCAAACTTTTCTTTGTACCTTGTTTTCCTTTGACTTTGATCCTTTGATTCTTGTTTTACGGTTTTGGTGTTTGATCTTCTAAATTCCCCGTTACGACTTTCACATGCCCTCTATTACGTCTCGTCTCCTGATCCATTCTTACCTCTTGCTATTTGCTCCTACTTAACAGAACACATAATTTTTTGATGACTACTGCAACGTCCAATTTTATCAGTAACTGGGTAGGATTGGCAAGGCCATTGCTTAAATGAACTGTAACCATCTCAAATGGGCAGCTTGTAAACTTTATATGAAGATAGTTTTGTGACATTTCTGTGGAATAGGTTAGAAAAAAAACTGTTTCTTAGAGGCGTATAAATTCAAAAATAGATTTTGTTTTGTATTTACAAAACCATCATCTTCTTCTGACTGCTCCCGTTAGGAGTTGCCACAGCATATCATCTTTTTCCATATCTTTCTGTTCTCTGCAAGTATTTAAACTCATCCACCTTCGCCAACTCTACTCCTTGCATCCTCACCATTCCACTGACCTCCCTCTCATTTACACACATGTATTCTGTCTTAGTGGTCCTACTGACCTTCATTCCTCTCCTCTCTAGAGCATATCTCCACTTCTCCCGGGTCTCCTCAACCTGCTCCCTACTATCACTACAGATCACAATGTCATCAGCAAACATCACAGTCCACGGGGACTCCTGTCTAATCTCGTCTGTCAACCTGTCCATCACCATTGCAAATAAGAAAGGGCTCAGAGCCGATCCCTGATGTAATCCCACCTCCACCTTGAATGCATCTGTCACTCCTACCGCAGACCTCACCACGGTCACACTTCCCTCGTACATATCTTGTACAACTCTTACATACTTCTCTGCCACTCCCGACTTCCTCCTATAATATGACAGCTCCTCTCGAGGCCCCCTATCATATGCTTTCTCCAGGTCCACAAAGACGCAATGCAACTGCTTCTGGGCTTCTCTATACTTCTTCATGAACATCCTCAGAGCAAACATTGCGTCTGTTGTGCTCTAACCATACATAAGAAATATAGCCCAACTTGAGGTGCCACGCACAAGCCATTTTCTCATGCAGAATGACTTTAACGATAGCTCAGCTGTATGGGAAATATCCCAATTTTGTAACTATGGTGCTGAGTGATGGTGTCTAAGGTGACAGGAGATCACAATTTCTGTCAAGCAGGTAATGCTTCGATACTTTTGTGTGTCTGTTGGGTTCCTATTCATCAGTGAGCATCATTCTATTAACCAGAGCCTCAACAGGCATTGGTCGTTTTATTCAGCCTAATTCTACCAATCTCTATATAATGCCTAAAATCCTTTTTAATTGAATATTAACGTAAAAGTCAGCAATCAAAAGTGTCAAACAGAGAAGTTAAGCTTTAGCTAATAAAATTTAACAATAATCTGAGAGTACTCAAATGATTCTCTGATTAAAACCCTCAGGCGAGCTGCTTTATAAGTCATTATTGTGCAAATGGCATAGTAACCATGCAACCACATGCTTGGTGTCTACCTGCTCAACAGTCAGTAAATGTTACTGTGCTCCTTTATCCCTTTAACTTCATTTTTCTCACTTATTTTTAGATAGCAATTGTAAAATCCGTCAATATATATTTTTAGTACCTTGAAGATGTCTGACTGACACATTTACATCAGGTACATTTATTTTAAAAAACTTGACTAAATTCTCTCATGGTCTTCCTCAGGTGCAGAAACAGCTCACATTTCTCACTGCTTATTTGCATAAAAACCTATTTTTACTTTGTATCGGTAAGTCGAGTGGTACACTGGGTAGTGCTGCTGCTTCACGGGTTCAATATTCTTCATTTCAGCTACACACCTTTCCATTGTCCGTGTGGATGTTTTGTGCTCTCCTCATATCTGTGTGTTTTCCTTTGAGATTTCTGGTTTTCCTCTTATATTCCAAAGATCTTGTAAGTTAGGTTGACTGGGTGAGTGTGGATGTATGTAAGACAGGCTAGAGTTATCTACTTTGCCAGGCTGGAACCCAAGTTCTGACACTCTTAATATCAGCCTCTTTTTTTATCTCTAAGTGTAGTTTTCTCTTTCATCCATAGCTGAGCATAATTTTTCCCTATTACTTCCAGGCCTTACTCAACCAATCTGCAAGTTTTCATTTGTAGTTCCTGATGGAAATGTTCCAAAAATCATCTTTCTCTCTCTCAAAGTCATTGCTTTTTCCATAGGAGACTGTGTTTCTTTAATGCGAGAAGTGACATCCTTCACATCCTCTACAACTCTGACCAGTGAGATTTTCTACGCTGTGGTGTGCTGTTTTCGTATCACCACATCAACAAGCTAATTGAAACGATAGGCTCAGTTATGGGCCGCACTCTGGACCCCCTAGAATTAAAAATGGAGGAGAGAGTGAAAGCAAAATTGAGTGCCATAATGGCCTAAGCTGCACATATTCTCTCTGACACACAAACACTGAGGACTTTCAGCCAAAAAATCACTCAGCAGAAATGTGTCAAGAAACACAACCGGGGGCTCCTTTATACCAACAGTAATACCTCTGTATAGCACCTCACTGGGACTGGGACTACCACGGCAGAAGTTGTCTTTCTTTTCAATTTTTTTGCTTTTTAGTCATTCTGGTGTGTGTTCAGACCATAGTAGTATGCACTGATGCAGCACATTACTGCACCCTGTGTGTGTGTATGCATATATATATATATACACACTGCATAGTGATAAGCCAGCCCCGTATACAGAAAGACAGGACGCCAGATGTCCAGAACACACACTTTTATTTTAATTCTTCTGCACACAGCACCTCACAATGTCCTTCCAGCCAAACTCAGTCCCTTCTTTCCATCACTCTCCCAGTACTTCTGCCGCCTCTACTCCTCTCCTCACAAACTCTGTCTTCTTCCTCCCGGCTCCGGCTCTTCTAATGGAGTGAGGTGACCTCTTTTATACTTCACCCAGATGTGCTCCAGGTGCTTTGTGATGACCTTCTGATGGAAGTTCCTGGTATGGCAGAAGTGCTGAGTGAGCAGCCAGAAGCACTCCGGGTCTGCCTGGCTCCATAATCCTCCAGGCGCCCAGTGGACGTGGCCACGGGCCACAACAGGGATGAGCTTCTAATCTGATCCCGTGGCCCCCATGCAGACCAGGGCGGCTGCCCTCTCGTGACCCAGGGGAGGTATTGTCCCTCTCCCAGTCTTTCCAGGTGTCCCGGCTGGGCAGGATCCCCAGCCATCCGTCACAATATATATAATAACATATATATATATATATATATATATATATATATATATATATATATATATATATAATCCAATTTGTGTCTGTCTGCCTTTCATGAGAGAGCTACTTAACGGATTTAGATCAGATTTTTTTATAGAATTTGCTTGAACATTCTGGTTGATTTTGTGACTTCTTTCATCGCGCTAAGAATCATAGTTCACTTGCAGGAGCCATATATTCGCACGAATCTGAGACAGAGGCTGTGTGCCAAGGGGAGGGGGAAGTGTGACGTCTGGAGTAGAGAGCCAGGCATGGCCCTCCTTACTCACTTGCCAGCCTGCGTTCGAGTTGGTCTACCTCTCGCGACGTGTTGGAGCGTAACTTTTCTCCGCTTAGCTAGCGATACCTGTTTGTTTATTGATTTTTAAAGTTTGTCCTGTTTCACTACTATGCGGGCAGGGCCACGGGGTGCAGCTAGTATATATATATTTCTCTCTCTATTTATGTATTTTTTATTTATTTAATTGTATAAAAAGCAAAATTTCCCCCTGATAGATCGATCGATCGATCGATCTGTCTGTCTGTCTAAAATAATGCATTAATGCCTGTTGAATCTGTCTAATTATATCAATATGCATTACATAGTGCCTTTCTATCTATTTATCTATCTGTCTGTCTAAAATAATGCATTAATGCCAGCCGGATCGGTCTAATTATATCAATATGCATTATATAGTGCCTTTCATATCTATCTATCTATCTATCTATCTATTATATACTGCCTTTTCTATTTATCTGTCTATCTCCTTTTTAAGTCATTGAGGTCAACATAATGAAAATCTAACTCTTTGCAGCGTTTAAATGCATGCACTTAGTTATGATGAAATGTTAATTACTTAACTGCTTTGATAACCATAACTATGCAACTAATTTAAAAAAAATATCATAGGGATCCTCCATTTCCATTATATTATGAATTTTCCAAATATTTTTCAACTTTCTAGTACATTTCCCCAAAAGTAAAGTTTCTCTCAACCAGCTTTTGTTTCCGAAATCTAACACTGTACGATTCAAAGACATTTGAAGTAGAAACATCTTTGGATGTCCTAACATACTTTCTCCTATTGTAAAATAGTTCAGTAATCTGATATTGCTCTTCCCATGAACCAGGTCCATTTGAGAATAGGAAGGCTGAAAATAAATAGGATGACTTTCAGAGCATGCATGCCGTGACAACCTTCTTTTATCATTTCCATCTAGTTTACAGCAAAGTGGATTTTTTTTCCAATAAAACATGATTTATTTCATCACTTTCAACATTGACTATTGAAACCCCTTGATGAGCTATCTATTATTTCAATGCTGTGTTGAAGGATCCAGGAAGATGTACACAGGGAGAAAATTCCTTATCAGTTCTCTGACTATTTTACAGATTTATTCCAAGGTAATTAAAGTAAATGTGTGTCTTTTATTTATTTATTATTTTTTGCTGTTAGGAAGTAAAGCCAGTATTGTAAGGGACTTGGTGTAGGGAAATAAAAGGTTAGGGTGCTATAATGTTGTTTCCTATTTAATGTTTCCTGATCTTCTAAGTTGATATATGTATTTTTTATTTCTTTCAGCCATTCAGGATTTTTGACCATGGAGATGTTTTCTGACAACGTTTGACATTTATTGTTAGTCGATGTTTCCTTGTTATTCTTGGGCTCCTCCATTTGTTTAATTGTTTCCTCTCAGGTACAACCCAGAATTTCTTGATGTGTGACATTACTAGGGTGACAGGATAAGACGTTGCAGCCAATGACCTTTCTTTACCTGAGTCTGCTTATATTTGTGCTTCTTGAAGGAAGCTCTTTCTCGCTACTTTGGCTTCTAAACTTTACCAATTGCCAATGTGCAAGATGGATTCCATCTTTACACTTTCTGCAGTACTGCAGGTATTAAACAAAATACAAAAGACATCCACATATTCTAAAAAATAAAGACACTTAAACAAACAAGACTAAACAATCGCTAAACAAAAACTTGAAACTAAATCCGACTACCATAAACTGTTGCTCCCACAAAAAAAGTGAATCCGTCTATCAGCTCGCAGACTAATCTATGTACGTTGCACACAGTCGTGCAAAAAGCTGTGCAAGCTAAAACTGGTTTGAACACACACACAGACCAGCTTTAGGTAATCAGTAAACTTTAAATTAAGTACTAAAGTTTAAACCGCCGAAACCGTTATTATTGACAAGGACCCACAAGCACATAGTGGAAAGCGCTGCCTAGCACTAGAATCCCTGAAGTCTATACCATCTTACACTCACACAGATCGTTGTAGACACGGAACACACATGAAATGCATGAGTTCCAAATAATGATATATTACTTACCCTCTACAACTCCAGGCACCTCACACCCAGATAAATAAGACTTGAGCCGAGAGAAGTTTTTGCCCGAATTTAACTGCGGCAAGTGGGTCTATGGGAGGAGGTGGGATAGCAGGCTGCAGGCAACACATTTACAAAACAAAAGACGATGAATAGAGAGGTGCGAAGGAAATTAACTCTTTTAAGGTGGATGTCGACTTTTGTTGACAGGAGGGGTTGAAGGTGCATGTCGACAAAAGTTGACATTCAGGGGTAGAGGGCGACAATCAACTGTCAATGGCGACAAAACTCACTGTTACGTCACAGACATTCCCTCTCTGCTTGGCGGAATGTTAGACTCATTGACTCAGCATCTAATCCTTGCATGTGCGTGAGTTACGAAATGTAAACAAAGGCAAGATGGCATCGACATCTCACGAGGGAGCAAAGTGAGTGCAGAAAAGAAAATACTCAGCAGACGATTTTTGAGCATTATCTCTGAGTCGGACTCTGATTTTTCAGAATCTGATTTTGTTGACAGTGATCAGGAGATCGAGCAAGAGAGCGAGGAACTGCCATCAGCTGATCGGACACCAGCCGATGCCGCCCTAGCTGATCGGCTGCCAGCTGAGCGCATTCACGCAGCCGATGCACCTACAGCAAGGTTCGTGTGGGAGGAATACCCAGACATTGATCTGTGGGAGCCAAACTGGCTACAGGACTTCACAAGACAGCATGGCTTGCTGTTGGACATGACAGATTACCTGGACTACTTCAGGCTGCTCTCTCCTGATGCTGCTTTTCAGCTACTGTCAGACGAGACAAACAGGTATGCAGAGCAATTTTTTGAATCGCGGGCTGTGCTTGCACCGCATTCTCATTTTTTTTCAAAGTGGAAACCCACAACAAATGACGTCATGAAGGGCTTTGTGGCCTTACAAATAGAGATGGGACTAGACTGGTGATATAACTTCAGGGAGCATTGGTCCAAATGTGCTTTGTCCCCTGGTGGCTTTGGACAGGTTATACTGCGTGATTGGTACGTGCTGCTGCAAAGTTTTATTCATTTCTGTAATAACCAGAATCAAATCCCAAGGGGTGAGCCAGGCTATAACCCCATGTATAAAGTTCAGCCCCTGCTTGACATTGTGAAACCAACATAGACACAATTTTATCAGCCTGGCCGTGATTTGTCTGTGCACGAATCTATAATAAAATACAAGGGACGACTTTTTTTCTGCCAAAAGATGCCAGACAAGCCCGCAAAGTATGGCATAAAGGATTTTGTACTGGCAGAAGCAAACACTGGTTTCTGCCCGAAAGTAATTACATATACAGGAAAGTATTTCTGTCAAAGAGAGAACTGTCCCTTGACCAGTCAGGTTGTGCTGGAGCTGCTTCAGGGCTATGCACTTTTGGGTCATGTTGTGTACATGGACACTTTTTATACATGCCCAGAACTGTTCATGGAGCTACAGAGCAGGGGAATTGGAGCTTGTGGCACAGTGAGGGTGAACTGGAGACAAAGGCCTTCACAGTTGAAGCCAGACAGGCTGAAGATGAAAAGAGGTGACAATATGGTTTTCATGCGGGTGGAAAACTTGGTGGCAGTGGCATAGCACGATGTCAAACAGGTGACTTGTCTCTCTGAAAAGGAGGCACCAGTGCAATACATATTGTAAGGAGTGCAACGTGGCAATGACTGAAATTTGGCTGCTTTGAGCGAGATCAGACTTTGCAGGACTTTGCTGTGTAACATGTATGTGATATGTCTGTGAAATCATAGAGTATGCAGGCTCATACAACATGCAAGACAGTAACATTTGTCAAAAGTAAATATTCGATATGTTAAATCATTGCTTTGTGTTCTTTTTTAAAAAAAGTTTGTTTTTGGAAAAATATTCAGCCCTGGGAGAAAAGAAATGAAAAAAAAAATAGCCCTAAAAGAGTTAAGGTGGCCCAGGATTACGAGTTTTTTTTCATAGGCTCCAGGGATTCTAATGTTAAGCAACTTACTTATGCCATGAAAAAGGGAAAATTAATTTTGCTAGCTGTGCATGAAGCAACTGCAGTTGGTCCAAAAGATCTTCATGGCCACACAAGGCTAGGACTAGGATCGAGCTTAGTAGACCAAGTGGAGGTAATTACCCGCCAGGCCAGGGGGTGGCGGGGTGCTCTAAACCTATTTCTGTTATCTCTGCAGACCAAATACGGGAAAACCTGTCTGATTTAACATCACTTCCTGTTCCGGTGCCCAGACTGACATCACTTTTTGTTCTGGCACCCAGACTGATGTCTCTTCCTGTTCCGGTCAAGTGACATCACTTCCGGTTCACAACATATAAAACCTCCATCTTTCCAAACATGTTCAGTTCAATCTGGGAACTCAACCAAAGAGCATTCTATTGTTTTCTTTAAACCTTTTGCAGCCAGGGACAATATATGCGGGTAGCTGCCCCAAACCTTTCCAATGTGTTGAGACTCATTTTTTCACAGAGGCAAGACATTTATGAATCAATAAAGCAGAAGATGTTTGAGAGAGAGAGAGAGAATGATTTACCTGAACCTAGTGTTGTTAGCTACTGATGGAACACCATCCATGACTGGAAAAGGGAAAAGATTGGTGAAACGCTTCAAAAGATTACCAGCCAGCCATGATATCCTATCTGTTTATATTCCACCAGACAGTTTTGTGAGCCAGTCTAGGAGAAATGTTCTCAGAAGTTGTGACACCACTGATGAATCTTGTCAATGATTTGAAAGTATCATCTGCGCTGCAGTATCATTTATGGTGCAAATTCTTAGCAGAAGTTAGTGCAACATTTGATAATTTACATTTCCATATTAATGTTAGGTGGCTCAGCCAAGGTAAGTTATTGGAACATGTTTGGGTCACTCAGAATAACTATTCTATCTGAACAAAACAATGCAAAAGCTAAAGATGTTGGTGGATTTCATGCACAATGAAAAGAAAATGTCAGTTGTTGCTTTATGTCTGAAATAAAATTCCACCTCATGGACCTAAATGTCAAGCTCGAGGGTGGAAACATCACAATAGATGAGCTCATGTCAGCTGTACGTTCTCTCCAGAGGACTCTGGAGATATTTAAATATGACATACGTGACAATAGATGGCGCTATACCAGCGCTTAACCCGACAGAGACAGACGCAGGAGGCCCACTTAGAAAAGTATAAGCTTTTTATTTTATTTTCTTCGTCTGGAGGCAATGCCTTCCCCGTTTCCCACAGGCACAACACAGTCCCAAAGAACAAAACACTACACCTCTAGAAATTAGTTTCCCTTTCTTTCTTTCTTTCTTTCTTTCTTTCTTTCTTTCTTTCTTTCTTTCTTTCTTTCTTTCTTTCTTTCTTTCTCCTCCACTCCTCCTCTTTCAAGCTTTGTCTCCCTCCTCCCGACTCTGGCACACTGAGTAGTCTCTGCTGGCCCCTTAAATAAGTCACTTGGAAGTGCTCCAGGTGCTCGTTGCCCCACTTCCGGCTGCACTTCCGAGTGTGACAGAAGAACTGCCCACATGGGTTCAGGAGCAGCTGCAGCACCACCTGGCAGCACAGGGCAGTAGATAACTCCATCTCCCATGAAGCCCTGCGGGAGTCCTAAGGCACCACTGCAACACAATGGGGTCTGCCATCTAGCGTCCCGGGGTAGGTGCTGTTCTGCCCACACATGCTCCCCCGGTCCTCTCAGTGAAGCGGTGTCCCGGCTAGACAAGGACCCCGGCCGTCTGTGACACATGCTATACATCAGGGCATGCTTCACTTGCCAAAATGTTTAGCACAAACAAAATAAAGACATAACCTTCAGAATTATGTTGAATACCTAGAGAAACTGACTGAACTCGTTAAAACTCTTCAGCCTGAGAAAACAAGTCCTGCTGTTGCATTGAAAAGCCATTTGCAGTGAGAAGTGTCACAGAATACTCCATGGAATAGCACATAAAGTCTGTCAATAGGCCAGTGCTGCTTCACTGCAAACTGAGTTAATAATAACAAGTATCATTCTTTACATTAATGTAGTGCTTTTTTCGCTACTCAAAGCACTTTAGCGTTGGTTTAAGTGGGTCGCTACTTACTGTGTAATGTGTAGAATCCACCTGGATGATGTGGCGGCGGCCATATTACACCATTATGCTTACTGCACATTAGCTATTAGGTGATGAAGTGGTGAGAGAGAGAGAGACAGAGGATGATTAGAGGCTCAGAATGGCCAGGACATGTTGGGCAATTTAGCCAGAACATCAGGATACACCCTACTCTTTACGAAGGATGCCCATGGATATTTAATGACCACTGAGAGTCAGACCCTCAATGTTATGTCTCATTGGAAGAACAGCATCATTTTTACAGGAGAGTGTCCCCATCACTGCATGGCATGGTATTGGGATCCACAATTTGACCTCAGGGTAAGTGCCCCTGCTGAACTCACCAACTCCTCTTCCAGCAGTAACCCAAAGCTTTTCCTAGATGGCCTCCCATCCAAGTACTGGTTGGGTCTGAGCATGCTTAGCTTCAGGTGGATGACAACTTCTGAAGTTCATGTGCTATGGCTGCTGAGCTGATTGACCTCCAAGAAAACCTATCTGTGAAGGAAGCTTACTGTGACCCTGTCACTTTCTGGATAAAGATGGTTACTACAGAGAATGTTCATCTCCTTGCAAAAACTGGACCTTCAAAGTCTGACCATGTTTGCCTTGACATATTGCCATGAATCAACATTTTCAACTATGAATGTGGTAAAAACCATGCATGTCTCCAGTTGGCCATCACTTGTTTATTGCCGACTTTTAAAGGCTTGTTTACAGAAAGAAAGCACCGTTGTTCTCATTGAAACTGTAGTGCTTATTTTGTACATAGTTCTAAAATTTGTGAGAGATAGGACATTTTTGGAAGCAATTCTATGTTCTATGCTTATTTGTTCATTGGATCACAGTTCTCTGGACCTTGGACTCAGCAGGAAATTTTGTAAGTGGACCTTTTAAGATTTATAATTGAGTACTGCTGTACTAGCGGGAGACAACTCTGTGAGAGGTGGAGTTGACGGGACCATAACAGAAAGGGGAAAAAGAATGAGAAGTGTCCTTAAACAACATAAAATGAACACACTCAACTGATAACAAGAGATGAACCGTGGAGAGTGTAAAGAATCAAATCTTGACATATGAGCCTGCTTTTGAGGATTTTTGTTGTGTCGGTGATCAATTTAACAGATATTGTGAGCCGGCAAAACGTACAAAAGCACAAAATGGTGGAAGGCTAATTGCACAGCCAACATTATAAATTCCTGTAAATAACGCCAGTTTACTTTTATCCTTGTAGAATGCCTACCGCCCAGTCATTCTTCTTAGTAATTTTATATTACGGCCCTGAAACAAATATGCAAATATCCTTTAGAGGAGCGTGTATAGATTTTTTTATCCCGTCCTGCACAGTTTATTTATTTAAAGATTCCTAAAGCAGACACAGCAGGAAATTGTAACCAAGCCTATAAAATCATGATAATTTGACAGCCTATTTAATTAAACAGTTTTTAAATACACATTAAAATTTGGCATGCATATAAACAAGTTCTCAGATTAGGAGAACCGATATTGTGTTAAAACATTTCATCTACGACAACAAATAAATAATAAAATACTGACAATTTAGACCTTTAGCTGATTTTCACCACCGTAATCAAAGTACCTGCTTTGCCGTTGACATGATTCCCATTCACTCCATGCATTTGGCCAGAGGGTACAAAAACACCAGCCCATAGAGATCAATAGGCACTCAAAAGGACATCATGGCTCTGTGTACTGGCAGAGCAGGACAAACCTTGTGTGCTCCGGACTACATTTTATCTTATTAGATCAAAAGCTGTTCTCCTACTGAGCTGAAAGAAACTCTTCTTGGAGCAATATCTGTCTACTTCAAAAGATACTACATATCTGTTAAAAAAAAAAAAAGTCCCTAACATTCAGCCAGAGCAAAAATTATTTGTTATTGTATACAATAAGTGATCGAAATGTTTTGAGCCTTAATGTAAATGAGGCATACTACAATGTTAATTTTGTAAGTAGACAAACATTAGCTTATGTATAGTAATATGCAGAATGGTAATTAAAGGTTTTTCCTATGGTACAATTTTAGAAACAAATCAATGTCAGTGCCAGCCATTGCAAAATAACATGTTTTGCTATCATAGAATCTAGAGAGCAATCTGGATTCAGAAACCCTTTGTTTCCAATTCAATGTGGGCTAGGATCAGTCCCCTTCATATGTCACAAAACTCCATCGTGGTAGGAAGTCTCTAAAAGGCTTCCACTGTTCAACACAGTATTAAACATTGGAAAATTTCTCATAAGTAAATTCTTCAAGAGATATCTGCCGATATCCCCTAGTCATTTATAAGGTAGAGAGATACAACACTTGACCTAGCTTTTCCAACAGTAATTAACAGGAGTCATCATTTAAACATAACATTTAATAACCTTATTCAACCATCTAAAATCTATACAGAACCATATGAACCCATCCGGTATTGGAACTAATACAATTGGGCTACACCATTCACCTTTGCTTCCGTAAATTACACCTAGTTTGAGCATTTGTTTCACCTATTCATGCTTCACGTAGTTGTTGTCAGAGATAAAAACATGAGAAAATTAGGACAATCAGACGAGAACAGGCCATTTAGCCTAACAAAGCCCAATCCTACCCACCTGATTTCTCCAAAACAAAATCAAGTCAAGTTTTGAAGATCCCTAAAGTCATACTCTCTACCTTGTTACTTGGTAATTTGTTTCACATGTCTATGGTTCTCTGTTTGAAGAAAAAAATTCTAATATTTGTGATTGTGCTTGAAGAGGAGCTCAAACTGTATAGTTGGCATCTTGTTTGTCTTATTATTGGTGTTACTGTCCCCATACATTCCTAGTCATAACCTTAGATCTTCCAATAGCTGTCTGTAATCATTAAAGAAGTGGCTAGGCAGTCTTCTGCTGTTATGCACCAAGCATCTGGAAAACTTTACCAGCAGGCTAACAGTGTAGATCATTTGTTGTTGTGGCCCCTATGTTTCATTGTTACTTTTACATGATATATAAGTGGAGTGGGGAGAAGGAGATCCATATTGGTGGTTAGTGCACCGTGATACACTAAAATTCAACATTTATTTCTACAGCACATTTTTAAACAAACAAAGTAGCTGAAGTACCTTTCTAGGACAAAAGACCACCCAGCCCCCCAGCTGGGTATATCTTAAGCAGCATTTTTTTTAAGGCTTCATCTTAAAGGATTCCACAAAGTGGGTTTTGTGGCATGTTTGAGGTATTGGCTTTTAGTTAACACTAGAACTTTCTCCGGTCCTGTTCAGCCTATATACATTGGACTTCCAATACAACTCGGAGTCCTGCCATGTGCAAAAGTTCGCTGATGACACTGCTATCGTGGGCTGCATTAGGAGTGGGCTGGAGGAGGAGTATAAGGACCTAATCAATGACTTTGTTCAATGACTCAAATCACCTACAACTGAACACCAGCAAAACCAAGGAGCTGGTGGTGGACTTTAGGAGGCCCAGACCCCTCATGGACCCCGTGATCATCAGAGGTAACTGTGTGCAGATGGTGCAGACCTATAAATACCTGGGAGTGCAGCTGGATGATAAATTAGACTGGACTGCCAATACTGATTCTCTGTGCAAGAAAGGACAGAGCCGACTATACTTCCTTAGAAGGCTGGCGTCCTTCAACATCTGCAATAAGATGCTGCAGATGTTCTATCGCCCTCTTCTACGCAGTGGTGTGCTGGGGAGGCAGCATTAAAAAGAAAGACACCTCACGCCTGGACAAACTGGTGAGGAAGGCAGGCTCTATTGTTGGCATGGAGCTGGACAGTTTAACATCTGTGGCAGAGCAATGGGCACTCAGCAGGCTCCTATCAATTATGGAGAATCCACTGCATCCACTAAATAGTATCATCTCCAAACAGAAGAGCAGCTTCAGCGACAGACTGCTGTCACCGTCCTACTCCACTGACAGATTGAGGAGATTGTTCCTCCCCCAAACTATGCGACTCTTTTATTCCATCCGGGGCGGGGGGGGTAAACGTTAACATTTAACATTATACAAATTTATTGTCTGTTCTTTACCTGTATTATCATCAATCTTTAATTTAATATTGTTTTTTGTATCAGTATGCTGCTGCTGGAGAATGTGAATTTCCCACTGGGATTAATAAAGTATCTATCTATCTATCTATCTATCTATCTATCTATCTATCTAGAATTACCAGAGCCTACGAAAAAACTTGTAGATCCGGCCCACCTTAAATCCATTCGCACCTCTCCATCAGCGTCTTTTGTCCTGTAAATGTTCCAATTAAGACAAGCAGCAAGCAGCCTGCTATTCCATCCCCCACCGCCGCAGAACGTGCACAAAGTTCTCCCAGCTCATGCCTTGATTGATTATCTGGGAGTGAAGTGCTGGAGTTTTAGAGTGGAAATAATAGATTGTTATTTGGAACACTTGCATTTCATGTGTGTATTCCGTTTCTACAGTAATCTGTGTAAACACATTGTTAAAACAGAAACGTTTGTCAAATTTTAGTAGTAAATGGCAAAATGTTGGCATAAACTACATTGAAACATTACAGGTGGCTGCACAGGACTTTTGTCAAGTGGAAAACCACATGAAAAACCAGAAGAGAAAACAGATAAGACTAAAGATTAATAAAGATGGTATGTTCTTTTAAGAGTATGACAACTCTATTCATATCTAGTTTATTAAGGGTGGAACTAAAATGAAGCTCTGAAAAAGACAAATCAAAAGTGGGCTTTTAGTTTTTTCTATAAAATGATCTACAATGTTAGCCTTGCATACCTCTATTGGCAACATATTCCAGATTTTTGGTACAGAAGTCTGCCTCACCACATTTTTTTTATGCTGGTCTCTTGGAATAACAACCAGACCACAATTAGAAGATCTTAGGTTACAACTTGAAATACAGGAGGAGAAGCAATCCAAAATATAGGAAGGGGCTAGATTATTTAAAGCTTTATATACCAACCGTAGCACTTTAAAATCAATTCTAAAAGACACAGTTAACCAATGTAATGATGCTAAAAATGAAGAGATGTGCTCAGATTTTCTTTTACTGGCTAAGATTCTTGCGGCTGCATTCTGCATTAATTGCAAGCGACTGATGTCTTTCTTAGGTAGACCAGTTAGGAGTGCGATACAGTAAACTTGCTGACTAAAACAATAGCATAAATTAATTTCTCTGCATCTTTCAATGTTATAAGAGATCTAACTTTTGCAGTGTTTCTTAAATGGAAAAATGCAGACTTAGTAATATGGTTAATATGTGATTTAAGGTTTAGGTCATAGTCCATGACTACACCTAAATTATTTATTTATTGAATTTTTAATGCTAAGGGATCAAGTTTATTTCTTATGACATCATTATTCCCATTTTACTAATGACAAAAATTTAAAGTTTTTCTTTATTTAGTTTGAGGAGAGTAGTACGCATCCATTCAGAAATTCATGACAGACATTGAATCAGGGAGCCCAGAGCACAAGGGTCATCAGGTACTATAGATAAGTAAAGCTGTTTGTCATCTGCAAAGCCATGGTAGTTCATTTTGTGTTTTGAGATAATCTGCCCTAATGGGAGAATACAGATTGAAAATAACAGTGGGCCCAGAATAGTGGTGCGCCATGTACAATATCATGGATCTCTGAACTACAATCCCCAACAGCTAACAATTAATTTTCTGCCTGTTAAATAAGACTGCAACCAATCTAAACAACATCTGAGAGGCCCACCCATTAACTATGACAATTTATTATAATATTGTAATAATAACTCTTTATATTTATATAGCGCTTTTCTCACTACTCAAAGCACTCTCCACACAGGGAGGAACCGGGAAGCGAACCCACAATCTCCTTACTGCAAAGCAGCCGCACTACCACTGTGCCACCTGTGGTTTATGGCGTCAAATGCTGTGCTCCGGTCTAATAGAACAAGAACAGATATGTGGCCTCTGTCTCTATTAACGTATAAGTAACTTACTACTTTAAGCAGTGCAGTTTCTGTACTATGATTTCTGCTACAACTTGACTTATCAAGAATACAATGTTTATTTAAATTGTCATCTAACTGCTGACAAACTACTTTTTCTAGAGTTTTACTTAAGAAAGGCAGGTTGGAAATAGTACAGAGGAGTTGGGATTATTTTAATTGAAGAACGAGGAGGGGAGTCCCAATGAAACTTCAAGTGTCACTGATACTGTTTCACTAAGAAGCATTGTCAGCACTCGAAATAGAAGGAGACACCAGTGAGAATCAGCCCACTTCAAGCACTGGTTTGTGTGAAATTTAGCCTTAGTTTATTCTTACCCTTAGGCTTCCATCTGTTTCCCCGTATTCTTTTGAAGTCAGAGTCTCGATCCATTGTACTAATTCCTTTCATAATTTTGAACACTTCAATCATTTTACCTCTTAATCTCCATTTACTTAAATGGAAATGGTTCAACTTCTTCAATCTCCCACCTGATTGCTCATACGTCTCAGCCCTGGACCCAGCCTATTCTCTTTTCTTTCACCTCTTTCTAGAGCTGCTATTTTTTTTTTGTCCATACAGTTAAGAGTAAGTCCAAACTTTCTGAGCAGAAAACTTTGTTTTCTTAATTAAACTCTGTTGTGAAATGAAGTTATCATGACTTCCACCCTGAAACAGACCAGCACAGCAGCTTTAGGGAGCTAAATACATGGATGTAAGAATCATGTTGTGTCAAGGGTACAGCAGGCTAAAATAAAAAGTGTGAGTGAGTAGGGTTGTTCACTATGGCCATCCTGCAGTAAACTGCTTCTTTTAGCCATATACTGAAACAACGACTTTCAAAAAAATAGACCCATGAGTAGAAAATGACGGATTGTACCTTAGGCTACCTAGAAAATTAATATTTGTAGGACTCAGAAAACAAACGAGGTGAGCAACATCTATCAATGGGTTTCTTTTACTGACAAGAGTATTCTGTGCAGTTTTGATCAGCAGGCGACATAAAAGACAAAGCAGCACTTGAAACTGTGAAGATGAAAAATCAATTTCAACTTAAGGATGTATCATGTGTCTCAGAGAATTACATCTGCTTAGTCCAAATGGAGGAGACTATGTGGGGACCTAATTCAGGTCTCAAAGGCATGATAAGGTAGATCCAGCAGAATTCCTTCAAGTTAGCTGTCAATCAAATACTCAAGGAAGGGGGAATTCTGGAGAAGTGCATTTAGGACTAAAGCCCGCAAGTACTTCTTTACACAAAGAGTTGTGGAAATCTGGAACAAACTACCTAGTCATAGAATTGGAGCAGAAACCTTAACAACCTTTAGTAGAATCTTGTGGAGATACAGTGCATCCGGAAAGTATTCACAGCGCATCACTTTTTCCACATTTTGTTATGTTACAGCCTTATTCCAAAATGGATTAAATTAATTTTTTCCCTCAGAATTCTACACACAACACCCCATAATGACAACGTGAATAAAGTTTACTTGAGGTTTTTGCATATTTATTAAAAATAAAAAAATTGAGAAAGCACTTGTACATAAGTATTCACAGCCTTTGCCATGAAGCTCAAAATTGAGCTCAGGTGCATTCAGTTTCCCCTGATCATCCTTGAGATGTTTCTGCAGCTTAATTGGAGTCCACCTATGGTAAATTCAGTTGGTTGGACATAATTTGGAAAGGCACACACCTGTCTATATAAGGTCCAACAGTTGACAGTTCATGTCAGAGCACAAACCAAGCATGAAGTCAAAGGAATTGTCTGTAGGCCTCCGAGACAGGATTGTCTCGAGGTACAAATCTGGGGAAGGTTACAGAAAAATGTCTGCTGCTTTGAAGGTCCCAATGAGCACAGTGGCCTCCATCATCCGTAAGTGGAAGAAGTTCGAAACCACCAGGACTCTTCCTATAGCTGACCGGCCATCTAAACTGAGCGATTGGGGGAGAAGGGCCTTAGTCAGAGAGGTGACCAAGAACCCGATGGTCACTCTGTCAGAGCTCCAGAGGTCCTCTGTGGAGAGAGGAGAACCTTCCAGAAGGACAACCATCTCTGCAGCAATCCACCAATCAGGCCTGTATGGTAGAGTGGCCAGACGGAAGCCACTCTTTAGTAAAAGGCACATGGCAGCCCACCTGGAGTTTGCCAAAAGGCACCTGAAGGACTCTCAGACCATGAGAAAGAAAATTCTCTGGTCTGATGAGACAAAGATTGAACTCTTTGGTGTGAATGCCAGGCGTCACATTTGGGGGAAACCTGGCACCATCCCTACAGTGAAGCATGGTGGTGGCAGCTTCATGCTGTGGGGATGTTTTTCAGTGGCAGGAACTGGTAGACTAGTCAGGATAAAGGGAAAGATGACTGCAGCAATGTACAGAGACATCCTGGATGAAGACCTGCTCCAGAGCGCTCTTGACCTCAGACTGGGGCGACGGTTCATCTTTCAGCAGGACAACGACCCTAAGCACACAGCCAAGATATCAAAGGAGTGGCTTCAGGACAACTCTGTGAATGTCCTTAAGTGGCCCAGCGAGAGCCCAGACTTGAATCCGATTGAACATCTCTGGAGAGATCTTAAAATGGCTGTGCACCGACGCTTCCCATCCAACCTGATGGAGCTTGAGAGGTGCTGCAAAGATGAATGGGCGAAACTGGCCAAGAATAGGTGTGCCAAGCTTGTGGCATCATATTCAACAAGACTTGAGGCTGTAATTGCTGCCAAAAGTGCATCAACAAAGTATTAAGCAAAGGCTGTGAATACTTATGTACATGGGATTTCTCAGTTTTTTATTTTTAATAAATTTGCTAAAACCTCAAGTAAACTTTTTTCATGTTGTCATTATGGGGTGTTGTGTGTAGAATTCTGACGAAAAAAATGAATTTAATCCATTTTGGAATAAGGCTGTAACAGAACAAAATGTGGAAAAAGTGATGTGCTATGAATACTTTCCGGATGCACTATATTGGGACAGCTTAGCTAGAAACTAAACAAACAAGCTTGATGGACTGAATTGTCTCTTCTCATGTGTCAAATTCTGAGGTTCTCATGTCCTAAATTGTCTCAATGAACTCAGTGATCCCGAATAAGTTTGGCATTTGCCATAGTGGACTGAGCTCTTCATATGAGGGATGTTCAAAAAGCTTCCACACTTTTTTTTAACTCCTATTTATTATGAATTTCAAAAACAAATGACATCACTTTTCTACATAGTTACCTTAATTTGTGATGCAACTTTCCCAGTCACATGACACTCTCAGACACCACCAATTACTACTAGCCCCACCTTCACCGTTTCCAACGAAAATATAAAAGTGCGGATATTAGCGCTCCCTCAGATCTGTTGAATAAAGGCTGTCTAACGAAAGCATTGCATGAGTGATCTCAGATGTTATCCTAAACAGAAAGTCTGCAACAATCTGCACTTAATGGGGTACACTGATAGGGGAAATGAGACAAGGGGAAAACTTTGTTTCTTTAGTGTGAAGAGAATTGTCTGCAGGTTAACCTCATAAAAACTAAGGAACTGCTTATTGACTTTCACCACACCAAATAGTCTCTATGTCCGGTTACTATTCAGAGAGTGGATGTAGAGGTGGTGCACCCCTACAGGTAGCTGGGGGTCCACATCAATGACAGGCTGGACTGGTCTCAGAACACAGAGGAATATATAAGAAAGGGCAGAGCAGGTTCTTTGTCCTTAGGAGACTGCGTTCCTTTAATATGGGAAGTGACATCTGTCATGCCTTCTGTAACTCTCGGATGGTCAGGGCAATTTTCTGTGCTGTTGTGTTCTGGGCTGGTAACATCACTCTAAATCAACAAGCTAATTAAAAGGACAGGCTCAGGTAATGGACATACTTTTGACTCCCTGGAGGTAGCAGAAAAAGTGGGGAATTAAAACAAAACTATTATGAACAATGAATGAACATTCTCTCTCTGACACACCAACACTGAGGGCTTTCAGTTAACGAATCATTCAGCTGAAGTGCCTCAGAAAATGCAACTGGGGTTCCTTTATACCATGAGAAATACTCTTGTATAGTGCCTCACTGAGACTGGGACTGACAGTTTTCTTTTGTTTCTTTTTGAAATCTTTCTTTAGCTATTCTGGCATGTGTTCAGACTATAGTGTGTGTGTACATTTATTTATCTATCATTTTATGCATTTATTTATTGTTTTGTCTTGGTAGAGTTCTATATCACTCTACTTTCCCCTTTTATGTTATTAATGTGTAGCCTTTGTTAGAATGCCTCAAATCTCAAGTTTTAACCACTGTTTATAAGGTATTGTAGTATTATTGTATTATTGATAATATTCATAATAATAACAATAAGCAAAGTACAAGTAAATATTGGCAACCATACAACCTGATAAATGTTGATGTGTAGTTTCAGGCGGCACACAGACTTAGTTACTTAAAATGTCTCCAGTTAAGTCCTCATTTTTGGTCAGCTTTCTTCAGAACAGGCTGCATGCCTGTCTCAATATGGCTGCCGAGTTGTGCTCTTCATTGTGTTGTCCTTTTCAGTCCATGGTGTATGAGATGCTCCTTTCTTGATGATGGAGTAAGAGAACAGGGAAGGGTAGAGCAAGCAAATTTATAGATTCTCTGTCCAAACCCTACGGCCAATAGGGCATCGTGGTACTTAAAGGGTTCTGATTTCAAACCAAACAGGCAACTTTAGACCAATAGAATTCTAGTGTGACACAATAGTGTCACACCTGCCCCCAATACCATTTGTTAAACTGATATTTGCCAGCTCGGTAATTTGGCTTTCCTGTGAGGGTTGATTGAGAGAGTCCTGCAGAGAATCACTTGCCAAACTGGTTTTAGGTACTTCCTCATACCCCTGTCTTAAAATTACAAAGACTCGGTTCTAGAAGGTGAGGAGGGTTCTTAACCATCAAACCTTATGAATGTTTAAGTTAAAAATAAAGACATACAAAATATTTATCAACCTATATGCAAAATTTCACACCACAACATTCTGTGAGCTTCTGTAAAAAGCCAAATTTCCCCATGGGGGCAAATAAAGTTCTATCTATCTATCTATCTATCTATCTATCTATCTATCTATCTATCTATCTATCTATCTATCTATCTATCTATCTATCTATCTATCTATCTATCTATCTATCTATTATACAGTGTCTTTCACATCTATCTATGTATCTATTACATAGTGCCTTTCACATCTATCTATCTATTATATACCGTATATACTCACGGATAAGTTCTCCCGTGGATAAGTCGGGACTTGATTTTACCGTATAATTTCTGGTATTTTATAATGTCGGTCATATAAGTTGAATGCGCAAAAACTCACTCTATTGGTCAAAGAGATTATTATATGCTAACGGCCACTTGAGAGAGTAACCACGGAGCACACAGCCTTTTTCTTTTTCTATGTATTGTGAATACGTGACCACACTAAAAATACCCAAACTATTTCGAAGCAACATTTGCACTGATTTGTGTTTTTTGTATCTCACACCCTCATACACCTTTATCGTAAGAGCATCCCTCATCTACGATGGAGCATTCATTCAGAAGAAAATATGAAGCTGGTTTTAAATTAAATGTTGTTGGCGTGGCAAAAGAAATTGGTAACTGTGCTACTGCAAACAAAATTTGATGCTTCTGAAACTGATGCGAGATTGGAGGAAGCAAGAAGATGTTAAAAAAAAAGTAAGTGTCATATTTTTGAACGGGCGTATCATTCAAGGTCTGATTTTATGATTAATTTTTCGGGTTTCAAGACCCAACTTATATGCGAGCAAATACGGTAAATTATCGAATTTTAATGCTAAGGGATCTAGTTTATTTTTAATACCCTCATTATTTCCATTCGTATTAATGATTAAGATTTCAGTTTTTTCTTTATTTAATTTGAGGATTTTATGATCGATTTTTCGGGTTTCAAAACCTGACTTATACATGAGTATATATGGTAGTGTCTTCCATATCTATCTATCTATCTATCTATCTATCTATCTATCTATCTATCTATCTATCTATCTATCTATCTATCTATCTATCTATCTATCTATCTATCTATCTATTATATAGTGCCTTTTCTATCTATCTATCTATCTATCTATCTATCTATCTATCTATCTATCTATCTATCTATCTATCTATCTATCTATCTATCTATCTATCTATCTATCTATCTATTATATAGTGCCTTTTCTATCTATCTATCTATCTATCTATCTATCTATCTATCTATCTATCTATCTATCTATCTATCTATCTATCTATCTATCTATCTATCTATCTATCTATCTATCTATCTATCTATCTATCTATCTTTTATAGAGTGCAGCCAAACAAACATTACGGATGACTAACCCTGTAAGGCAGAAGTTAGTTAGTTCTGCCATTTTACATTTATTAGAGACTATGTAAAAAGCCTTCCTCAGTTTTCTGTACATGTGTAATTTCCAAATTTGTTTCTGTCTGTATTTATTTTTTTGTGTGTTTTCCGGTTGTCATGTTACGTCCAATAGAAGTGCAGGTTTGGATAGCTGGAAGCTCTGTTTGTGGGTCTGTGAGTGAGTGTGATGGATGTGCACCTCTACCAGCAGTGGTACAAGCCTTGGGCCCAGTGAATTATCCTGAATTGAAATAAGTTTGTTCAGAAATGGGAAGAATTACCAAATACGCTCCAGCACATTATGGCTTTGTAATTGAAAAGCATGGTCTCAAAATGGATGGATGTCATCTATATACAGTATATATTTTTTTTTTTGTTAATGCAGAACACCTAAAAAGAAAATGTCAGCAAGACTGTAAACTGTAATAAAGTAACAAGAAAAAGAAAAGGCAAAGACCCATACAAAACTCCTGACAATGACTATTATTTCAAGCCACTACCTGTTTCTCAACTCTTTTTAACTCACATTAGCTTGTGTGCCATTGCTGCATAAGCCTGCATTTTGGTAATCAATGTTCTCCCAGTTTAGACTGTATTATTTCCATTCATCTCCTTGACTTTCCTTAAGTTATAACAGCGGAAAACAACATTGCTGTCTTCTATAAGCCTACATCTTGCCTTTAGCTATTCAGACACATAATTAGGTTGTCAACATAATTCAGGCACCTAATACACAGTGAGCCACAGCCCATTGGCTTCGACCCTTTTGCAAGCGTCTTTCCCAGCTATAATAGCTTTAAATTTATTGAGCTTTCTGCCGTGTGTACACAGCTTGCTTGTGGAAATGAAATTTGTCAGCAGAAAACAAATGCTTGTTACCTTTATTTCCATCTATTAGCATGTGGCATATTATCTACATGCATATTTTAGAGTCAAAACAGCAGAGTCAAATGTGGCGAACATAAAGTGATTACATTTAATATCAACATTTATATAAGTGAGGCTCTAACGTGTAGCTATCAACAACATTATATTAAAGTAATCAATGAAGTCAGTGAACCTTTAACTTGTGGTGAGCTTCAGTTGTATATACGTGTTTAACCTGACTTCAGGAAGTAATAATGCATGCATCATTGTCTCTGTAACCTTGGAGTTAGACTCTTATAATTAAAGGTGCTTTGTCAGGGTTTTGTTCAGTCATTTTCATATACTTTTCAAATGTAAATGCACACGGCACAGTTCTTCATAGCACTGTTTAATCCCAAAGGGAATTAAGGTTATGCATATTTGTTATGAAACTCTGTGCTAGGATTCACTTTATTGCTTTGTGACTTTTCCAGACATGTGTAAATTCACAAATGGTGGCAGGCAGCACAAGTTCAGGAAAGGAGGGCTGCATATAATATCTCCTTACATATTGCCCCTGCCCCGAGAACTTTTCTTTTCATACTTTTTAAAGGTTTCACAAATCATTAGAACAAGCAGTGAATCATATAAATAATTCATTTCATAGTTACCAGTGAATAATTACCATTTAAATTAAACATTTGCAGTTGCGTTGGACACACCTTTGTAATATGTTGTATTTTATATGAAATGTTCACTTTAACTCTTATATATAGATGGCACAATTCACAGGGGCTTTCTGTTTCATTCAGTTACTTCTATTTTAAGGTGGGCTTAGTGCCGTAAACAGTTCTTCATCTGATATTTACATGTATATCTCAGATTTATATTTACTTCTTTCCTCTGATTTTCTAACATTATTACTAGAAACCTTCTCTCAAACCATCTGCCACTGAGAACAACTATCCCGTCTCCCTTCTACCATTCATATCAAAGACTCTGAAATGCATAGTCCACAAACACTTCTCCTCTTATAAGTTGATGTGTAGAGAACAAGTCCAAGGAGATTATACTGAAGATTTATAATGCACTAGAGAGGCCTCATGTGTGTGAAGTTTTGGACTCCAGGCTGTCACATAGCAGCACTAGAAAGAGTTCAGAGAAGAGTGACTAGGCTGATTCCAGGGATGGAGGGGATGGGTTTTGAGGAAAAGTTCAAAGAGCTGAGCCTTTTCTATTTAAGCAAAAGAAGATTTAGAGGAGATATGACTGAAGTGGGAATTAGTCCAGTGGATGAAGACTGCAACTTTAAAATGCATTCATCAAGAACACAAGGACACAATAGAAAACAATAGAAAACTTATTAGTGGTAAATTTCACACAAACATTAGGAAGTTTTTCTTCACACAGAGAACCATAGACAAATTTATAAGTGTCCAAGTAGTGCAGTAAAACTATTAAGGGGATAGGACTGGCAATGTTTGTGGGGCTGAATGGCCTGTTCTAGTCCAGATTGTACTAATTTTGTAATGTTTTTATCTCTCTGACAACAACTACATAATGCATGAAGAGGTGAAACAAATGCTCAGTCTAGGTAATTCATGGAAGTAAAAGTGAATGGTGTAGCCCAATTGTACTGGTTCCAAAACCGGATGGGTTCATATGGTTCTGTACAGATTTTAGATGGTTGAATAAGGTTGTTAAATCTAATGCTTACCCAGTGCCTCCTGCTGATTACTGTTGGAAAAACTAGGTCAAGTATCATATCTTTCTACCTTAGAACTGACCGGGGGGCTATCGGCAGATGTCTCTTGAAGAGTTAACTTATGAGAAAATTGCATTCCCCACCCTTGGAGGGCTGGTTTGAATTTATAAGGCTCCCATTTGGACTTCATGAGGCCCTGTTGACATTTCAGCATATAATGAATTAAATATTACACCCTCATTCTGAGTATGAAGGTGCATACCTAGATGATGTTATCATTCTCATCAACGACTGTGGCATGCACTTCACATGCTTCCAAGAAGTCCTAAAGTGCTTAAAGGATGCTGTTTTAGCTGCTAATTTAAAGAAATGGAAATTATGTGTGCCAGGAACTCACTGCCTTGATTATTCTATGGCTAGGGAGCTAATCAAATTAAAAAGATTAGTGAGGTGCTTGTATATTCTTATCTGGAAACATAGAAGTAGATACAGGGGGTCCTCTGGTTACGACACAGTTCTGCTCCTAAGACAGTGATGTAACCCGAATTTTAGTGTAAGTCGAAACACACCCTAGCCTAAGTCACTTACCTATCCTAACACATTTGTAAAATATTAATCTAGAACATAAAAACACAACACTGCGGTGGGTTGGCACCCTGCCCAGGATTGGTTCCCTGCCTTGTGCCCTGTGTTGGCTGGGATTGGCTCCGGCAGACCCCCGTGACCCTGTGTTCGGATTCAGCGGGTTGGAAAATGGATGGATGGATAAAAACACAACAAAGCCACAGAAAAAGGAAATAATGATATACTATACTGTACACTGTACTGTAGTAACAGAAAAAATGACAAAAAATGATGTTAGACAGTGGATGGATAATTACAATACATTTACTAAATGTTTTACTAATGCAATTATGTGTGCTCATGTAGGCCTTTTTATAAAGTGGTGTAATTCCAAAAACAAATAATGTGAGAGGATGAAGGATTGCATATCAGTTGTACACTCACAATAAATATTTGAAGATGAGCTATTGGTGAAAGTGTGTTGCGGTCGAGAATCCCAGCAGTCAGCGCTGTCCACTTCGAGAGAGAGAGTTAGAAATACATATAGTCCTAGTTACAGGCTGGAGTGATATCTTCGATCCGTCTGTAGGTGGGCACCAAGGTTCAGTGCAGTTGCCGGGGTTTTATACTTGTTGAAGTTCCAAAATAAGAACAAGTATTTGCCAAAATGGCATTCACAGGGAAATCTCTAAATAGCAGACAGTGGTCCCTGGCCATATATTGATCATCACCAATCATTGCACATCAGCACTGAGTCATCTTCCACTTGTTTCTTCTCATCTCCCTGTCAGGTTCTTTCTGTGGTTTCAACTGTATTTATTTATGGCCTCAATTACCCATCTCTCTCTCTCTCTCTCTCTCTCTCTCTCTCTCTCTCTATATATATATATATATATATATATATATATATATATATATATAAAATCCAACATCTGTCTGTCTGTATGTCTGTCCGCTTTTCACGAGAGAACTACTTAACAGATTTAAATCAGGTTTTTTTCTATAATTTGCTTGAACATTCCGGTGGATTTTGCGACTTCTCTCATCACGCTATATATCATAGTTTGCTTGCGGTACCGATTTATTTACGCAAATCCAAGAAACACACAGAGAACCGATGAGATGGGGTCGGGGCCCTCCTCACTCATGCACCCGCCTCGGGGCATATCTTACATCCGCTTAGCTAGTGAACGAGAGAACTACTTAACAGATTTAGATAGGGTTTCATTCTATAATTTGCTTGAACATTCTGGTTGATTTTGCGACTACTCTCACCGTGCTAAGAATCATAGTTCGCTTGCAGGAGTGATATATTCGCACTAATCCAAGACAGAGGTTGCAGGCCGAGGGGAGGGGGAAGCGTGATGTCAGGAGTGGGGAGCTGGGCAGGGGCCCTCCTTACTTTCCTGTTTTACTTCTAAATGGGCAGAGCCACAGGGATGGCTAGTTTTTAATAAAATAACATGTTTGGAATAACAGATCACAGTGGCACACTTCAAACCTTTGGCTACACAGTGTCACTATAATTTACTAGGGTGGCAGGGACTGTTTCAATTTTCAGGAGATGCATCCAGAAGGTCCTGATCTTAACAGTCTGAACATTTAATAGAACAATGCCTTGCCATTAAAAACATTCTCACAATATATTGTAGTTGATGCCTGGGCAACTGTGGTGACAACAGTAGAAACAAACCAGCCCCATCAGAGCAGGAAAAATCAGAGTGGTAATTGAGCAACCATTATGTAAATGTCACTGAAAGCCTGCATTGGTACACCTCATAAAAGGGAGCATCCAAACAGTCATCTTGTCTTCAGTCCAATACTGATGGCTGGATGAGCAGTCCTTATCAGGATAAACAGTCATGAAGAGAAAGAGCTTGAATTCGCGCTTTGCTACAAAATTTAGAACAGTGCATACAAAACTCCTCGTAGGACCTCTCCTCCCATACGCCAGATATCAATTCAGTATAATATATTTATAATAGCGTATTCAAACTAAGAACTTGTGTTAATTTTAAACAGCAGGATGTCCAAGAAGCAGACAAAAAAGACAATACTGCCATTTACTGTGCCCTCCATAATGTTTGGGACAAAGGCACATTTTTCCTTGATTTGCTCCACAGTTTAAAAATACAAATCAAACAATTCAGACGTAGCTAAAGTGCAGATTGCAGGCTTTCATTTTAGGGTTGTTGCATACATTTGGGTCACGGCATGTAGAAATGACAACACTTTTAATACACGACTCACCCCATTTCAGGGCACCTTATGTTTGAGACAATTGGTGTCACACGTGTTTGTGATTCCTCAGGTGTGTTTCATGGCTTCATAAGATACCTCCGCTTCCTTCTACCCTTCTGAGTCTGTCATTATTCAACATGAGAAAAGAGCCGTGCCAACGAAAATCAAGAAAGATATTATGAGGCTGAAAAACAAGAATAAAATAAGAGACATCAGTAAAACCTCAGGATGACCAAAATCAAATGTCTGGAATATCATGAAGAAGAAAGAACACACTGGTGAAGTCAGTAATCACAAAGGGACTAATAGGCCAAGGAAGACCTCCACTGCCGATGACAGAAGAATTCTCACTATGGTAAAGCAAAAGCCCCTAATGTTTGTCCAACAGATCAAAAACAGTCTTCAGGGGGCCGATGTGTATGTCAGAGACGACTATCAGCAGAAGACTTCATGAACAGAAACACAGAGGAGGACACACTGCAAGATGCACACCAATAGAGAGCCACAAAACAGGATGGCCAGATTACAGTTTGTTTAAATAACTTCAAAGAGCCTGCAGAATTCTGGGAAAAGGTCTTGTGGACAGACGGGACAAAGATGAACTTGATCAGAGTGATAGCGAGAGCAAAGTGTGGAGACACAAAGGAACTGCCCGAGATCCAAAGTCGACCACTTTATCTGTTAAACATGGTGGTGCTGGGGGTGTTATGGCTTGGGCATGTATGGCTGCCACACTTCTCTTCATTGATGATGGATGGCTGACAGCAGCAGCACAATGAATTCTGAGGTGTGTAGAAACATCTGATCTGCTCAACTTCTAGTAAAGGCCTCCAAACTCATTGGATGGCACTTCATCCTACAATAAGATAATGAGCCAAACACACTGCTGAGGCAACACAGGAGTTTATCAAAACTGAAAAATAGGAAATTCTTGAACGGTCAAGCCTGTCACCCATTGGAAATTCAATAGAGCAGGCCTTCCATATGCTGAAGAGAAAATTTAAGGAGAGAAGCAGGAGCTGAAGATGGCTGCATTAGAGGCTTGGCAGAGAAGATCCTCAGCACCTGCTGATGTCCTATGAATCCGCAGACCTCAAGTAGTCATTACACGTGAGGGATATGCAACAAAGAATTAAATATGATGGCTTTAATAATGTAAGGACCATGTTAGAAAAAGTGTTGTCATTTCTACATGGTGTGATTGAAATGTGTGCAAGGAGCCATAGGTTGACATTTGGAATTGTTTGATTTATCATTTTAAACTGTGGAGCAGAGGGGTTAAACGTGTTAAAGAGGAAAAAACATGTCTTTGTCCCAAACATTATTGAGGTCACTGCATTTGTTTCCACTTCACACACTGTGTGGAATCCTATGTCTTTGTTTGAAAAAATCTTTTTTTTTTTCCCTACACATGAACCTTCGGTATTAAAAATGAGATAAATCAGGCGTTAAACAAATGAGGGTGGGCTTTATGTGTGGCCATACATGCCACACAAGTGTCCCGGGTTGGAACTTTTGAAAATGTGGTCACCCATCAGAAGGCCAGATTCACCGGATATCCATAATGGTCACTCGCTGTAATAAAATTTGCCTTTCACTTCTGTTTTTCCTTAACATTTGTCATTATTGATTAGCTTGGCGGTCCCATTTTAGGAATCAAGAATTAATCACAAAAGCTTTTTTTTTTATTTTTGAATGCATTTCTCTGTTATGTTAATGGCCAACTGTAAATTGTCACTGTGTGTGAATACGGGGTGTGTGTGTGTGAGAGAGTGGTCTTTGTCACCACAAGTGACCTCAACTGGCCAATTTTCAGCCTTTTCATAATCCTGGTGAGATAATCTTTTGCCCCCCACAGCCCTGAAAAGGACTGAGAAGGTTCTAAAGTCGACCTACTGGACTCATTCCATTGAGGACCACACCGCCCTCAAATGCACCTGAATGTTATTCCATGCGTACATTTATTAAACTTGTTAAAATTATTAAATGAACTCTTAATAAAAACAAACCTAATTAACTGATCACTTCAGGACTGAAGGTGGAATTAACACAATCCACTTACTTTCCTGCATGACTTTATTATTTATTTATTTCTGTTGCATGCTTCAATTAGCAATGAAGTACCTCAAGGCTTTCAACTTGGTAAGAGGCCAAATGTTCTTCTTCCCATGGTTACTGAATATTCTTATCGACACGAGGGATTTGCTTTCCATTCGCTGTTGTGAAGCTCTGGTTAACTGCCAGCAGTAAGACAAGCAACGTGAGCGTCCTATGAAAGTGCCCACCGAATCCGGGATTTGACACCTTTAATCATTATCGTCGCTTGCTGACTGAGACCGATAAATGTTCAGCACTAATTTCCTTCCTGAAAAAGGTTAAGGACATGGCTGAAATTGTACTTGAAAGGTACACTGCTTTGTATTAAGCTTCTTAACTTGAAAGCAGTGGACTATAATGCTTTCAAACAAAAAGCCAAAAGGAGACAGCAATCATTCGCAGTCTTCTTAACTCGCTGTTTGCAGCGTGATGTTTAAAGTCAAGGAGTAAATGGAAATGTATCAGTCCATCTGTGCTTTGTTTTTCAAACCTGGAAATCCATCCAAATGTCATGTTCATAGCCACGGGCACAAGTAAGAAACCAAAACCTGGATGAGATGCCAGCTCATCACAGGGCACATTCACTCATAATATCAAAATCCGAATCAGAATTCACTTTATTGGCCAGGTACACTAATGTGTATTCGAAATTTCTTTTGATAGGTTGCCAACACAATAATAATAATAATCTATATATATAATTCACTAAGGCAAGACAACCATGGAAAGCACGCCGGAAGGGGGCGTGGATTCACTAAGCTGCCGACAAGTAAGACACCCATGGCGCACGCAGGAAGGAGCCACGCCCACCAACTCTAAGCCCATTGGATACGACAACAACTCACAGAGCCACGCCCACCAACTCAGACGCGACGCCTCGGAAAACATGCCGTCATTTCTGTTTGTCTGTACCACAGTCCACATGCGGCTCTGAGCCACGTTGACTTTTCATTAGTCAACCTCAGTGGAACCTTGGTTCACACAGAGGCAGTGCCAGAGAGAGACAGAGGCACACACAGGCAGCGCAAGAGAGACAGAGCTGCGCACACACAGGCAGCGTGACAGAGTCACACAAACACAGGCAGCGCGACAGAGAGAGCCACGCAATCCTTTAAAACTGAGGTTAAAACACAATGAAGGAAGCAGTCTTTAAAAACCAATAAGCCCTGTGCCTCTTTTTCATTAGCGTCTCACCTGCTTCACCGCCCTGCAACAGTCGAGATGCTTTCTCAGCAGCTGACCTTCTCTGTGCCTGACTCCACTACTGTCAGTCGCCTGATTAAAAATGGTGAACTCCTGCAATGTTACTATCTTGCTTGGCTTTTAAATAAAGTTCGGATTTGTTCAAAGGTTCCTTTTTTCCCCCCTGTGCTTAAAACTCATTTAAAAAAAAAAGTGTTTATACAACTGCTGCAATGTTACAGAGAGAGAGGGCTTGCGTGCTTCTGAGAGACAGAGGGGGAGTGGGCTCGCGTGCTGCTGAGAGAGAGGGGGGGGGCTTGCGTGCTGCTGAGAGAGAGAGAGGGGGGGGGGCTGGGGAGGCTAGCGTGCTGCTGAGAAGGGAGAGGGGGGGGGGCTGGGGGAGGCTCGCGTGGTGCTGAGAGAGAGAGGGGGTCTGGGGAGGCTCGCGTGCTGCTGAGAGAGGGGGAGGGGGCTCGCGTGCTGCTGAGAGAGAGAGGGGGGGGCTGGGGAGGCTAGCGTGCTGCTGAGAGAGAGAGGGGGGGGGCTGGGGAGGCTCGCGTGCTGCTGAGAGAGGGGGGGGGGGGCTCGCATGCTGCTGAGAGAGAGAGGGGGGGGGGGCTGAGGAGGCTCCTGCTGAGAGAGAGAGAGAGAGGGGGGGGGGCTGGGTAGGCTCTACGTGCTGCTGAGTAGAGAGAGAGGGGGGGGGGGGGGGCTGGGGAGGCTCGCGTGCTGCTGAGAGAGAGAGAGCCTGCGCATGCAGCTGAGCAGGGAGCCTGGGTGTTTATGTCAGTGTTATTCAATGTTTTTACTATTACACTGTGCATTCTATGGTGTAATAATTAACTATATTTGTGCTTAAAAATCTTTTAAAAAATATATTTACATACAGTTCGTATGATCTGGAATGGATTAATTGTATTTACATGCAATCCTATGGGGGAAATTGCTTCGGTTCACAACCAAATCGGTTTACGACCAGTGGTTTGGAATGAATTATGGTTGTGAACCGAGGTTCCACTGTATATTGAGTGTAGAAAACATGATCAGCAAGTCTTTGATAGGCTGCAACAAAATGATGAAAGAACGGGCACATTTTTTTCTCACAAGCTGGGTGGGTGGGTGTTAGATAGTTAATTAGTTACTTGAAGGATTTCAAGATTTAATATGCACAAGCGGTAACACTGCAAAAGCAGCCCAAACCAGAAAAGACGGCTGGCAAAAAGTTGCTGACAAATTAAACGCGTGTGCATTGTACTTACTGAAAGCGGCGTTACGGATTTTGCAAATGTTCATTTTTTCCCTCTGCTTAAAAAACATTAAAAAAGCGGCGTGATTATGCGCCGTATACTACACCGCGGGTTGTTATGCAGCGTGTAAAACAGTTTGTCGCGGATAATTTGCCTTTTACTTTAACACGAAGACAATTTCCTGTTAGATTTGCCTTTGCGATGACAATTGATAAGGCACAGGGCCAAACTTTCAAAAAGATGTGCATGTACCTGCCAAAACCAGTTTTCAGTCACGGACAGTTGTATGTTGCTCTCTCCAGTGTTCCATCTTTTCATTCACTTACTGGTATGCCTGCAGGAACACGGGCAACGAGCGAGAGAGAGCGAGCGACACACACACGCATACAGGCGCGCGAGAGAGAGCACTGGATGCATAAGAATAATAATACTTCATTACATTGATATACCGGTGTTTTCAGTATTCAAAGCGCTATCCACACAGGGAGAAACCGGGAAGCGAACCCAAAATCTTCCACAGTCTCCTTACTGCAAAACAGCAGCACTACCATTGCGCTACAAGGCAGTTAAAGAATGCACTGGCCTCGATTTTGTTTTCACTTCTGTTTACAGCGATCGGATCTTAGCGTGCATTGTTGCAATGTTACTTTTCTTGGTGGCTTATTACATTACGGATGTTTCACATGTAAATTTTTTTCCCTGTGCTTAAAAGATATTAAAAAAGTGTTTCTCAACTGTGACTCTGGAACAACTCAGTACGCAAGCTATATTAAGCGTCAACAACGAAGACTCGCTACACCTTAATGAACAAGTGCTGAAACTTATCCCTACCGACGAAGTAACTTTCACCAGCGTGGCCGCCATCGTCACAGACGATCCCGCTTTCAGTCACGGACAATTGTATGTTGCTCTCTCCAGAGGTCCATCTTTTCATTCACTCACAGTGGTATTCACAAACCCACCCCATTTGGACAACTGTGTCGTTCAGCAAGTGTTCACCCATCAATACATAATTATGCGGCGTATGTTACGCCGCGGGTTGGCTAGTACATTTTATTTATAGTTTGGTCCATAAATATTTGGACAGAGACAACTTTTTTCTAATTTTGGCTCTGTACGTTACCACAATGAATTTTAAATGAAACAACTCAGATGCAGTTGAAGTGCAGACTTTCAGCTTTAATTCAGTGGGGTGAACAAAACGATTGCATAAAAATGTAAGGCAACTAAAGCATTTTTTTAACACAATCCCTTCATTTCAGGGGCTCAAAAGTAATTGGACAAATTAAATAACTGGAAATAAAATGTTTCATTTCTAATACTTGGTTGAAAACCTTTGCTGGCAATGACAGCCTGAAGTCTTGAACTCATGGACATAACCAGATGCTGGGTTTCCTCCTTTTTAATGCTCTGCCAGGCCTTTACTGCAGTGGCTTTCAATTGCTGTTTGTTTGTGGGCCTTTCTGTCTGAAGTTTAGTCTTCAGCAAGTGAAATGCCTGCTCAATTGGGTTAAGATCAGGTGACTGACTTGGCCATTCAAGAATCTTCCACTTCTTTGCTTTAATAAACTCCTGGATTGCTTTGGCTCTATGTTTTGGGTCATTGTCCATCTGTATCATGAAACACCGCCCAATCAATTTGACTGCATTTAGCTGGATTTGAGCAGACAGTATGTCTCTGAACACCTCAGAATTCATTCGGCTGCTTCTGTCCTGTGTCACATCATCAATAAACACTAGTGTCCCAGTGACACTGGCAGCCATGCACGCCCAAGCCATCACACTGCCTCCACCGTGTTTTACAGATGATGTGGTATATGCTTTGGATAATGAGCTGTTCCACGCCTTCGCCATACTTTTTTCTTGCCATCATTCTGGTAGAGGTTGATCTTGGGTTCATCTGTCCAAAGAATGTTTTTCCAGAACTGTGCTGGCTTTTTTAGATGTTTTTTAGCAAAGTCCAATCTAGCCTTTCTATTCTTGAGGCTTATGAGTGACTTGCACCTTGCTGTGCACCCTCTGTATTTACTTTCATGCAGTCTTCTCTTTATGGTAGACTTGGATATCAATACGCCTACCCCCTGGAGAGTGTTGTTCACTTGGTTGGCTGTTGTGAAGGGGTTTCTCTTCACCACGGAAATGATTCTGCGATCATCCACTACTGTTGTCTTCCGTGGACGTCCAGGTCTTTTTGCGTTGCTGAGTTCACCGGTGCTTGCTTTCTTTCTCAGGATGTACCAAACTGTAGAGTTTGCCATTCGTAATATTGTAGCAATTTCTCAGATGGGTTTTTTTCTGTTTTCGCAGCTTAAGGATGGCTTCTTTCACCAGCATGGAGAGCTGCTTTGACCGCATGTTGTCTGTTCACAGCAAAATCTTCCACGTGCAAACACCACACCTCAAAAACTCCAGGCCTTTTATCTGCTTAATTGATAATGACATAACGACGGACTTGACCACACCTGCCCATGAAATAGCCTTTGAGTCAATTGTCCAATTACTTTTGAGCCCCTGAAATGAAGGGATTGTGTTAAAAAAATGCTTTAGTTGCCTCACATTTTTATGCAATCGTTTTGTTCACCCCACTGAATTAAAGCTGAAAGTCTGCACTTCAACTGCATCTGAGTTGTTTCATTTAAACTTCATTGTGGTAATGTACAGAACCAAAATTAGAAAAAAGTTGTTTCTGTTCAAATATTTATGGACCGAACTGTATATAGCACCTTTCCTATGCTCAAGACAACACAGAATATAAAAGAAAAACATAAGAACATAAGAGCACTAGTAATGGTAACACTTCAGTGTTGGTGCCATGTAATAATATCTCTTCTCTTCCTCCCTCTGCAGACCGGGAGATTGATGACTTTACCAACCCTGATGTCACTTGTGGTGTCTGTCCACCTAGACCCACCTCTTCCTCCCAGAAGTCCTCAAATTCGATTTTTTAGTTCATTTCACTTTGGGAACTTGTGTCTGAAAAGACATCTACACATTTATCTGAGCCTCCACCATCTGATCAAGGTACCATGCTGCCCACTGCGTTTATGGATTGAATGGCAGGTGTCCCAGATGTCCACATGACCATCATCATCAAATTCTTCCATGTGAAACCTGAAAACCATGAGGACTGATTTAGAACATCTGTGTTAGGTAGAATACCCAGTGATGGTCTTTTGGCCTTGGAACTCCTGCAGATTTTTGGTTTTTTTTTCTCCAGCCTAACTGTTTTTTTTATTTTTTATCTTCCTGGCCATCCAACCTTCCCTTTTTTCTTTGTTACATACTGTATAATATTATTGCCTAATCTTATTTGCTTATCTTTTATACTGTAAAGGATGACAAAGGTAACGTAAAAAGGTTTGGGGTTTTCCGGCCCCGTATACTGTATAGTCTGCACAATAGTTACACTTAGGTCCAGTGAATTCAAACACATTCAACATAAGACAATAAACAAATGGCAAACTGGGGTATTTATAGAGGTGGGACCGGAAGTGCCAGAGGAATGCTGGGAAATGGTGGTGAACTGGCTGCTGGGAGCCATGATGTCATCAGAGGGGAAGGCTGGGCATAAGTGGCAAGGCGGGGTCAGAGATGAGTTGTGGTCTCATGGTGGCGACGTTTCCTTCTTTCTGGGAAAACAAAGAGAGAGATTAGTGCTCCGCCATTCCCGCTAGGCATGAGGTTGCGCGATACGTCTTGGGTCCTTCCGCGGCTCCCTAAGCGCGCGTGCGTGACAATACTAACTTCCTTTTTATTTCATCTTGTAAAGTACTCTAAGCTACAGTGTTTGCATGAAAACATGCCTGTAGAAATTTATTTATATAGCAACTTGAAAAGTATACATTTCCTGCAAATGCAAACATTTATTACCAGTATTACTTTAGGCAGAACATTAAGGCTTACTTTCCTATTTTGCTTTCAAATTATACCGGGTCTCCAGGATGGCACCCCAACTCTTTATCATTGTCTATCTGGTCTTTTACAATGTGTATGCACCTGCTGAAAGAAAAAAAAAAGTCAACCTTAAATAAATAAGCATTTAGTAACAATAATTAAATAGAATACAGAAGGAAATTAAGTATACGATTAATTAAAGTCTAATCCAGGCATCAGGCTTAATTATACACACAGGAGAATGGGTACCACCAGGCTATTATATATTAAGGTCTCACTTAGGAATGGTGTCTGCGTGCAACAAACAGAAGAAAATAACTAAGGCTAAGCACAGGTGTTTTTTATCTTGATGAAGATTTATTGTGGCATGCACGTTATCACACGTCAGATAAAAAAGTTATCTTGTGGTGCACCTCATAGTCACTGATATGCAAACAAGTAAAATTGTCAAAAACGGATATTTTATAGAAATCAACATGCACTGGGGCTTACTACATAAGAAATGCACAAAGAGCTGTAGCTATTAGGACACTTTTTAGTTCTTCAGCCATTGTAAAAGATCAGAAAGACCATGATAAAAAGTTGGGGCACCACCCTGGTGACCCCGTATAATGGAAGGTAAACAACAAAAGAAAACATACACAATAATTGCACAGACGCCTTTCGAGACACGCAAGTTCTCAATTGAAATGACTCAGGATGCTGTATCTTTCAGTCTTAAGTCCTCCCAACAGGAAGAGATGGGTCTAAGTGCATGGACACCGGAAGTGACATCACTGGTGTTACAGATGTCAGTCTTCCAGTCCACAGAAGGAGAGAGACAATAGCATTAGCACACAGCGCCAACCCCTGGAGCAGTGGGGAGTTACAATAATTAGAGCCCTTAAGCTATCCCCTATGCACACGCACGTGACACCATATTTTAATAGGTGGCAAGAATCCATTTTGACAGCAATAGGCATAAGGCAGAAATCTATTTTAGATACAAGATAGGGACAAAACCATGTGGACTCTCCTCCAAGTTTTTGAGTTCAGATGTTTCATTTTCAGCTGGTGCATGCAATCAAGTATATAGCCATGCAATCTCTGTGGACAAACATTGTTTCATACTGAAGAGCTCAGTGATTTTGAACGTGGCACTGCTATTTAATGGCACCTTTGCCACAAACCAATTTATGAAATTTCTGCTCTGCTAGATCTGCCCTGGTCAACTTCAGCAGCCACGAAGTGATAGATCACTCAAGCTCACATAGCAGGAAGTGTATGTCATGTTGTGATGCGTGAGTCGGTGTTTTGCACCAGAAAGACGAGGCCGAGTCTCAGTACTTTAGTAAAACCAGCATTATTCAACTCGAAACAGGAACAGCACGGTTATTTATTGTAGCAGGATCTACCATTCTACTATAATCGTGGCCAAAACTTTTGAGAATGACACAAATATTAATTTTCACAAAAGTTTGCTGCCTCAGTTTTTTATGATGGCAGTTTGCATCTACTCCAGAATGTTATGACGAGTGATCAGATGAATTGCAATTAATTGCAAAGTCCCTCTTTGCCATAAAAATGAACTTAATCCCAAAAAAAACATTTCCACTGCATGTCAGCCCTGCCACAAAAGGACCTGCTGACGTCACTTCAGTGATTCTCTCGTTAACACAGGTGAGAGTGTCGACGAGGACAAGACTGGAGATCACTCTGTCATGCTGATTGAGTTAGAATAGAGAGATGAAGAAGGCTTCAGGGCACCCAAGAAAGTCCAGCAAATGCCAGGGACATCTCCTAAAGTTGATTCAGCTGCTGTCACCACCACTGCAGAGTTTGCTCAGGAATGGCAGCAGACAGGTGTGAGTGAGGCAAAGAGGAAGGCCTGGTGGGTGGCAAGAAGGGCAGCAAAGAAGCTGAGAAAAACATCAAGGACAGACTGATATTCTGCAAAAGGTACAGGGATTGGACTGCTGAGGACTGCTGGGGTCAAGTCATTTTCTCTGATGAAGACCCTTTCCGATCGTCTGGAGAAGAAAAGGTGAGCGGTGCTACCATCAGTCCTGTGTCATGCCAACAGTAAAAGATCCTGAGACCATTCATGTGTGGGGTTGCTTCTCAGCCAAGGCAGTGGGCTCACTCATAATTTTGCTTAAGAACACAGGCATGAATAAAGAATGGGACCAAAACATCCTCTGAGAGCAACTTCTCCCAATCATCCAAGAACAGTTTGGTGACCCACAATGCTTTTTAAAGCATGATGGAGCACCGGGCCATAAGAAGAAAGTGAAAACTAAGTTGCTTGGGAAGAGCCAGGAAACTCCCCATACCTTAATCCCATTGAGAACTTGTGGTCAATCCTCAAGAGGCGGGTAGACAAACAAAAACCCACAAATTCTGACAAACTCCAAGCATTGATAATGCAAGAAATTCTCAGGGGTGGGGTTTGATTTGTCTTTAATTTGTTTGGTTATAAATTGATCTATTTGTATGGAATGATTACAATAAAAATTAATAAAATATAAAAAAAAAAAAGATGCAAGAATGGGCTGCCATCAGTCAGGATTGGGCCTAGAAGTTGACTGACCACATGCCAGGGTGAACTGCAGAGGTCTTGATAAAGAAATAAACGACAACACTGCAAATATTGACACTTTGCATAAACTTAATGTAATTGTCAATAAAAGCCTTTGAAACTTAGTATACCATAGAAACATCTGACAAAAAAATCTAAAAACACTGAAGCAGCAAACTTTGTGCAAACCAATACTTCGGTCATTCTACAAACTTTTGGGCACGACTGTATACACAGACACAAAGCAGGCAGGGTCGGGCCAGGTCAGTGACCAAGTTATAAAGTTCCCTGCATCACCATCGGGTGACCGGCGCATTGCACATGGCAGTGGTCAGCTTGTAGTTGTTTCTGTGGCACTGCGAATCTGCGGTTGCCTCAGCAAGGGACAAGCAACCTTCAACAGATGCAGCAGTCGCGCTTCTGCGTGTCGTCCCGTTGGGAAGGGTCTCAAAAGAGTTCAGAAGTCTCACAATGTAAAAATTGCCTTTTCTTTGTGGCATCATTCACACCACACTCTTGAAAATAAAGGAGCTAGAGTAGTTCTTCACAGCAATGCCATTTTTGGTTCCCAGAAGAACCATTTATGTGATGGTTCCCAAAAGAACCTATATTTATTTAGGTTCTCGTAACAGGCTTCTTAAATAATCATGAATAAATGGTAATATCCATCCATCCATCCTCTTCCACTTATCCGAGGTCGGGTCATGGGGGCAGCAGCTTCAGCAGAGATGCCCAGACTACCCTCTCCCCGGCCACTTCTTCTAGCTCTTCCGGGGGAATCCCAAGGCGTTCCCAGGCCAGCCGGGAGACATAGTCCCTCCAGCGTGTCCTGGGTCTTCCCCGGGGCCTCTTCCCAGTTGGACGTGCCCGGAACACCTCACCAGGTAGGCGTCCAGGAGGCATCCTAATCAGATGCCCGAGCCACCTCATCAATAAATGGTAATAGATTTGTGAAATTCCAATGGGTCATGATTTTTAAAGGACTCTTGCTGCAGATAGTAACTCAGTCTAAATCAAAATTTTTTTAATCTGTTAGTGTCCTGCTAGGTAGCATGCCATACATTAAATATTTCATTTTTTGTACATATTAGGAAGTTTTTAAAATCAGAAAGCCAACCAACTTCATATATATGGTGCCTGGTCAAGCTATGGCTCTATGAGGAACCACACAACCAAGAACCATGTAGTGCCATTAAAGAACCAGCAGATTTCCAAACTGCACGTGGAAGCAACATCAGCACAAGAACCGTGCAGCGAGTGCTTCATGAAATTGGTTTCCATGTTCAAGCAACTGCACACAAGCCCAGGATTACTATGCGCCATGCCAAACATCGCCCGGAGATGTAAAGCACACCATCATTGGACTCTGAAGCAGTAGAAACATGTTCACTGAAGTGATGAAAAACATTTCACTACCGGATGCTAGGAAAACAAGAACTTCGGGACTACATAGAGCATACTGTAACCTTTGGTGGAGAAGTGATAATGGCAGAGTTTGGGGCTAGGCCCCTTCATTCCAGAGCAGGCTATAACAAACAAAGACATTGAGACAATTGTGGGTTTCCAACTTTGTGCTAACAGTCTGGGGAAGGCTGTTTTCTGTTCCAGCATGAATTTGACCCTGTGCACAAAGTCGGGTCTATAAAGAGATTGAAGAACTTGAGTGGTCAGCACAGAGCAACAATATTGAACACCCGTGGGATGAATTGAAGTGTCGGTGTCTTGAGTGCCTTCATATACATAGGTGCTGATCCACACAAACATCAAGAATGTGAAATTGAAGTGTACTGCTATTGGAAGCCGGTGCAGTGATCTGAAAAGAGGAGTGACATGTGCCCATCTAGGCTGGTTGAACATAAGACATGCTGCTGCATTTTGAATCATCTACAGGGGCTTGGCAATACATCCAGGTACCCCTGCCAGTAACAGTACAGTTACAGTTACAGTAGTCAAGACCTGATGATCAATGCCTGGACCAGAAGTTGTGTTGCATAAACTGTCAGATATGGCCTGATCTTATGGATGTGAGAAATAGTTGCAGTGTGATCAGTGAAGGATAGCAGGTGATCAAGGTTGTGTACTTTCTTGTGATAATGAGCAAGTCTTTATGGAGAAAGTTGTGTTGAACAGACAAACTGACTGAGATAACTTAGAGCTTTGTCTTTGTCAGTTTGAGCTAAGACGTCAGTGAGAAAGATTCTAGATGTGGTCATCTGGAGGGAATGAATACAGTTGAATACCATCGGTATAGTAGTGAAATGAGAATCCATGGGATTGGATGACAGGGTCTAGTGAGATAGTGTACAGAGAGTAGAGGACCCAGCACCTGTCCTTGGGGCGCCCCTATGCTACACCCAAGACATCTCTCCTCACCAGAACACATAGAAGGATCTATAGCAGGAGTGGTAGGATTCAAACCATCTGCAAGCAGTTCCAATGATGCTGACATGCTGAGTATGACACAGAGGATCTGATGCTTAATTGTGTCAAAGGCAGAAGAAAGACCAAGAAAGAAGAGAATGGATAACATGGTGTAAAGTCTAGCCAGCGGTGACATGATGAGCCAAATTGCCCCATAATGCATTTTGGTTTCTGTGTTCTGAAGCCCCAACCTTGTATTTCTTGATCTGTCTAATGTAAATTAACGTTCAAAAACCCATTAATGAGTACAGCTCTCTGGAGCCCACAAGTTTAATTTAAAGTTTCAAAGGCCAAGTACCGCTGCACCAATGCCACATGAGAAATGATTCAAATGTATCATTTAATTGACTTTTTAAATATAGGATTTAAAGAAGGACACATTATGTGCACCATATAATCTTTGCTGCTGTGAGGATTCTGTCATCAAATAAATGGTTTTACCCTCATGCATTTAGAAATTTACTCAGTATTTCAAAGAGATGTGAGACTTATGATTTGATAGGTAAGGCCTCCTTGGGATAATGGAAGGCTGGGGTACGCTGCAGCTACCCACAGTCCTGAATCGGATAAGCAAATAGAGTAAATGGATTGATATGCAAGGGCTGCCAACAAAGTTTTACAACATTATATTCTCATTGCTAGTAATTTCTTATAAAATTGTTTGACCTTGCCCATAGGATAACTCATTGTATTTGGTACATGTGTCCTTTTTTCCACATAATCTTCACTAACTTTGCACAAAACAACAGCATTTATCCTCTTCTTTTACCACTCTAAGGGACAATTCAAGGTTGATAGATAGATAGATAGATAGATAGATAGATAGATAGATAGATAGATAGATAGATAGATAGATAGATAGATAGATAGATAGATAGATAGATAGATACTTTATTAATCCCAAGGTGGAAATTCACATACTCCAGCGGCAGCATACTGATAAAGAAAATATTAAATTAAAGAGTGATAACAATGCAGGTATGCAGACAGACAATAACTTTGAATAATGTTAACGTTTACCCCCTCACCCCCCCGGATGGAATTGAAGAGTCGCATAGATTGTTCTAAGTTTCCAGTGTTTTTGTGGTATCTTTAAGCTCTTTAATGGTGTTCGGTACATTTTTTCCAACTATTTTTTCGATATTTTTCAACTGTTTCTCAACATTATTCATCCATCCATTTTCCAACCCGCTGAATCTGAACACAGGGTCACAGGGGTCTGCTGGAGCCAATCCCAGCCAACACAGGGCACAAGGCAGGAACCAATCCCGGGCAGGGTGCCAACCCACTGCAGGACACACACAAACACACCCACACACCAAGCACACACTAGGGCCAATCCACCTAACCAGCCTGTCTTTGGACTGTGGGAGAAAACCAGAGCGCCCAGAGGAAACCCACGCAGACACGGAGAGAACATGCAAACTCCACACAGGGAGGACCCGGGAAGCGAAGCCAGGTCCCCAGATCTCCCAACTGCGAGGCAGCAGCGCTACCCACTTCGCCACCCAACATTATTCAAGTTTTTCCAAAAAAGCATTATGCATTGAAAATACGATTGCCTTCATCTTCTGTCTTCACTTTGTGGGTTGTGAGGTGATTTCTGTGTCACCAGAATGTCTTCCATGACTATAAGGCTTTTAATCCTGGCGATTTCAGTATTGAAGAGTAGGTTTCATCAGTGTTGGGATCGCACATATTGGGTTCTCCCTGTTCTCCAGCAAAGGGAGTCTAGGGGACAATTCTGGGCACTCTATGAAGAGCTCAGGTAGTTCCAGGATTACACATTGTAAATGCCATATGGGATTATCTGGGGGCAGCATGGTGGCGCAGTGGTAGCGCTGCTGCCTCGCAGTTAGGAGACCCGGGTTCGCTTCCCGGGTCCACCCTGCGTGGAGTTTGCATGTTCTCCCCATGTCTGCGTGGTTTTCCTCCGGGTGCTCTGGTTTCCTCCCACAGTCCAAAGACATGCAGGTTAGGTGGATTGGTGATTCTAGATTGGCCCTAGTGTGTGTTTGGTGTGTTTGTGTGTGTCCTGCGGTGGGTTGGCACCCTGCCCGGGATTGGTTCCCTGCCTTGTGCCCTGTGTTGGCTGGGATTGGCTCCAGCAGACCCCCGTGACCCTGTGTTCGGATTCAGCGGGTTGGAAAATGGATGGATGGATGGATTATCTGGCATACTGTTTGGGAGGAATGGTGGTTAGGGAGGCAGGAGTGGATCGACAAGAATGGATTGGGGTCCTGAACAGTTCTGGAATTTTTTCCGGGAAGGGAGGCCCCAGTAATGGATGGACCAGAGGATTTAGCCTTTTTGGAGGGTATACTCCCACAACACACTAGAGAGTGGTGTTCCTATGTTGCCACTTGCTTTTACCTGACTGAGAGGCATGCTAGGAATTGTAGTCCCTTGGGACAGCCCTGCTGCATGCCAAGGGTACCACCAGGGGGAGCTGCTGTGATGAACTGTCCCTACTTTGTAGAAACTTCCTCCGGACTTGGAAGTACCTCTTCCGTAATTTGCTCAAACACTGAAAGTACTTCTAAGATCCACTGTAAAAAGAAGCCCTCAGCCTCACCTTTGGGAGTCAGAGTCAGGATGCAGAAGATCACACTTGTGGAGTAAGGATTAAAAAAAGGATGGATTCACCATCCCTAAGTATATTTGTGCCATAGGAAATGATTTTAGAGGGCCTGTATAGGTATTTGAAAGAATTAAAACTATTGTATTTAACCTGTGACTGTGTTTGTGTCATTTGTGTCCAGGGTTTGGGGCTCAGTGACGCTCACATTATCCATATCATGTAAGTACAGTGATATGTGATAGTGTCTTTAGGATATTTGCAGAACCTTATTTTTATTGCTAAAAAAACAAAAGAAAAATTGCATTGTTTTGCAAAAATATTACATACTGCTGTGGGTATACCATTGTGCACGCTGTGATGCATTTCTAATTAGGGAGCCTCTTCCGGGCCTGACCGAGGTGGGCGCTACCCTCTGGGGTAAGAGGAGGAGCTGCTGCTAATGACATCTTCTCTTTTTTTCACAGCCTAGAAAAGATGCCCAGTGGGCACTCAGACCCAACTGTGACCTCCTAAATAAGCCCCATTTCTTCCAATTGAGTTGCTATAAATCAACAACATTTATTTGTATAGCACGTCTTCATACACATGATGTAACTCAAAGTGCTTTACAAGATGAAGAAAGAAAAAAGAAAAATATATAAAAATAAAATTAGGCAATACTAATTAATTCTTTGAGGGCTGAATATTTTTCCAAAAAACTCAGATTTCTGAAATGCACACAAAGCAATGGTTTCACATATAAATTGACATAAAATGTCTGTTGCTGCATGCTGTGACCGCTGCTGGCGCCTGTTCACTATTCCTGTCAGCAGTGGCTGTGCAGGGGTGGCTTATCGGCCAGCAGGAATAGACAGCGGGCTGGCTGCATGGCTGTTTTCGCGCAGCACAGCTGCACTTGCAGTGCGATGTAATCTGGTTTATACCTCTTGTCAACTGTAAATGGTGATCCTCTCAGGCGAACGCTGCCGTAGGCACATCTGCTACACGAACATGATGCTGATACAGATGCTGGTACCTCACTTTCATTTTCAATATTCATCTCCAGATCACTTGCATCAAAATCAGAGTCCGCCAATTCACAATCCGATTCAACGTCATACACGGAGCATTTTGCTTTGTGCATTCACTTGAATCTCTTGCCAGATGTTGATGCCATTTTAGAGGTTGTTTGCTCTTTGCTAGTCATGCATGCACAAGGAATCGAGGTCAAATTAATAAAGCTAACTTTCCTTCTAGCAAAGAGAGTTGAACTAAAACATAACAGCAAGTTTTGTCACTGTTTACAGCTGATTAATGCCCTCTACCCCGAATATCAACAAAAGTCGACATGCGCCCTTGAAAGAGTTAACAAAGAATACAGTAAGGTCTGATGGCCAGGGGGACAGAAAAAACAAAACAAAACTCTGGAGAGAAAAAAAAAAACAAAATCTGCAGGGGTTCCGAGGCCACGAGACCACCGAGCCCCCACTAGGCAGTCTACCTAACATAATTGACCTCAATCAGTCCTCAGGTTTTCAGGCTTTACATGGCAGAATTAGACAATGATGGTCATGTGGACCTCTGGCCTTCAATCCATCAATGTAGGGACATCACGGTGCTTTGATCAGGTGGTGGTGGTGCAGATCTCCACCACAGAAAAAATGGAAAAAGAACAGCAGAGAAAGTAGGGATTAGTACGGATTGAGGAGCCACGAAAAAAGTAAATGCATATACAAAATATCAGGGTTACACTAAAATGAAGCTATGAGACAGCCATGTTCAAATAATGAGTAAAAAAAAAAAAGGAAGCTCATGTCTGTTTATAACCGGAACATGAGAAATCTCTATAATGGCTAAATACTTGACAACGTTCTTTGTGTTGTGCCCTTGTGCATTCTTTTTATTATTACTAGCGACTGGGAGCCATTTGTGGTGGCTCTGAGGCTAGAGATCTGCACTGGCAATCGGAAGGTTGCCGGTTTGAATCCCGTAAAAAGGCCAAAAGGGACTCTGCTCTGTTGGGCCCATTATTATTATTATTATTATTATTATTACTTTCTCTGCAAAGAATTATTTGTTTTTTTAAGTCCCTGAAATGATTTTGTTCTAATATATAGATTTGGGCGGCACGGTGGCGCAGTGGGTAGCGCTGCTGCCTCGCAGTTGGGTGATCTGGGGACCTGGGTTCGCTTCCCGGGTCCTCCCTGCGTGGAGTTTGCATGTTCTCCCCGTGTCTGCGTGGGTTTCCTCCGGGCGCTCCGGTTTCCTCCCACAGTCCAAAGACATGCAGGTTAGGTGGATTGGGGATTCTAAATTGGCCCTAGTGTATGCTTGGTGTATGGGTGTGTTTGTGTGTGTCCTGAGGTGGGTTGGCACCCTGCCCAGGATTGTTTCCTGCCTTGTGCCCTGTGTTGGCTGGGATTGGCTCCAGCAGACCCCCGTGACCCTGTGTTCGGATTCAGCGGGTTAGAAAATGGATGGATGGATGGATATATAGATTTGAGCAAATTTTGGTGTTTCACCCTCTCCGGGGTGCAAGGGTCCAGATTGATGGTATATTTGGCCATGTATTCTGTAACAGTATGGACCGTGGCCTGGAGGCAGGGATATTTCTATGCCCATGGATGCACAGGCTAATGCACTGTTGTACTTTCTGATATTTTCCAAGAAGTGTTTGGAGTTTGGGTCTAAATATGTCAACAGGTTCTTAAACCTGTCAGGATATCTGTAAGGGTTAATTCGAACTCGACCTTTATGGCAGCAATTGTATTCTCTACCTTGCTTGTTCTCACAGGTTAAGTTGAATGAGTTCCAATGTTTGCACAGGTTGTCAAATGCGCCAGAGTGGTGCTCTGGAACTTCATCCTCAATAATATCTGTGTGATTGCACATGGCAATGCTGTGCCTCTTAGCATTTTCATGCTGCAAGGCACGGGCTGCTCGATGTCTTTCAACCCATGCTGCATTTGCGGCTGCTTGAGCTTCTTCAGTCGCTTGTGCACGGCTGGCACGATTTCTTTCAGCGTTAGTAGCATTCTGTAGCACACGTTCTTCATCTGTCCTCTGTGTCCGATTTGCACGATTTCTCTCAGCATTACAGTAGTAGCATTTGTAGCCGCACACTGCTCATCCGTTTGTTGTGCACGTTATGTACGTCTGGTCACGTTAGCAAGTCTACGTTCCTCGTCAGTCATGTGACTTCGTTCCCTACGCATCCTTTCTGCGGCCACTGCTGTTGTGGCTGCGTTGCGATCGTCACTCATTTTAGATTTGAGATCGGCTAAAATTTAAATAATGACCGTTGTTAATACCCAGCCATCATTACTCATGCTTCTAACTTGCATTGAGTCGAGGTATTGACGCAAACACCTTACATACGGATACTATCAAATTATATATAAGGATTATTACCACGCTTATTTTAATTTCACCTGTTTGTTGTCTAGTACAAAGTTTTAATCGATATTTAACCCACTTCCTATTGTCCAAATGACTTGAAATTTTACACACTTACTCAATTCCAATGACAATACATGATTCAATAATCTGTTTCACTAATTGATCAATTAATCCATGTTAATTAAGAAATGTAATATTCATATGAAGAATAGTTCAAGATTTTACCAATAGATGGTGCTCGTAACGGATAGAAATATTACAGAAAGTTGTTAAAATATCCATCCATCCATTATCCAACCCACTATATCATAACTATAGGGTCACAGGAGTCTGCTGGAGCCAATCCCAGCCAACAAAGGGCGCAAGGCAGGAAACAAAAGCTGGGCAGGGGGCCAGCCCACCACAGGGCACACACACCCACAATGTAGAATCGCCAATGCACATACAGTGCATCCGGAAAGTATTCACAGCGCATCACTTTTTCCACATGTTGTTATGTTACAGCCTCATTCCAAAATGGATTAAATTCATATTTTTCCTCAGAATTCCACACACAACACCCCATAATGACAATGTGAAAAAAGTTTACTTAAGATTTTTGCAAATTTATTAAAAATAAAAAAATTGAGAAAGCACATGTACATAAGTATTCACAGCCTTTGCCGTGAAGCTCGAAATTGAGCTCAGGTGCATCCTGTTTCCCCTGATCATCCTTGAGATGTTTCTGCAGCTTAATTGGAGTCCACCTGTGGTAAATTCAGTTGACTGGACATGATTTGGAAAGGCACACACCTGTCTATAGAAGGTCCCACAGTTGACAGTTCATGTCAGAGCACAAACCAAGCATGAAGTCAAAGGAATTGTCTATAGACCTCCGAGACAGGATTGTCTCGAGGCACAAATCTGGGGAAGGTTACAGAAAAATTTCTGCTGCTTTGAAGGTCCCAATGAGTACCGTGGCCTCCATCATCTGTAAGTGGAAGAAGTTCGAAACCACCAGGACTCTTCCTAGAGCTGGCCAGCCATCTAAACTGAGTGATCGGGGGAGAAGGGCCTTAGTCAGGGAGGTGACCAAGAACCCGATGCTCACTCTGTCAGAGCTCCAGAGGTCCTCTGTGGAGAGAGGAGAACCTTCCAGAAGGACAACCATCTCTGCAGCAATCCACCATTCAGGCCTGTATGGTAGAGTGGCCAAACGGAAGCCACTCTTTAGTAAAAGGCACATGGCAGCCCACCTGGAGTTTGCCAAAAGGCACCTGAAGGACTCTCAGACCATGAGAAAGAAAATTCTCTGGTCTGATGAGACAAAGATTGAACTCTTTGGAATGCCAGGCATCACGTTTGGAGGAAACCAGGCACCGCTTATCACCAGGCCAATACCATCCCTACAGTGAAACATGGTGGTGGCAGCATCATGCTGTGGGGATGTTTTTCAGCAGCAGGGACTGGGAGACTAGTCAGGATAAAGGGAAAGATGACTGCAGCAATGTACAGAGACATCCTGGATGAAAACCTGCTCCAGAGCACTCTTGACCTCAGACTGGGGCGACGGTTCGTCTTTCAGCAGGACAACGACCCTAGCACACAGCCAAGATATCAAAGGAGTGGCTTCAGGACAACTCTGTGAATGTCCTTGAGTGGCCCAGCCAGAGCCCAGACTTGAATCCGACTGAACATCTCTGGAGAGATCTTAAAATGGCTGTGCACCGACGCTTCCCATCCAACCTGCAAAGAGGAATGGACGAAACTAGCCAAGGATAGGTGTGCCAAGCTTGTGGCATCATATTCAACAAGACTTGAGGCAGTAATTGCTGCCAAAGGTACATCGACAAAGTGTTGAGCAAAGGCTGTGAACACTTATGTACATGGGATTTCTCAGTTTATTTATTTTTAATAAATTTGCAAAAATCTCAAGTAAACTTTATTCACGTTGTCATTATGGGGTGTTGTGTGTAGAATTCTGAGGAAAAAAACTAATTTAATCCATTTTGGAATAAGACTGTAACATAATAAAATGTGGAAAAAGTGATGTGCTGTGAATACTTTCCGGATGCACTGTAAAGCTGCATGTCTTTGGACTGTGGGAGGAAACCCACACAGACACGGGGAGAACATGCAAACTCCACACAGGGAGGACCTGGGAAGCGAACCCAGGTCCCCTAACTGCGAGGCAGCGGCGATAACCACTGCGCCACTGTGCCGCCTGTGTTAAAGTATTGATTACAAAATTATACTAAAACAAAACCTTATATTAAGTTAGAAAGTATACTAAAAAGTAACAAATAAGTCTCTCATACATCATTCGTAAAATAAAAGCGTGGGCGCTTTTCATCAATGAATATTCAAAAAACACTTAAAATCTTAGCAAAAGCACCCATACTTTTATTTTACAAGTGATGTATGAGAGACTTATTTTTTACTTTTTAGTACACTTTTTCACTTAATATAAGCGTGGTTTTTAAAAAGTGTTTTTTTATATACAGGTACTCGTCGACATACGACCTATGCAAGTTACGACTGTTCGACTTTACGACGCGTTTGACTGTTTCCCCTGCCAGCTGTTGGCAGCGCCAGTTTCCCGCACTCTCAAGTCTTGCTACGCAGCAGTAAAAATATACGCAGCAGTGTTGCCCCACGTGTGTTTGTGTCTTGTTGTTTTGGCAATTTTCGATAATAATATAACCCTAACATATAACCCTATAATATTAACACTAATAGCAGCTTTCTACTCAAAACGGCAAACTTGAGAAGCTGCCAGCATCAAACCCAGAAGCTCTTGATTGGGCAGTTCTTAGGATTGCACTACGCAAGCAGTCGCATCAACTGCTTACCGCAACCTGCTTTCTTTTTTCTTCTTGAATAAAAGCGCACTTGTTCTGTTATACTTGTACTTGTGAAAGTGTTTATTTGATATTTGGACTTCAGGCTTCACACCAGTCATTCTCAGTCACACACACCACTCACATCCACATCCACAGTTATCCAGTCTCGTTCGTGCACAAGTTTTATATACAATCATCACATTCAAATGTTAACAGTTCCACACACAACTGCTGACTCCCAATCAAGAGCTTCTGGGTTCGATGCTAGCAGCTTCTCGAGTTTACCGCTTTGAGTAGAGAGCTGCTGTTATTGTTAATATTATACAATAAAAACATACATTTGATTTACGTCTGTAACAACCATTGTAAATTTATAGTGCTTGTCAAAGTTAGCGTTCACGCTCGCCCCGATCTGACACTGCTCTTTTCAAATAAAGACGCGCTATAACAGAGGTGAACTCAGATCAGAGAAAACAGAAGCCCTCCCCGCAAGAAATGTCGACTCACAGTGTATGAATGGCGTATGGAAGAAGTGTGTTAAGCGTTATGTAAATACTTTTGCTGGATTTAACAGTGAACAAGAACTTGATGAGATTCGTGAAGAAATAGTGAAACTGTCAAAAGACCTTTCATTGGAATGTGAAATGGAAGATGTCGAGGAGTTGCTAGACCGGGAATCAGGTGAACTTATGAATGAAGAGCTGATAGAATTGGAAGAAGAAAGAGTGGCGGAAGAAGAAACAAGAGAATTGGAGTAAGACGAAGAGGAGGAGGTGCCACAAAGAATGTTCACCACAAAGGGATTGTCAGAAGATTTATCTACTGAATAAACTCCTCGCTCATTTTGAAAAAATGGACCCAAATATTGAACGATTTGCGAGGATTGAACGGATGGCGCGCAACACATTTCGTCCTTATTGCGAAATTTATGAAGAGAAAAAAAAAACAAACAATTCAGACGAAGCTCACTATGTTTATGAAAAGAGCAACTCCTCCCATCACCCCATCCGCAGCCTCGCCTGATCTGATGAAGGCGATATCGACAACCCGCAGCCAAGCACCAGTGGTGCCAGGAATTAAATGTACAGTACAGTATTTCTTGTTTTGTACGTTTTCCACATATTAAACAAATTGTACTGTAGTATGCTGTGTTTGTCTTAGAAAGTAAGAAAATGTTGATAAAATATTACTTTAAGATGATTACAATATTATTACCCAGTCTAATATTCTTACCTTAAATTAACATAGGCCGACTTACGTCCAGATCGACTTACAACCAGTCAGTCGGAACCAATCGCGGTCGTAAGTCGACAAGTACCTGTACATGTTTTTTTCTTTTGTTTGTTTGTTTTTTTTGTCAGTTTTTCATGTTGGTACCCCAACAATCTGGCAGTACAGAAATGGTTCCACACCATAAGTCACAGTGCACACCCTCCACTGGTCTATTTACTGATAAGGTGGAGAAAGTTAAGTAATCAAGTGAGAAGAATTGAACACACGTAATAGGATTACATTTATTTCTACATGTGCTGAGGGTACATTTAAATTTAGGGTCTAAGGCATCTACATTATATGCTGTAAATTACCAGATTAAAACACATAAAAGTCTGTGGTATACAGGGATATCATTTCCATCGATCATTTCCTAACACGCTTTGCCCTGAATATGCCGGAGTGGTTGCTCTGAGGCTAGGGATCTGCGGAAGGTTGCCTGTTTGAATCCCATATATACGCCAGAAGTGATTCCACTCTGTCTTGAGCAAGGCCCTTAAAATGCAACCGCTCCATCCTGGGTATGACGTTTACCTGCATCCAGCCCTGCAAGCAGGGTCCCCCAAATTGTAGGTGGGTTGGTGGCAGGATTGGCACTGAAAAAAAAACCTCACACTGTTCCATTCGAACTGGTGTGGTGCTGGGGTGTCACCTGTTGCACGATTGAACTCAGGTCCTAATTTGGGATCCTGAGGTGGTTTATCGTATTTTGGGATACAGCAATGCGCTGTATCAGTGCAAACTCTCAACCAGTGCTGTGCATGAACGAGTTCAAAAAAGCACATCCATTGAACAAGCTCATTTTCCTAAGAACGGTGAACTTAACGTAACGTATTTGCAAGTGAAGAACTTGAACGTCCCCTCCTCGAACCGCCACCTTATCGTGGTAGAGGGGTTTGCGTGTCCCAATGATCCTAGGAGCTCTGTTGTCCGGGGCTTTATGCCCCTGGTAGGGTCACCCAAGGCAAACTGGTCCTAGGTGAGGGATGAGACAAAGTGCGGTTCAACAGACCTCCTATGACGAATAAAAAATTTGGACAGCGTTTTCCCTCGCCCAGACGCGGGTCACCGGGGCCCCCCTCTGGAGCCAGGCCTGGAGGTGGGGCTCGTTGGCGAGCGCCTGGTGGCCGGGCTTGCACCCATGGGGCTCGGCCGGGCACAGCCCGAAGAGGCAACGTGGGTCCCCCTTCCCATGGGCTCACCACCTATGGGAGGGGCCAAGGAGGTCGGGTGCAGTGTGAGTTGGGTGGTGGCCGAAGGCGGGGACCTTGGCGGTCCGATCCTCGGCTACAGAAGCTGGCTCTTGGGACGTGGAATGTCACCTCTCTGAAGGGGAAGGAGCCTGAGCTTGTGCGTGAGGTTGAGAGGTTAGATATAGTCGGGCTCACCTCAACACACAGCTTGGACTCTGGAACCAATCTCCTTGAGAGGGGCTGGACTCTGTACCACTCTGGAGTTGCCCCCGGTGAGAGGCGCCGAGCGGGTGTGGGTATACTTATTGCCACCCGACTTGGAGCCTGTACATTGGGGTTTACCCCGGTGGACGAGAGGGTAGCCTCCCTCCGCCTTCGGGTGGGGGGGACAGGTCCTAACTGTTGTTTGTGCGTATGCACCGAACAGCAGTTCAGAGTACCCACCCTTTTTGGAGTCCCTAGAGGGTGTGCTAGAGGGCATACCTTCTGGGGACTCCCTCGTACTGCTGGGGGACTTCAATGCTCATGTGGGCAATGACAGTGAGACCTGGAAGGGCGTGATTGGGAGGAATGGCCCCCCCGATCTGAACCCGAGTGGTGTTTTGTTATTGGACTTCTGTGCTCGTCACAGATTGTCCATAACAAACACCATGTTCAAGCATAGGGGTGTTCATATGTGCACTTGGCACCAGGACACCCTGGGCCTCAGTTCGATGATCGACTTTGTGGTCGTGTCGTCGGACTTGCGGCCACATGTCTTGGACACTAGGGTGAAGAGAGGGGCGGAGCTATCAACTGATCACCACCTGGTGGTGAGTTGGCTTCGATGGTGGGGGAGGATGCCGGTCAGGCCTGGTAGGCCCAAACGTGTTGTGAGGGTCTGCTGGGAACGTCTGGCAGAGCTCCCTGTCAGAAGTAGCTTCAACTCCCACCTCCGGCAGAACTTCGACCATGTCCCGAGGGAGGTGGGGGACATTGAGTCCGAATGGGCCATGTTCCGTGCCTCTATTGTTGAGGCGGCTGACCGGAGCTGTGGCCGTAAGGTGGTCGGTGCCTGTCGTGGCGGCAATCCCCGAACCCGTTGGTGGACACCGGCGGTGAGGGATGCCGTCAAGCTGAAGAAGGAGTTCTACCGGTCCCTTTTGTCCTGTGGAACTCTGGAGGCAGCTAATAGGTACCGGTAGGCCAAGCGGAATGCAGCTTCGGTGGTTGCTGAGGCAAAAACTCGGACATGGGAGGAGTTTGGGGAGGCCATGGAGAACGACTTTCGGACGGCTTCGAGGAGATTCTGGTCCACCGTCCGGCGTCTCAGGAAGGGGAAGCAGTGCAGTGTCAACACTGTATATGGTGGTGATGGTGCGCTGCTGACCTCGACTTGGGACGTTGTGAGTCGGTGGGGGGAGTACTTCGAAGACCTCCTCAATCCCAATAACATGCCTTCCAATGAGGAAGCAGAGCCTGGGGACTTGGAGGTGGGCTTCCCCATCTCTGGGACTGAGGTCACCGAGGTGGCCAAAAAACTCCTTGGTGGCAGGGCCCCGGGGGTGGATGAGATACGCCCAGAGTTCCTCAAGGCTCTGGATGTTGTAGGGCTGTCTTGGTTGACACGTCTCTACAACATCGCATGGACATCAGGAACAGTGCCTCTGGATTGGCAGACCGGGGTGGTGGTCCCCCTCTTTAAGAAGGGGGACCAGAGGGTGTGTTCCAACTACAGAGGGATCACACTCCTCAGCCTCCCTGGAAAAGTCTATTCGGGGGTTCTGGAGAGGAGGGTCCGTCGGATAGTCAAACCTCGGATTCAGGAGGAACAGTGTGGTTTTCATCCTGGTCGCGGAACAGTGGACCAGCTCTACACCCTTAGCAGAGTCCTGGAGGGTGCATGGGAGTTCGCCCAACCAGTCTATATGTGTTTTGTGGACTTGGAAAAGGCGTTCGACCATGTCCCTCGGGGAATCCTGTGGGGGGTGCTCCGGGAGTATGGAGTACCGGACCCCCTGATAAGGGCTGTTCGGTCCCTGTACAACCGGTGTCAGAGCTTGGTCCGCATTGCCGGCAGTAAGTCGAACCCGTTTCCAGTGAGAGTTGGACTCCGCCAGGGCTGCCCTTTGTCACCGATTCTGTTCATAACATTTATGGACAGAATTTCTAGGCGCAGCCAGGGTGTTGAGGGGGTCCGGTTTGGTGGACTCAGGATTGGGTCACTGCTTTTTGCAGATGATGTTGTCCTGTTTGCTTCATCAGTCCGTGATCTTCAGCTCTCTCTGGATCGGTTCGCAGCTGAGTGTGAAGTGGCTGGGATGGGAATCAGCACCTCCAAATCCGAGACCATGGTCCTCAGCCGGAGAAGGGTGGAGTGCCCTCTCAGGGTTGGGAGCGAGATCCTGCCTCAAGTGGAGGAGTTCAAGTATCTCGGGGTCTTGTTCACGAGTGAGGGAAGAATGGAGCGTGAGATCGACAGGCGGATCGGTGCAGCGTCCGCAGTAATGCGGGCTCTGCATCGGTCTGTCGTGGTGAAAAAGGAGCTGAGCCATAAGGCAAAGCTCTCAATTTACCGGTCGATCTATGTTCCTACCCTCACCTATGGTCATGAGCTATGGGTAGTGACCGAAAGAACGAGATCGTGAATACAAGCGGCTGAAATGAGTTTCCTCCGCAGGGTGTCTGGGCTTTCCCTTAAAGATAGGGTGAGAAGCTCAGTCATCCGGGAGGGGCTCAGAGTAGAGCCGCTGCTCCTCCGCATCGAGAGGAGTCAGATGAGGTGGCTCGGGCATCTGATCAGGATGTCTCCTGGACGCCTCCCTGGGGAGGTATTCCGGGCACGTCCAACCGGGAGGAGACCCCGGGGAAGACCCAGGACACGCTGGAGGAACTATGTCTCCCGGCTGGCCTGGGAACGCCTCGGGATTCTCCCGGAAGAGCTAGAAGAAGTGGCCGGGGAGAGGGAAGTCTGGGCATCTCTGCTCAAGCTGCTGCCCCCGCGACCCGACCTCGGATAAGCGGAAGAGAATGGATGGATGGATGGATGGATGGATGAACTTGAACGTGAGCTTGTTCAGTTTTATGTGACACTCTGGATCTGGTTTAAGTGCAGATTAAACATTTTGCCTTACCCTGTAATGTCGGGGTGGAGCCGAATCTGAATACAGTATTCGGATAAGCACAAATAGTGGATTTTTATAAATATTTGTTTCGTACAAATTTTTTGCCATTTATTTTTATTCAGAAAAAATAACATCAAATCATATAGGCACTGTCTATGTCTGCATGCTTTTGCTTAAGCTGCACCCCCTCTGACATGAGCACACGGTGAAGCTCCACTTTTGCTTTAAGAAAAACTTCGTACTTCACGAGGCCACTTAATATTTTTTCCCGTTGGACATGCAGTATGTGACGTAAATTTTGACCAGCAGTGTAATCGGTTAGTTACCTACACGCTGGTTCCACAGTCACCATTTGTGTCACACAGTTGGAAATAGAGCGGTTATTTATTTGTATACTTGCATCTATTTAATTTCTTTTTTGACCGGGAGGATAATAGCATATATGGTTATACATGTTTGTTGCTGGGTATAACTCAATAAAGTGTATTTAAATAAAAAATTAGGGTTAGGGTTAGGGTTAGGGTCTTTGTGATTGTTGTATTTAATTCAAGAAGACTGTAATAGCCTAAATATAAGGTATGCGAAACTGAAAAAACTAAACTCAGGGGTCATTTATTCTCACTCCTTAAAAAATCCAAAATGAACTGAACATGAACTAGTTCAACATTGAAAAGGTGAACTATGAACATGAATTTATTCATTTTAATCTGTGGGAACTGAACTTTGAGCGAGTTCTTGTGAGGTGTGAACTTGCACAACACAACCTGAACAGGGTCGTTTGGTCTGTTGGTGATAGCATAGGGTGCAAGGCAGGGAACAAACCCTAGACAGGGTGCCAGTCCATCGCAGGGCACATACACACACACACACACCTAGCACAAACCGGGGCCATTGTAGAAACGCCAATTCACCTGAAGTGTATGTCTTTGGACTGTGCAAGGAAACTCATGCAGACACATGAAGGACACGCGCACTCCACGCAGGGGGGACCTAAAATGTGAACCCTGGTCTCCTTACTGCGAGGTAAGGAATCCATTCCTGGGCTCCGCATTCCCGAGAATGAAACTGCTGGAATTCCCGGCTGAACGGGAACGGCCAAGCTTGCATATATAGCGTATAAAAGTGTAAAAATCGATCAAGAAATAACAGTTGACAATAATTCAGTGGCACGGTTTTTTGGCCCACGGTGTAGTGTGTTGCTCATTAATTCAGTCAACAACAGACCAGCAGCAGTCAGTCTCCTCGCTCCCTCTAAGACTGAGCACAGTGGACTGGGAGGTGTCTGCACTCTGCAGCTCACGAATGCCAGGACGAGGCAGAGTTCATTGATGTCTGTGCTGTTAACAGCTTTGAACTGCAACTTGAAATTGCAATGCGTCAGTCTGTTGCATCCGCATTATCTGTGCTAAGAAACTTGCCATCACAGAATGATGACAAGAAACTGGATGCATCAGTAAAAGCTGAAATGGCGGTGTTTCAGAGCAACGGCAAGCGTGGGCGTTGTTTAGGACAAGTGTATCAGTATCTGATGACTGTGCTGCTTACTTCAGTGGAGAGCAGAGCATTGTTTCTTAGCGGCTGATGTACTCTGCACGAAGGTGCGCTCTCGCCTGGACGACCGCATGCTGGACACGTTGTGCTTTCTACGCTCTTATTACCACAACTAACTAGATACATGTACTTATATGACAGCATGAACTGCTTGTAGTTATGGTTAGTCTTTTATTGGTGTCAACATATTGCAGTAGTTCTATTAAAAATAAGTGTCGCTTGTTCTAAAACCGTTTACATGTGAGATGCCCGTGTACTGTGTCATTCCCAGGTCCCCGGGATTCCTGGGAATGACATGTGGGATTCCCGAATTCCCAGGAATGGATAAACCCGTCCGGGAATGGCTTCCCTACTAAGAGGCAGCAACACTACCACTGTGCCACCGTGCCATTGTGCCTCCCCACAGTGATATATTTTTTTTATTCTCAATACACATTAATAGGATATTTTTGTGGTTGTTGTTATTGTTGCATTCTTTACCCATAATCCAATATTATATCTTTGAATGTTAGCCATCTTTTCTCCTGTAACCGTTTACTGCGTTTCCTTAGTCCATGCCAGTTTGGCAAACTGCGAGACAACAGCTGTGATGAACCCCATTCTTTGACTTTGTCAGATAATTGTGCGTTTCAAAAAGCGGTAAGTGTATTTCAAGTGACATTAAATCTTTATTTCTATCAGGTGGATGCTAACCCAAGGACTTTTGGGGCAAAGTGTATGACAAATATTCTTCATAATAGCTATAAGCTTAATGAAGCATGATCAGACAGTCAAAAGCTGCTAGAAGCCAAAAGCTATGTTCTCAGCATATTTTTTCACTAGAGATGAGTTAAGATGTAAAAGCCCACGGTTGTGTATTTTACATTATTAATAAAGTGTCCTTAGCTAGAGCGCGCTTTACAGCAGGCAGCTGACAAGGACTTAATCTAACCTTTTCTCAAGTAAATAAACAGACAAAAACACATTTACATGAGCATTTATACTGCATGCATTGCATATAGGTGACACTGAAATCACAATGAATTACTTCTTGCTGTGCTCTCTTCAGTAAATTTATAGCTTGATGGAATAAATGTGTTCTCTTATCGTAGAAAGCATAGAGAACATGTATTTCACAGTGGTGGTTTTATAGCTTGGGAGTGAGGTCTGTATATTAAATTTCCACACCATCATTAAAATATATATGCCAACGATTCTCAAGGTTGAAAAGAGAAAATGACTTGTCTTGTTCACCTACCGATGTTTAACTAAATGTGCTTTATATTTGATTAAAGATCCATAGTTTGCAAAGAGAGAAGTACTGAACATCAAAGAACCTTGCCCTACTTCCTCACCTCATTAAAATAAGAAACACCCCGTCCATTTTGACCTCATTCTAATACTATTAAAACATAATACCGGGAATCCAAATATAGACACTCATTTTTCTGAGGGATTTGAACACCTAATGTATCTAGAAAAGCAAATATGTAATATTTTAACAGACAAATCAGCATTTATTTTTGGAAAAAAAAAATGTAGGACACACATTTAAAACATGTAATATGCGTGCATGAAAATAGCCTGCTGGTTATGGTAGACTGTCGAGAAGCTTATAGATACGTTTTTCAAAAACTAGTGATCTAAATGGAGTGGTGGAAACACTTCTGATCAAAATGTAATTGAAATTCGAGTCAGCGTATCCGGACACAATAAAAACATTCTGGAAATCTTCAAAAGGAACCGTCCCCCACCCGAAAAACCGAAAAAGTCTACTTGGGGCAAAAATATAATTTCAAAATTTAAATCACAATTCCAATTTCTCCGGACAGTGGTATCTATCTATGATAGTTAGAATTGGATACTAACCCTCACCTATTCTGTTTCTCTTCTCGGTACTCAAATGTGGCACTTGGTGCTACGGCCCACCTGCCAAGTTGTTTTGCCTGACTAAGGTAAAGTCATCCCTGATGGAGGATCGCAGGAATCGTGAGAAAGAGGGGTCCTTTCATCGAATTGGCTGGCCCAACACTGTTTCAGCCGTGGAATGGCCAAATGGGGGAGGCAGCTTGATGGATGAGGTATCCAGGAGTCTAAAATTATCCAAATCTTATTATGTGATATCATCTACTGTTAAATTCTGCTCCGTACTTCTAAAAAATTTTTAATTTTTTATTGAGGATTTGTTCTGTTCTGTGTATTGTATTGTATTGACGCCCTTCTTTTGACACCCACTACACGCCCAACCTACCTGGAAAGGGGTCTCTCTTTGAACTGCCTTTCCTAAGGTTTCTTCCATTTTTCCCTACTAGGTTTTTTTGGGAGTTTTTCCTTGTCTTCTTAGAGAGTCAAGGCTGGGGGGCTGTCAAGTGACAGAGCCTGTTAAAGCCCATTGCAGCACTTCCTGCATGATTTTGGGCTATACAAAAATAAATTGTATTGTATTGTATTGTATCTTCAGGATGTTACTGCTTTCGTTTCATTAACTTTATGCAATAAATATCTCCTTGACTCTAATTCTGTGGTTTTCATTTTATTCATCCATCTATCATACCAGTGGCAGGTTGAGGCTTTTTGAACTGGGGGGACAGGTTTGTTAGTGCACCACCAGCAACCCCCTCTGACGGGTCGTGTCACAGTACTGTTATTATTAAGCATCCACCCATCCATCCATTTTCCAACCCGCTGAATCCGAACACAGGGTCACGGGGGTCTGCTGGAGCCAATCCCAGCCAACACAGGGCACAAGGCAGGAACCAATCCCGGGCAGGGTGCCAACCCACCGCAGGACACACACACAAACACACCCACACACCAAGCACACACTAGGGCCAATTTAGAATCGCCAGTTCACCTAACCTGCATGTCTTTGGACCGTGGGAGGAAACTGGAGTGCCCGGAGGAAACCCACGCAGACACGGGGAGAACATGCAAACTCCACGCAGGGAGGACCCGGGAAGCGAACCCAGGTCCCCAGGTCTCCCAACTGCGAGGCAGCAGCGCTACCCACTGCGCCACTGTGCCGCCCATTATTAAGCTTGGCTTGGGTAATTTTAACAACTAGCTGTGTAAGCCTATGCTGTAAAAAGCCCGGGCTCCTAGAAACTATTTAAATTGTCAGAAAAAAAATTGAAATGCAGAGTTGGTGGTTTCGACTTGCCGATGTGCTCCGCCCCCACTTGTCTATCAGCGGCTAAGCGAGTTTCTTTCTCCTCAAAGGTTTTGTTTTGCCGATGTACTCGCCTCACTTGTGTATTAGCGGTTAAGCAAGTTTGTCTTTCGTTGGCAGTTTCACTTTGGCGATGGAGTCGCTTTCTTTCAGCTTCATGCTGTAGCCTCGTACTTCATTCTTCTTCTGACTCGTTATCTTGGGGCCACCTTGCTGGCTCTTTGAGCTTCATGCTGTAGCCTCGCACTTCCGGGCCAGACAGACAGACACACACACACTTCCACGCGTACACGTTTATATATAAGATTGAAGGTGTAAAAAAGGCAAAAGAATGTGAACTCACCTGGGCCTCATTTATAAAGCTTTGCATACACACGAAAAGAGGTTGGAGCTGTGTGCGCGCAACTTCCCAAATAAATGTTTGAATATATAAAAGAAAACTTGATACTGAAACAGTTGTATATTTACACCAGCTCTGACCCATGCGTACGCAGCATTTTGGAGAAACTGGGAAATGGTGACACCTTTGATGAAGTAAGGAAATGCAGCCAAACCAGATAAATGATTCATATCACTGAGTCATTTTTAGAATGTGCATTGACATGACAAACATTTTAAAGCTCAAATGTGACGAATATGATGAAGAAACCATATTTTAGTTTTCTTTAAGGAAGACCAATTCAGCATACAGTAATCCCTCCTCCATCACGGGGGTTGCATTCCAGAACCCTCCGCGAAAGGTGAAAATACGCGAAGTAGAAACCATATGTTTATATGGTTATTTTTATATTGTCATGCTTGGGTCACAGATTTGTGCAGAAACACAGGAGGTTGTAGAGAGACAGGAACGTTATTCAAACACTGCAAACAAACATTTGTCTCTTTTTCAAAAGTTTAAACTGTGCTCCATGACAAGACAGAGATGACAGTTCCATCCCACAATTAAAAGAATGCAAACATATCTTCCTCTTCAAAGGAGTGCGCGTCAGGAGCAGATAATGTCAGAAAGAGAGAGAGAAAAGCAAACAAATCAATAGAGCTGTTTGGCTTTTAAGTATGCGAAGCACCGCGGCACAAAGCTGTTGAAGGCGGCAGCTCACACCCCCTCCGTCAGGAGCAGAGAAAGAGAGAGAGAGAGAGAGAGAGAAAAACAAACAATCAAAAATCAATACGTGCCCTTCGAGCTTTTAAGTATGCGAAGCACCGTGCAGCATGTCGCTTCACTAAGCAGCTGCACAAAAGGGAGCAAAGTGAAGATAATCTTTCAGCATTTTTAGACGAGCGTCCGTATCGTCTAGGTGTGCGAACAGCCCCCCTGCTCAATCCCCCTACGTCAGGATCAGAGAATGTCAACGCAAGAGAGAGAGAAAGAAAAGTAAGTTGGGTAGCTTCACAGCCATCTGCCAATAGCGTCCCTTGTATGAAATCAACTGGGCAAACCAACTGAGGAAGCATGTACCAGAAATTAAAAGACCCATTGTCCGCAGAAATCAGCGAACCAGCAAAAAATCCGCGATATATATTTAAATATGCGTACATATAAAATCCGCGATAGAGTGAAGCCGCGAAAGGCGAAGCGCAATATAACGAGGGATTACTGTATTTGTGCTTTTTTTTAATTTAATTTAGACAACCTGTTGCCATTTCTTCGGGAAATGGCAGACAGGTCTCAGCCAGGCTCCAATTTGTTATGTCTGCTATGCCAGAAGCCTTTAATCCAACAAAATGTTATATCCAGTTTTCTTATGGTGGGGGTGAATATATATGTATGTGTGTGTGTGTGTGTGTGTGTGTATATGTACCTCCCCCAGGACACATTGGGCCACGGAATTGGAGCTTAGAATTTCAACCCGGCGGGGGTCGTAGACAGCTCCGGAGTGCTGCAAGAAGAGGAGCTGAGTTCCTAGGCAGCACTTGTGCCACACCCAGATGTGCTGCCAGATGCTAAATGGGAGACACCTGGAGCACTTCCTGGTGCAGTATAAAGGAGGCCAGAGTCCAGAAGGTGGACAAAGCTTGGGAGGAAAGGAGTAGAGGTGGCAGAAGAAAAGAAAGGAAAATAAAAGGAACTGAGTTAGTGTGGCTGTTTGGTGCACTGTGTTGTGTGCAGGAATTAAAGGAGAAATAAATGTGTGTGCTTTTGGACATTCTGAATCCATGTCTGTCTGCGTCCAGGGTTTAAGTTTTACTATATATACAGTCATATGAAAAAGTTTGGGAACCCCTCTTAATTCTTTGGATTTTTGTTTCTCATTGGCTGAGCTTTCAAAGTAGCAACTTTCTATTAATATATGACATACCTTATGGAAACAGTAGTATTTCAGCAGTGACATTAAGTTTATTGGATTAACAGAAAAAATACAATATGCATCATAACAAAATTAGACAGGTGCATAAATGTGGGCACCCCAACAGAGATATGACATCAATACTTAGTTGAGCCTCCTTTTGTAAATCTAACAGCCTCTAGACGCTGTCCTCCTATAGCCTTTGATGAGTGTCTGGATTCAGGATGGAGGTATTGTTGACCATACTTCATACAAAATCTCTCCAGTTCAGTTAAATTTGATGACTGCCGAGCATGGACAGCCTGCTTCAAATCATCCCATAGATTTTCAATGAGATTCAAGTCAGGAGACTGTGACGGCCATTCCAGAACATTGTACTTCTCCCTCTGCTTGAATGCCTTTGTAGATTTTGAACTGTGTTTTGGGTCATCCCCTCCTTTAACTGTCACCTTATCGTGGTGGAGGGGTTTGCGTGTCCCAATGATCCTAGGAGCTCTGTTGTCCGGGGCTTTATGCCCCTGGTAGGGCCACCCAAGGCAAACTGGTCCTAGGTGAGGGATGAGACAAAGAGCGGTTAAACAAACCTCCTATGAAGAAAAACAATTTTGGACGGCGTTTTCCCTTGCCTGGACGCGGGTCACCGGGGCCCCACTCTGGAGCCAGGGCTCGATAGCGAGCGCCTGGTGGCCAGGCCTGCACCCATGGGGCTCGGCCGGGCACAGCCCGAAGAGGCAAAGTGGGTCCCCCTTCCCATGGGCTCACCACCTATGGGAGGGGCCAAGGAGGTCGGGTGCAGTGTGAGTTGGGTGGTGGCCGAAGGCGGGGTGCTTGGCAGTCCGATCCTCGGCTACAGAAACTGGCTCTTGGGACGTGGAATGTCACCTCTCTGAAGGGGAAGGAGCCTGAGCTAGTGCGCGAAGTTGAGAGGTTCCGGCTAGATATAGTTGGACTCACCTCGACGCACAGCTTGGACTCTGGAACCAATCTCCTTGAGAGGGGCTGGACTCTCTACCACTCTGGAGTTGCCCCCGGTGAGAGGCGCCGAGCAGGTGTGGGTATACTTATTGCCCCCCAACTTGGAGCCTGTACATTGGGGTTTACCCCGGTGGACGAGAGGGTAGCCTCCCTTCGCCTTCGGGTGGGGGGACGGGTCCTAACTGTTGTTTGTGCGTATGCACCGAACAGCAGTTCGGAGTACCCACCCTTTTTGGAGTCCCTGGAGGGGGTGCTAGAGGGCATACCTTCTGGGGACTCCCTCGTTCTGCTGGGAGACTTCAATTCTCACGTGGGCAATGACAGTGAGACCTGGAAGGGCGTGATTGGGAGGAATGGCCCCCCTGATCTGAACCTGAGCGGTGTTTTGTTATTGGACTTCTGTGCTCGTCACGGATTGTCCATAACGAACACCATGTTCAAGCATAGGGGTGTTCATATGTGCACTTGGCACCAGGACACCCTGGGCCTCAGTTCGATGATCAACTTTGTGGTCGTGTCGTCGGACTTGAGGCCACATGTCTTGGACACTCGGGTGAAGAGAGGGGCGGAGCTGTCAACTGATCACCACCTGGTGGTGAGTTGGCTTCGATGGTGGGGGAGGATGCCGGTCAGGCGTGGTAGGCCCAAACGTGTTGTGAGGGTCTGCTGGGAACGTCTGGCAGAGCCCCCTGTCAGAAGTAGCTTCAACTCCCACCTCCGGCAGAACTTCGACCACATCCCGAGGGAGGTGGGGGACATTGAGTCCGAATGGGCCATGTTCCGTGCCTCTATTGTTGAGGCAGCTGACCGGAGCTGTGGCCGTAAGGTGGTCGGTGCCTGTCGTGGCGGCAATCCCCGAACCCGCTGGTGGACACCGGCGGTGAAGGATGCCGTCAAGCTGAAGAAGGAGTCCTACAGGACCCTTTTGTCCTGTGGGACCCCGGAGGCAGCTGATAGGTACCGGCAGGCCAAGCGGAATGCGGCTTTGGTGGTTGCTGAGGCAAAAACTCGGGCGTGGGAGGAGTTTGGGGAGGCCATGGAGAATGACTTTCGGACGGCTTCGAGGAGATTCTGGTCCACCATCCGGCGTCTCAGGAAGGGGAAGCAGTGCAGTGTCAACACTGTATATGGTGGGGATGGTGCGCTGCTGACCTCGACTCGGGACGTTGTGGGTCGGTGGGGGGAATACTTCGAAGACCTCCTCAATCCCATTAACATGCCTTCCAATGAGGAAGCAGAGCCTGGGGACTCAGAGGTGGGCTCCCCCATCTCTGGGACTGAGGTCACCGAGGTGGTCAAAAAACTCCTTGGTGGCAGGGCCCCGGGGGTGGATGAGATACGCCCGGAGTTCCTCAAGACTCTGGATGTTGTAGGACTGTCTTAGCTGACACGCCTCTGCAACATCGCATGGACATCAGGGACAGTGCCTCTGGATTGGCAGACCGGGGTGGTGGTCCCCCTCTTTAATAAGGGGGATCGGAGGGTGTGTTCCAACTACAGAGGGATCACACTCCTCAGCCTCCCTGGAAAAGTCTATTCAGGGGTCCTGGAGAGGAGGGTCCGTCGGATAGTCGAGCCTCGGATTCAGGAGGAACAGTGTGGTTTTCGTCCTGGTCGCGGAACAGTGGACCAGCTCTATACCCTTAGCAGGGTCCTGCAGGGTGCATGGGAGTTTGCCCAACCAGTCTACATGTGTTTTGTGGACTTAGAAAAGGCATTCGACCGTGTCCCTCGGGGAATCCTGTGGGGGGTACTCTGAGAGTATGGGGTACCGGCCCCCCTGATAAGGGCTGTTCAGTCCCTGTACGATCGGTGCCAGAGCTTGGTCCGCATTGCCGGCAGTAAGTCGAACCCGTTTCCAGTGAGAGTTGGACTCCGCCAGGGCTGCCCTTTGTCACCGATTCTGTTCATAACTTTTGGACAGAATTTCTAGGCGCAGCCAGGGTGTTGAGGGGGTCCGGTTTGGTGGGCTCAGGATTGGGTCACTGCTTTTTGCAGATGATGTTGTCCTGTTTGCTTCATCAGGCCGTGATCTTCAGCTCTCTCTGGATCGGTTCGCAGCCGAGTGTGATGCGGCTGGGATGAGAATCAGCACCTCCAAATCCGAGACCATGGTCCTCAGCCGGAAAAGGGTGGAGTGCCCTCTCAGGGTTGGTAGCGAGATCCTGCCCCAAGTGGAGGAGTTCAAGTATCTCGGGATCTTGTTCACGAGTGATGGAAGAATGGAGCGTGAGATCGACAGGCGGATCGGTGCGGCATCCGCAGTAATGCGGGCGTTGCATCGGTCTGTCGTGGTGAAAAAGGAGCTGAGCCATAAGGCAAAGCTCTCAATTTACCGGTCGATCTATGTTCCTACCCTCACCTATGGTCATGAGCTATGGGTAGTGACCGAAAGAACGAGATCGTGAATACAAGCGGCTGAAATGAGTTTCCTCCGCAGGGTGTCTGGGCTTTCCCTTAAAGATAGGGTGAGAAGCTCAGTCATCCGGGAGGGGCTCAGAGTAGAGCCGCTGCTGCTCCGCATCGAGAGGAGTCAGATGAGGTGGCTCGGGCATCTGATCAGGATGCCTCCTGGACGCCTCCCTGGTGAGGTGTTCCGGGCACGTCCAACCGGGAGGAGGCCCCGGGGAAGACCCAGGACACGCTGGAGGGACTATATCTCTCGACTGGCCTGGGAACGCCTTGGGATTCTCCCGGAAGAGCTAGAAGAAGTGGCCGGGGAGAGGGAAGTCTGGGCATCTCTGCTCAAGCTGCTGCCCCCGCGACCCGACCTCGGATAAGCGGGAGACAATGGATGGATGGATGGATGGATGGGTTTTGGGTCATTGTCTTGTTGGAATATCCAACCCCTGCGTACTAGCAGGTCACAGGAATGGAAGCCCAGAAGTACTTCCAGGCTGATTAAACCTTAAATTCTCCATGTGGATGGAAGAGCAGAAACACTTCCGGGTCGGACACTAGATAAAGGATTGCTGTGAACCCAGCAGGCAAGCCTGAGTCGGGAGGAGGTGGACAACGCTTGCTGGGAGTTGTGGAGGAAATGGAGAGAGAGAGAGAAGATTGGTGTTTTGTGCTTTGTGCCTGTTTACTTGGCTGTTTATCTGTGGCTGTGATGCTGTAAAAGAAGAAAAAGAATTAAACAAGTTCTTGGTGCTTTTACTTTGTGTCCTACGTGTTTGTGTGTTGGGTTTAAGGGACAAGAGTGACCCGTAACGTGTACAATATATATATAGACCCACAAAATTCCATGCTTGCACTCCTAACAGCACAAGCAGAATTTCAAAAGGTATCTGGACTCTAAATTCATTTGAGTGAAAGTGTGCTTTTTCCAGTGAACTCTCTAGCACAAAACATTCGATTAGACACCTTCCCTTTTATCATCACAGATGATTTTAAATACCTAGGGGTAAACATCACAAGTAAATATAAAGCTCTTTTTCCAAAAAAAAAACTTCAACAAGATGTGAATAGATGGTCTATCCTCCATCTCACCTTATCGGGCAGAATCAACACTGTCAAGATGAATATCTTAAGCTTCTTTTTCTATTCCAAAGCATCTCCTTATCCATCCATCCATCCTCTTCCGCTTATCCGAGATCGGGTCGCAGGGGCAGCAGCTTGAGCAGAGATGCCCAGACTTCCCTCTCCCCGGCCACTTCTTCTAGCTCTTCCGGGAGAATCCCAAGGTGTTCCCAGGCCAGCTGAGAGACATAGTCCCTCCAGCGTGTCCTGGGTCTTCCCCGGGGTCTCCTCCCGGTTAGACGTGCCCGGAACACCTCACCAGGGAGGTGTCCAGGAGGCATCTCATCTGACTCCTCTCAATGCGGAGGAGCAGCGGGGCTCTACTCTGAGCTTCTCACCCTATCTTTAAGGGAAAGCCCAGACACCCTGCAGAGGAAACTCATTTCAGCCGCTTGTATTCGTGATCTCATTCTTTCGGTCACTACCCATAGCTCATGACCATAGGTGAGGGTAGGAACATAGATCGACTGGTAAAATGAGAGCTTTGCCTTATGGCTCAACTCCTTTTTCACCACAACAGACCGATGCAGAGCCCTCATCACTGCGGACGCCGCACCAATCCGCCTGTCGATCTCACGCTCCATTCTTCCCTCACTCGTGAACAAGACCCCGAGATACTTGAACTCCTCCACTTGGGGCAGGATCTCGCTCCCAACCCTGAGAGGGCACTCCACCCTTTTCCGGCTGAGGACCATGATCTTGGATTTGGAGGTGCTGATTCCCATCCCAACCGCTTCACACTCAGCTGCGAACCAATCTAGAGAGAGCTGAAGATCACGGCCTGATGAAGCGAACAGGACAACATCATCTGCAAAAAGCAGTGACCCAATCCCGAGTCCACCAAACTGGACCCCCTCAATGCCCTGGCTGCGCCTAGAAATTCTGTCCATAAAAGTTATGAACAAAATCGGTGACAAAGGGCAGCCCTGGCGGAGTCCAACTCTCACTGGAAACGGGTTCGACTTACTGCCGGCAATGCGGACCAAGCTCTGACACCGGTCGTACAGGGACCGAACAGCCCTTATCAGGGCTGTACCACATACTCTCGGAGTACCCCCCACAGGATTTTAATTATACAACTTAAAATCTTTTATCGAGCTCATCTGTCTCATTTAAAATTGTCAAAAATGTTTCCAGGGCAAGATCCAACCTGCAAACGTTGCAATCAAGTTCCAGCCTCACTGGGCCACAAGTTTTGGGCCTGCACCAAATTAACATCATTCTCAACCAAAATCTTTAAATGCCTACCAGGCAGCCTGGGCGTCACAATCCCTCCTAATACACTAACAGCTGTGTTTGGTGGACTCCCAGATGGACTTAAATTGGAGAAGGACAAACAAACTGGAAATGTCTTTACTTTCACTATTGGCACGTAGACTTATTTTGCTCAACTGGAAGAATCCTAACTCTCCTCTTTTAAGTCAGTGGGCAACTTTTTCAAAACCAAGCAGGATCTGATCAATAACATTTTAGAACAAGCATTTAAATTGAGGAGGTGGATTCTCTTCCAGTTGAGCAAACCTTAGGAAGTTCTTCTTTACACAGAAAACTGTAGACATTTGGAATAAGCGACCAAGTAGTGTGGTATACGGTAGGACTTCAAGGACTTTCAAAACCCGACTTGATGTTATTGCAGAAGAATTAAGTGGACAGGACTGACGAGCTTTGTTGGGCTGAAGACCCTGTTCTCGTCCAGATTCTTCTAATGTTCCAAATAAAACAATGACAGAGTCTGAGAAGCAGGCTTTATGGGAACATGCTTGAGAGAGGGAGTGCTGAGTGAGGAAACATTCACACACACATACGCAGAGAAAAGCCGTTCATGATACATGTTAGAAGAAAAGATGGAAAATTTTGAAAATATTTCCTAGTTTTTAATAATTTTGCAAAAATTTCTAAAATCCTGTTTTCCTTTTTTTATTTTTGGGTTTTGAGTGTTGCTTGATTTCGGGGAAAAAATTACTTTAATTTTTTTTTAATTAAAGCAAAATGTGAAGAGCACTTCCTGAAGGCACACTACGTAATATGCATCAACTGTCAGGACAACATTGTTAAAACTGCCTTATAATGTAAAAGAGATCATCAAATCAAATATATATTTGCAATTCAGATTGGATTACTATAAAATTTGAGAATGCTTTTACAAAAATTCAGGCGAAAAAATGTGCCAGTGCTCGATCAGAGTCTTGAACATGAAAAGATTGCCCTTTTGCGGCAGTTTATTCTACAATAAAATGTTAATAATGAACATCTCAAGCATGGTACAAATCTATTGTGCTTGTTCAGCTGGATTTTGACCTCAGCATCCCTAAAGAGCAGCAGTTAGTCACAAGCTGCTATAAGGAGCAACGGCTAATTTTATGTTTTAAGTGGATAGCTTAGTACTTTATTGTGTTGGCTTGTGTTGGTAAGTGTGAATAAATGGCCTTCTATTGTGGTTGCAGTGCCATCTTTTAAATAAGGGGGCTAGGAAAATGATTATATGGATAAATGGAGAGGTGGCCTCTTTTTAATATCTTTCTTTATTCTTAACATGCACTTCATTCTAGAACCCGAATATAAATAAAGAAGCAAGAATTGCAAAAAACAGTTTCAGGTGAGCCCACCGAGGCTGTTTGCCGTCCACGTAGTTTTTGTGACTTGTGCTTTTCTTTCGGATGACTTTGTAGAAAGGTTATTTTTGAGCTGTAAAACATCTCATTGGCTCCTTTTGTTTCTTCTTTCCTTTTGATAAAATTGCGCTTGTCGTACCTCAAAAATGTCTTAGTCTGCACTGTACTGGGTATAATTTTCTCTGAGAGTTGATATGGCAGCTCTCTTCTTAATTTGAGTTTAGTGATGTAAATCCTGGATCAGTGTACTATATTTTAATTTTAAGTTATTATAATGCATTATTAATTGTACAAATCATCTAATTACTGCATGACAAGAAACACGAGCAGCTTCTAAATTAAATGCCACAACAGCTGAAGCAGGAATATTACTGTTAATAATATGCCAATTTGCTTTGCATGCATGCTTTACTGCTAATTAGTTCTTTTACACACTGTTTATTCAGTGCTGCAGAGGCGAATATTCTGATTTAACTGCGCTCGGCACTTGTGCTACACACCCCGAAAACATCATAACACATTACCTCCATAAACTTTACACATCAACGACGCATTACACAGGAGAAATGTTTGTGCATCTCACATCCCCTGTGTTCATCAGGCACAACTGATTTATTTTTTACAGCAGCGTAGAACATTTTGTTAGGTGGCATGGCGGCTGCCTCATAGCTTCAGAATCTGGTCACTTCCTATACTCTTAAAAATAACAGTTCAGTATTTGGTTCTATAGCACAAGAACGTAGCTCAAAGTACTTTACGAGATGTCGAATAAATAACTTCAAGAAAAGAAAAAGAGAATGATAATGAATAAGTAATAAAAATTGAATATGAGATTAGATAACAAATATATAATTAGTGGAAAAGAAGATTCTAAATTGTCCCTAGTGTGTGCTTGTTGTGTGGGTGGGTGTGTGTGTGCATGCCCTGCAGTGGGCTGGTGCCCTGCCCGAGGTTTGTTTCCTGCCTTACACCCTGTGTTGGCTGGGATTGGCTCCAGAAGACCCCCATGACCCTGTTGTTAGAATATAGCAGGTTGGATAATGGAAAAGAAGAGTCTAATATCATATTAGAAGCCTCCAACGATGAGTCCGATGATAAGCTCAGATGGCCAAGAGGACAGGCATTCTACCTCTACCTTAAATAGATATCTTTAAGTTTTGCTCCTCATTGCTTCCACGGTTTATCCCAGAAGAGGTTTCGTGGACAGCTGAGGCACCCGCCTTCATTCGAACATCACAGGACTTTGATCAGGTGGTGGTGGTGGCACAAAACACCACCACAGAAGAACTGGAAAAGAAAGTAGAGAAAAGTAGAGATTAGGGATGACTGTGAATCCCTGAACAGTATAATCATTTTACGCCTATATAGTTTACTAGCCATCCCCCGCGGTTTCGCCCGCGTATTAGTGAAACAGGACAGGGAGGAGGGCTGCACCAAGCTCCCCACTCCGGACGTTACTCTTCCCTCTCCCTTCGGCTCACAGCCTCTGTCTTGGACTAGTGTGAATATATCACTCCTGCAAGTGAACTATGATTCTTAGCGCAATGAGATAAGTCGCAAAATCAACCGGAATGTTCAAGCAAATTATAGAAAAAAAAGATCTAAATCCGATAAGTAGTTGTGTTAGCAACTAGTAGTAGTAGTAGTAGCATGGAGCTGGACAGTTTGACATCTGTGGCAGAGCGACGGGCGCTGAGCAGGCTCCTATCAATTATGGAGAATCCACTGCATCCACTAAACAGTGTCATCTCCAGACAGAGGAGCAGCTTCAGCGACAGACTGCTGTCACCGTCCTGCTCCACTGACAGACTGAGAAGATCGTTCCTCCCCTAAACTATGTGACTCTTCAATTCCACTCGGGGGGGTAAACGTTATCATTATAAAAAGTTATTGTCTGTTTTTACCTGCATTATTATCAATCTTTAATTTAATATTGTTTTTTTGTACAGTATGCTGCTTCTGGAGAATGTGAATTTCCCCTTTGGGATTAATAAAGTATCTATCTATCTATCTATCTATCTATCTATCTATCTATCTATCTATCTATCTATCTATCTATCTATCTATCTATCTATCTATCTATCTATCTATCTATCTATCTATCTAGTTCTCTCGTTCGCTAACTAAGCGAAGTTAAGGTTACGCCCCGAGGCAGACTCTTGAGTGAGGAGGGCCCTGCTCCCCTCCCCGCAGCCCTCTCTCGGATTTGGGCTAATAAATCAGTGCCACAAGTGAACTATGATACTTAGCTATGATACTTACTTCATTAAAATCAAATGAATGTTCAAGCAAATTATAGAAAAAAACTCAATCTAAATCCGTTAAGCAGTTCTATCGTGAAAATTGGACAGATGTACAAACGGGTCTATAAAACTATAAGAAATTTTGTGCTTGGACTACGAAATTTTTAAAAACGTTTTTTAGCGAGCACCTATGGGCCAAGGGTAACCTACACTCCAAATTTCAAGTCCCAAGTCTTCATGGTTCGGGAGATTTCGTGATGAGTGAGTCAGTAGTATTTGGCTTTTATATATATAGATTAATAATATGATTAAGAATGCTACAAAAAAGCCAAATTAAAATAATGGGTTTCTAGCTGTGTTTTAAAAATGTTCCACAGTATTAGCCTGCCGAGTTTCTATTGGTAAAGTATTCTAGATTTTTGGTGCATAACTGCTGAAGGCTGCCTCACCACTTCTGTAATGATTAGCTATTGGAATAATAAGCAGACTGCTATTAGAAAATCTAAGACTATAACTTGGAATGTAGGGACACAGGCACTCCCAAATATTTTTTTTTTTACAAATTTTAATAGAGTTCATTATTTGTCATATATGCATAGACCTACACTGATAATAAATGGCACAGCAGTCCATGTGTTAGGCTTGTATTTATTTGTGAGGAGAGTTCACTTCCAATTTGTACATACAGTATTTCTGAAGGAAAGTACTCGGTTGTCGGGGTGCTCATTTTTCACTATTATCTTTATGCAAAATTTTTCCATTTTTGTTTTTGATTATTTTTCTGTCCATCCTTCATGAACTGTCTGCGGAAGAAGAAGGCTTTTTGTTTATCTTCTCATCACTTTTTGCTTTGGAGTCACTGTAATCATTGTATATAACACCTGCACTTATTCATCTTGTTTTTGTTAATATTCTTGCATTGAACTGTATATATACTGCTCAAAAAAATGAAAGGAAACCTTTTTAATCCGAGTATAGCATCAAGACAATGAAACATCTGGGTTATTGATCTGGTCAGTTCAGCTGATTTGATGTTCATGAAATGAACAACAGGTGCACTAGAGGGGCAACAAAGAGATGGCCCCCAAAACAGGTTTAACAGGTGGAGGCCACTGGCATTTTTCCCTCCTTATCTGTGTCAGTCGTTTTGTATTTGGCTGCCGTCAGTGTCACTGCTTGTAGCATGAGGCGATACCTGGACCCTACAGAGGTTGGTGGCACAGGTAGTCCAACTTCTCCAGGATGGCACATCAATGCGTGCCACTGCCAGAAGGTTTGCTGTGTCTCCCAGCACAGTCTCAAGGGCATGGAGGAGATCCCAGGAGACAGGCAGCTACTCTAGGAGAGCTGGACAGGGCCCCTAATAGAAGGTCCTTAACCCATCAGCAGGACTGACCAGCATCTGCTCCTTTGAGAAAGGAGGAACAGGATGAGCACTTTCAGAGCCTACAAAATGACCTCCAGCAGGCAGGCCACTGGTGTGAATGTCTTGGAACAAACAATCAGAAACAGACTTCATGAGGGTGGCTTGAGGGCCCGACGTCCTCTAATGGGCCCTGTGCTCACTGCCCGCCCGACACCGTGGAGCTCGATTGGCATTTGTCATAAAATACCAGAATTGGCAGGTCCACCACTGCCGCCCTGTGCTTTTCACAGATGAGAGCAGGTTCACCCTAAGCACATGTGACAGATGTGAAAGGGTCTGGAGAAGCCGTGGAGAACGTTATGCTGCCTGTAACATCGTTCAGCATGACCGGCTTGGTGGTAGGTCAGGGATGGTCTTGAGAGGCATATCCATGGAGGGGCGCACAGACCTCTACAGGTTAGACAACGGCACCTTGACTGCCATTAGGTATTGGGATAAAATCCTTGGACCCATTGTCAGACCCTGTGCTGGTGCAGGGGCTCCTGGGTTCCTCCTGGTGCAGACAATGCCCAGCCTCATGTTGCGAGAGTATGCAGGCAGTTCCTGGAGGATGAAGGAATTGACTGACCTCAATCCAATAGAACACCTCTGGTTGCGACATTATGTTTCGGTCCATCCGACGCCATCATGTTGCACCTCAGACTGTCCAGGAGCTCAGTGATACCCTGGTCCAGATCTGGGAGGAGATCCCCCAGGACACAATCCATCGTCTCATTAGGAGCATTCCCCTTCGACGTTGTCAGGCATGCATACAAGCATGTGGGTGCCATACAAACTACTGAGTATCTGAGTACGATTTGGAGTTGCTGTACTGACATTTCGTCTCATGGACTAACCTGCCGCTTCATTTTTTCCCTTTGATTTTCGGGGTGTGTTTGAATTCAGCCCTCTGTAGGTTGATCATTTTCATTTCCATCAAACGAGGTGGCATCTTTTCGTTCCTAACCCATTACCAGTCCATATCTGTAGAGATAGCCAGCAGGAATTTTTTCCCATTGAGATCTGATGTGTTTTCAAAGTGTTCTTTTAATTTTTTGAGTAGTTTATTTGAAAGACATTACTGTAAATAATTATTGGCAGCTCTGGAATAAACCAGAATTCTGTTTTTTATTTTTTTTGTCATCAGTCCTCATGGTCTGTGTCTCACTTCTCCCATCTCGTAGTTGTTTGATTATGGCTCCAGGTGCCCAGAGTCTGAAACTGGGCACAGGGCACCACAATTCTTTTTATGTATTTATTTCAGTCTTGAACTTTCACCCCATTTTAGGTCTTTATTCCCATTAGAGAGAACACGATTTATTTTGATCCTTCATTTCTACTCTTTTCATCCCTTGTTTTCCATAAAAAACACAGTTTAATTTCTCCCGCCTTACGATGATGCTACACTTCTTTCTACTCAAAGGCTTCTTTGTTCCCTTCTGCAACCTTACTTATGCCTTTTGGCACACAATATGCATCCATAATGGACCACTTTATTAATGTGTTCATCGTATCAGATGCTGGACCTTTCATCCCCCATCATCTTCTTTCCTTTTTACTGCTCCCCAGACACTAATTGACCCTGTTTCTAATATGCTTTTTCCCAGTTCTTGTTCTCTTCCTTTACTTATTATTATCCCCTGTTGCTTTATTAGCATATAATGTAGGCCAGTCTCTAAATCTTTGAGCTTTCTCTAGATAAATTTCAAATTACGATCTCTGTGCAGTTTCTGCCTCAGTGATTCAGATGCCCAGAATTCTTGCATTAGATTTCCAGGTGCACGTTTGCCATGTGTCTCTCTTTCAATGAACTTCTGCAATAAACTATTCTCGTACTTTGATCTGTCCTTATTGCTGGAGGTACTGTGGGAGAATCACGTTAGCATTGATCTGTCTGAGCTTCACTGCAGGTTTATGTATTACTGCTTGTATCTTAACTTCATCTTTTCAGCGTGCCCATTAGCTGGTAACAATGTTCTAATGCAGTCCCATTGTAGACGTTAGGAACTCAAGACAATAGGAACTTGTTGCTCCATCTTGTTAGAAATACTTTTGAAGTTTCCCCAACAACAACAACAACAACCACATTTATTTATATAGCACATTTTCATACAAAAAGTAGCTCAAAGTGCTTTACATAATGAAGAGAAGAAAAATAAAAGACAAAATAAGAAATTAAAATAAGACAACATTAATTAACATAGAAAGGAGTAAGGTCCGATGGCCAGGGTGGACAGAAAAAACAAAAAAAAAACTCCAGAAGGCTGGAGAAAAAAATAAAATCTGTAGGGGTTCCAGGCCACGAGACCGCCCAGTCCCCTCTGGGCATTCTACCTAACATAAATGAAATAGTCCTCTTTGTAGTTCGGGCTTTTCACGGAGTCACTTGATGCTGATGGTCATACAGACTTCTGGCTTTTAATCCATCCATCATTGTTGGAACATCATGGTGCTTTGGGTAGATGGTGGTGGCGCACGCCACCACCAACAGGACACCGGAAAAGGAAACAGAAGAGAGAGTAGGGGTTAGTACAGATTTTGAATGAATAGTTATTATAATGAAATAGATATACAGAGTATCAGGATTAAATTACAGTGAAGTTATGAGAAGGCCATGTTAAAATAATGTGTTTTCAGCAGTTTTTTAAAGTGCTCCACTGTATTAGCCTGGCGAATTCCTACTGGCAGGCTATTCCAGATTTTAGGTGCATAACAGCAGAAGGCCGCCCGCCTCACCACTTCTTTTAAGTTTTGCTCTTGGAATTCTAAGGAGACACTCAGTTGAGGATCTGAGGTTATGATTTGGAATATAAGGTGTCAGACATTCCAATATATAAGCCGGGGCGAGATTATTTAAAGCTTTATAAACCATAAGCAGAATTTTAAAGTCAATTCTGAATGACACAGGTAACCAGTGTAGTGACATCAAAACTGGAGAAATGTGTTCGGATTTTCTTTTCCTGGTAAGGATTCTAGCAGCTGCATTCTGCACTAGTTGCAAACGATTGATGTCTTTTTTGGGTAGTCCTGAGAGGAGTGCGTTACAGTAATCTAGCCGACTGAAAACAAACGCATGAACTAATTTCTCTGCATCTTTCGATGATATAAGAGGTCTAACTTTTGCTATGTTTCTTAGGTGAAAAAATGCTGTCCTAGTGATCTGATTAATATGCGATTTAAAATTCAGATTACAATCAACGGTTACCCCTAAGCTTTTTACCTCTGTTTTGACTTTTAATCCTAATGCATCCAGTTTATTTCTAATAGCCTCATTGTATCCATTATTGCCAATCACTAAGATTTCGGTTTTTTCTTTATTTAATTTGAGAAAGTTACTATTCATCCATTCTGAAGATTCTGAAAAGATTTGGGGTCATCAGGTGCTATTGATAAATACAGCTGTGTGTCATCAGCATAGCTGTGGTAGCTCACGTTGTGCCCTGAGATAATCTGACCTAATGGAAGCATGTAGATTGAGAAGAGCAGTGGACCCAGGATAGAGCCTTGTGGAACACCATATAGAATATCATGTGTCTTTGAGTTATAATTACCACAACTAACAAAGAATTTTCTCCCTGCCAGGTAGGATTCAAACCAATTTAAGACACTGCCAGAGAGGCCTACCCATTGACTAAGGCGATTTTTAAGAATATTATGATCAATGGTGTCAAATGCGGCACTCAGATCTAAGAGGATGAGAACAGATAAATGGCCTCTGTCTGCATTTACCCGCAAGTCATTTACTACTTTAACGAGTGCAGTTTCTGTGCTGTGATTTGTTCTAAAACCTGACTGAAATTTATCAAGAATAGCATGTTTATTGAGGTGCTCATTTAACTGTATAATGACTGCCTTCTCTAGAATTTTACTTAAGAAAGGCAGGTTAGAGATGGGTCTATAATTTTCAAGAGCAGAGGGATCGAGATTATTTTTCTTAAGTAGGGGTTTAACTACCGCAGTCTTAAGACAGTCTGGGAAGACCCCCGTATCTAATGACGAATTTACTATGTCAAGAACATTATCACTAAGCACGCCCGATACTTCTTTGAAAAAATTTGTTGGTATTGGGTCAAGGGCACAGGTGGAGGGTTTTATTTGAGAAATTATTTTATGTAAATCAGGTAAATCTATCCTAGTGAAAGACTTTAATTTGTTTATTATGGGGTACTGGGGTTTAGGAGGATCCTTAGTGTTGGGGAGATATACTATGTTATTTCTAATATCATTAATTTTTTGATTGAAAAATACAGCGATAGCCTCACAGGTTTTACTGGAAGTACTTAGGAGGCATTCCTTTGAGTTACCTGGGTTTAACAGACGATCAATTGTCGAAAATAAGACTCTGGGATTACTAGCATTGTTATTTATAAGCTTAGAGAAATAGCAGCGCCTCTCAAGACGGACTGTGTTATTGTATTCTGTTATTTTAACTTTTAATATTTCATAGTCAATAGTTAGTTTAGTTTTCCTCCATTTACGCTCAGCTCTACGGCATGTTCTCTTTAAATCAGACACTCTTTGGGTCTTCCATGGTATAACAATGCTAGAAGATTTTTTAACTGTCTTTTCAGGTGCAACTAAGTCAACAGCAGCCCTCACTTTAGTATTAAATCTTTCCACCTTACTATTTACATTCTCCTCGCTATTATAGTTGGCACTATAAACGGACTGATTGGTTAGAATGTTTGAAAGTTTTAAAGCTGCTGATGAGTCAAAGAACCGTTTTTTAACAATATGCTCCTCATGAGTGTTTTCTATCATTATTTCTATATTAAAGAGTAGAAGAAAATGGTCTGATAGACCAATATCAATGACCTGCTTTATATCAACTTTTAGTCCTTTAGTAATTACTAAGTCTAACGTATGACCTGCTTTATGTGTAGGCTGATTAACGAGCTGTCTCAAATCAAAAGAGTCCAGGAGGTTCATAAATTATTTTACTTTCTGGTCACATTGATTATCTATATGAAAATTAAAGTCGCCGACTATTAAGAGTGTGTCATAGTTCGTAATTAAGATTGACATCAAGTCAGAGAATTCCTCAAAGAAAGACGCGTTGAATTTTGGAGGTCTATACACGGATAATACTAGAACGTGAGAATCTCCCTGAATAATAATGGCGAGATACTCAAAAGACTTGAATTTACCAAAACTGATATTTTTACATTTTAACCTACTTGAGTAAATGTTCGCTAGCCCTCCACCTCTCTTTCCTTGGCGATCAGCACGAGTAAAACTGTAATCCGGAGGCGCAGATTCGATTAAAACAGCTGCGCCATCTGAGCTAAGCCACGTTTCACTTAGTGCAATAAAATCTATTTTTTTATCACTAATAAGATCGTTGATAAAAAACGTCTTGTTAGTTAAAGCTCTAACATTTAATAGAGCCATATTCAATGTTTCGGAGGAGCAGAGATGAATACTATGTGCGTTATTGATATATGGAACAGGCATTAAGTTATTTTTATTAGCGCCGCTCTGCGTGTATTTTTTGTTTAATCTATGATATGTTTTTATAGTTTTAATACATTGTTCATCTAAAGTAGTAACTTTAATTAAATTATTGGTGTTTATGCCGTATTGCCTAGATTTTCTATGTGCATTAAGCCCACATGAACTTCTTCACACAAGATGAGAGGTACATGAATCAAAATTTGAGATCTCCACATATAGTGGCCACTGTGTTAAGTCTTCTCCACCATACAGTAACTACAAAAGTCACATTGGATTTATTTTTGGCTTTTTGAAGACAGATCAACAGAAAAAGACCCAAAGTGAAAATAGATCTCTGCAAACTGGCCTCAATTAATTACAAATATTCTGGGTGAGCCGAAAGGAAGCACCACATTCCAAACGTTTATTCTGCAAAAACTCTGCAAGATAAAATAAATTTCTGTATGACACAAGAAAGGGTATACAAAATAGATATATAGTGTTTTAAAAATGATGTCTTCAAGGTGGTGGCCATCATTAGTGATACACTCTTTGAGACAATTTCTGAACGCTCACATGACTCATTTGACCATTTCAAGGTGAATATTTTGTGGTGAATAGCGACCTTGAAGGCTTCAAGGTTTTGAGGTTGGTAGCCCCACAAGAAGAAATCGCACAGAGTGAGATCAGGTGAATATGAAGGCCACCCGACATCGCCACTCAGGAAGATCAGTTTCTCCGGAAACATCTCCTGCTGTTGCTCCATCCTGTTGAAACCAGGCATCCACCACATCCATTTCTTCCAGTTGGAGTCGCAAAAAGTTCTCCAGCATTTCTATGTAACGTTCTCAAGTGACGGTGACCAGTGTCCCCCTTATTACAAAAAGTAAGGGCCTACAATGGCAAATTCTGCAACGCCACACCAAACTGTAACACACTCACCGTGCAGGGGTCTCTGAAGAAGTTCATGAGGGTTGGTTTCAGCCCAATAGTGAAAGTTTTGCTTATTTACACAACCATTCAAATGGAAATGTGTCTCATTGCTGCACATGACAATGGCATCACAATGAACAGTTTGCAGAATGTTCTCTCTCGGTGAGTTCCTGCACTACCATCATTTTGTAAGGATGGAAATTAAGGTCCTCATGCAAAATCCTCCTCAAAGACGTGTGGAAAACGCCTAAGGCAGAAGGAGGTTTGCGTGCTGGACGTCTAGGAGACTGCAAAATTGATGCCCTTACAGCTTGGATATTTTCAGGCGTTCGAGGACAACCTGGAGATTTTCTGTTCAATGTTGTACCCATCTGTCTAAATTTAGCCATTCAGTGAAGAACTGTTTTTCTGATTTGGGACGTCACCGTTAGGAGGAATGCTGAAGTGCATTTGGAAGGTGTGCTGTGTAGTGATGATTGACTCGTTGTTTTTGAAGAATGTGCACCAGGCCAAGGTATGTTGCCGACTCAAAACTACAAGGGACCCCCCCCCAACCAACTTGGCTGCCTCTACCTCATACAATGACCTTGAGAAATGTGGTACTTCATTTTACTCACCCTGTAAAACACAAAACGACTAATTGCATAAGTATTCCTAAGTATATGACGCCACTGAGTCATCACTGATGTAACCAGTTGGTTTTAGACGTCACAGAATTAGTTCAGTGGAGGTCACCTGTCTTGGCTTTCATTTACATTTACTTATCTGGCTGATGCCTTTATCCAAGGTGACTTACAATATTTATGATACAACCAGTAACGGGGCACTGCACAATAATGTACAGTGAATACACTTGACTTGAGCATTCCTAGTTTTCATCCTCTTTCTCTGTTCATTTAGCATTCGCTAAACGCTTGCTGCTTCCTGAGCAGCTCTTCTTTTCTCCACCCTAGCGGCCCACTTCTTCTCTTCTTCCATCATCATCTTTTCACGTTAAAACTGATTAAGTCAGTGTTTGAGCTGCAATTACTTAGTACATTTTCTTTAATTTTTTCTCTGAAGCTGGCACTTAAGGGTTCAATCTGCCACAAGAATGATTTGAGATATGATGAGGTAGGGTAAGTGACAGCGAAAGTGGTAGGAATGAGAAGTTGCCGAGAGTTGATTCTACAATAAAATAAAATAAAAAGAGGAATAACCTTGGTGGTCAGTCATCACCCTAAAAGCAGATAGTAGACGTCACGTAGTATATGTGTACCAAATTTCAGGTTAATAGGTCAAATGGTTTGTGAGCTACAGGTGATTTAAAATCCTGGACAGACAAACGGACAGCCACAGTAGCATATTATATAAGAAGATTGGTTACATTTCTTTTTGGCTTTTCCAATTGGAGCACAGACAGTTCAACTGACTTGCTTGTGATCCATAGTGTCAGCAACAGGCTTTGAACCCACAACCTCAGGATCTGAACTCCAAACCACTACACCACACTGCCTGCCCGATTTTCGATTTGATTTTTGTATAAATGCACCTGAATACAGAAGATGCAATCTGTGGGGCGTGAGTATGGTGGCCTAACTCTACACTATGCAGACAAAAAAGAACTCTCCAAAAAGCACTGAAAAGTAGAAGTTAGGAAATGGAGTCAAATAAATCTCCAGATTACCGAATATCCAGTTTTAACGCTCATTAAAAGAGTATGTCAGAGCTGTACATCTGCCAGAGCAGCCTGTCCACAAGAACTGAAGAAGACAAGAGTGAGGAAGGCCACCAAGAGGCCTCTGTCGACTCTGAAGGAGCTGTAAGCTACCATGGCTGAGATTGGAGATACTCTACAGATAAGAACTGTTTGGCCAGGTGCTTCACCAGTCACAGCTTTATGGGAGAGTGGCAAAGAGAAAATATGGACATGACATCTCAGCTACAGTTTGAAAGAAGGTACAAAGAGACTCTATAAAGTTAACTAGGCGGAAGATTCAATGGTCTGATGTTACCAATAGTTTGCTTTTTGAGCCATCAGACTAAGCGGCATGTGTGACGTAAGTCTAACACTGCACATTTCAAAAACACATCATCCTTGCCGTGAATCATGGTGGTGACAGCATTTAACCGTGGAGATGCTTGTCTTCAGCAGTCTCTGGAAGGCTTGTGAGGGTTAAATGAATGCAGCAAAATATGGGAAAACCTGATGTGGTCTGTGAGAAACCTGGACCTTGGGAGAAGATCTGTTTTCTAGCAAAACACACATACAGCCAAAGTGACACAGGAATGGCTTCAAAATAACAATTTGAATGTCCCGGAGTGACCGAGTGAGACTCCACATCTCAATCCAATCGACAATTTGTGGCTGGACTTGAAAAATAGTGTTCACTCGCAGTCACCATGACATCTGACGGAGCTTGAGCAGTTTTACAAAGATGAAGATGAATGGAGAAAAAATGGCTGTGATGAAACATATATAAAACTGATACAAGACAGACCCCCTGTGCACCCACATGCTAGTCTGTCATGGCTGCCATCAACTAAATACTGACTTCAAGTGGGCAAATACTTATGCAATCAATTATTCTGACCTCCACTGAACCAATACTGTGACTTGTAAAACCAATTGGCTGCACCGGTGATGATTTACAGTAGGTATGTTATATCAAAGAGGTGAATACTGTTGCTAAGTTTCAAAAAAGAAAAACAAATTATATCTATTGTGTTTAAATGTGCTATAATAAAACTAGCTGTGCTAGTCTAAGACAGGTTGAAATCAAAGTTTGTAGTGCGCCATCTTTTGGAATGTTCTTGAGTATCATAAACAGTGGTCTGCCTGACAGATAGTCCATCGTCCAGGACACCATCGGCTCATCCACCTGCATAGCTCTGAGTTTACCCCTTAACAGGGATGGCTGGATGGTACTGAAGGTGCTGGAGAAATCAAAAATGTGTAGCACTTTGATTTACTCAGTTATTGTTTATAAAAAATGTGGAAAATATTCACGGTGAATACGCAATTTATTCAGATCTCCCATAATTAAATGCGTATTTACACTACAAATATATAATTTATTCAGATCTCCCATAATTAAATGCATATATACACTACAAATATGCAATTTATTCAGAACTCCCATAATTAAATGTGTACATTCACTACGAATACGCTTATTACTCAGATCTCCCATAATTAAATGTGCATATATAATATGAATACGCAATTTATTCAGATCTCCCATATTAAATGCACATATACATGATGAATACGCAATTTATTCAGATCTCTCATAATTAAATGCATATAAACACTACAAATACACAATTTATTCAGATCTCCCCTACTTAAATGCGTATATACACTATAAATACACAATTTATTCAGATCTCCCATAATTAAATGCGTATATACACTACGAATATGCAATTTATTCAGATCTCCCATAATTAAATGTGTATATACACTATGAACATGCAATTTATTCAGCTCTCCCATAATTAAATGCATATATACACTATAAATACACAATTTATTCAGATCTCCCATAATTGAATGCGTATATGCACTACGAATATGCAATTTATTCAGATCTCCCATAATTAAATGCGTATATACACTACAAATACGCAATTTATTCAGATCTCCCATAATTACATGTGTATATACACTACGAATATGCAATTTATTCAGATCTCCCATAATTAAATGCGTACATACACTACGAATATGCAATTTATTCAGAACTTTCATAATTAAATGTGTATATACACTATGAATACACAATTTATTCAGATCTCCCATAATTAAATGCATATATACATTACGAATATGCAATTTATTCAGATCTCCCATAATTAAATGTGTATATACACTACGAATATGCAATTTATTCAGATCTCCCATAATTAAATGCGTACATACACTACGAATATGCAATTTATTCAGATCTTCCATAATTAAATGTGTATATACACTACGAATATGCAATTTATTCAGATCTCCCATAATTAAATGCGTATAAACACTACAAATACACAATTTATTCAGATCTCCCATAATCAAATGCATATATACAGCTACGAATATGCAATTTATTCAGAACTTCCATAATTAAATGTGTATATACACTATGAATACACAGTTTACTCAGATCTCCCATAATTAAATGGGTGTATACACTACGATTATGAAATTTATTCAGATCTCCCATAATTAAATGCACATATGCATGACGAATACGCAATTTATTCAGATCTCTCATAATTAAATGTATATATATGCTACGAACATGCAATTTATTCAGATCTCCCATAATGAAATGCGTATATACTCTACGAATACACAGTTTATTTAGATCGCCCATAATTAAATGCATATTTTGTGTTTTAAGTGCATTTCTATTAGGTATGCATTGTCCTTAAAGCTCAGCAGTGAATTGCTTTCTGCCCAGTGCTGCAGGGACAGGCTCATGCCCCCCATAAGTGGGTTAGGACAGGAGATAAATAGACAGAAGCGTCTTCAAATAGATCTGCCAGTTTCTGTTTTTTAAAATGTGTTCCCTTCATTTTCGTTTTATTTCTTTATTTTTTGTTTTGCTTATTTTCTCCCATGATAAGAGCAGCCAGACGACAGTTCAGTAGCAGGAAGGTTCAAACCAATGAGTAGAAGAGGATGCAACTCGATTCCATTACAATGCATGTTTAAGACTGCAAAAAAAAGAATACAAAATACCTCAAAAACAAACTGAATGTATTTAAGCATTTATCATTATTATGTCTAGGGAGGCAACAGTACATGCCAGGCCAACAAAGGTCTTATTGTTACAGCGTGAATGTAAAGAATAAGGATTAAAAATAATAATAATAATAACTGGCAAAGTTTGAGCATGATAATTAAGAAACCAGAATAGGGAACAATGTCATTTTCTCCCTTTCTTTTTTAATGTCCTTTCTTTATAGTTATTGGAAAAAATTCTCAGGTGATAATTAGACATTAGCATTGTTCCAACAGAACACCCTCTTGACTGTCTTACATTTATAATAAAGGGACAAAGAACAATGAATCAAAATGAGTTATTATAGCAAAGTGTATTTATAAATGCCTTCTAAATCAAATTTAGTTTAAATTAACAGACATAAGAGGGAGGATGTGACTGACAGCAAAGATAATAGGAAACACAATTTCAGTAATGTAGCTGAGGAAAATTATAAAGAAATATTTTGAGTGCACGGCTGTTTCTCTGTCTTAGTATGCAATTAACATTTGATTCTTTCTTAAAGCTGAAGCTCTTATGCCTCTTGTTGCCACCACATGGAAATAAGCCACTGACACTTTTTAGTGTCACTTTAACTGCAATTCTTGAAACAACCTATAAATATATCAATTGGCCACTCTATTAGATACACTTGCATTGTCAAACAGTGGCAACATCACTCTGTTTAATAATAATAATTAATTAATTTTTATAGTACTTTTTCCTCACTGCTCAAAGTGCTACCACACAGAGAGGACCCAGGACGCAAACCCATGGTCTCCTTACTGCAAAGCAGGAGCACTATCACTGTGCCACCTGTTTGTGTAGACAAGACCCTTTACAGCAAATGGGCAGTTTGTAACATGAGGAGTTAAGATTTAAGGGACCTTAATGACACCTTTTATTGGATTTAAGATTACTATATGCAAGCATTCGAGGCAGCTCAGGCCCCTTCTTCAGGCAAAATGTAATTGTATAGTGATTGTAAAGATTACATCATTATAATTGTAATTGTAAAGATTACATTTTGCCTGAAGAAGGGGACTGAGTTGCCCCGAAAGCTTGAATATAGTAATCGTTTTAGTTAGCCAATAAATGGTGTCATTTTGCTTAACTTCTCATTACATCAATAATGGTTAACAGAGTACAACACCCTAGTACTAGGAACCTTAACGACATGGTTGTGGGTGCCAGTCTACATTTTTTCAGAACGTCAGCTCATCTTGGGTTTCCAAGTTTATTGAGAATAGGCCAATTCCTAAAATAGTCCCGTCACCTTGTTATTTTCAGCTGCTCCCGTTAGGGGTTGCCATAGTGGATTATCTATTTCCATCTCTTTGTGTCCTCTCCATCTTGCTCTGTCATACCCATCACTGGCATGTCCTCTCTCACCACATCCATAAACCTTCTCTTAGGCCTTCCTCTTTTCCTGTTCCCTGGCAGCTCCATCCTTAGTACTCTTTTCCCAATATACTCAGCATCTCTCCTCTGCACATGTCCAAACCAACGCCATCTCGCCTCTCTGACTTTGTCTCCCAACCATCCAACTTGAGCTGACCCTCTAATGTCCTCATTTCTAATCCTGTCAATCCTCGTCACATCCAGTGCAAATCTTAGCATCTTTAACTCTGCTACCTCCAGCTCTGTCTCCTGCTTTCTGGTCAGTGCCACCATCTCCTGCCCATATAACATACCTGGTCTAACTACCATCCTGTAGACCTTTCCTTTCACTCTTGCTGATACCCGTCTGTCACAAATTACTCCTGACACTCTTCTTCACCCATTCCACTCTGCCTGCACTCTCTTAAAACTAAAATTATTGGGTTGCAGCCAGTTGCAATGGTCTGGGTTGGCTCCACAGTCTCTGGCAGATTGAACAAAACTGAGGATGAGCCTGGAAAATGAGGACACAATCACAGTCTGCAAGAGTTAGTTGCAAGTGTTTAGTGCTTTTATTAAAACCAAATAATAAAGTGTTCAAAGTAAAGTGTTTCTACATGTCAGTAAATAAATATTCTCAATATAAACAAGAGATGTGTGGAGATTAAAAGTCCTAATAAATAATAAATAAATTCCGAAAAATGAGGGTTATTATCCATGTCAGGAATCTATTTATCCAATAAAACAAAGATGAGCCACAGTGCGGCTTTCTAAAAACTGACATCTCCTCTGCTTACCCTGAGAAGGACCCAGTAGCCCAAGGAGAAGGAGACGTCCATTTGACTGGGTCAGCCAACCCTATAACTAGGCTCGGGTCCTTGCCACCTGCCCATTGGCCATTCCTTCTTGGAAAATGGAGGAAATTTTTTTCCACGACACTATCTGAAAGATACGGGTTTTTTAGTCATCTACTGAAAATGGCTCGGAGTGGTGGCAACACTAAGAGCCAGATTATACTTCACGCTCAGAATGCTTACGCACACGCATCATGGCTGCCACGTGTTCCCAGCATTCATTTGACGCATCCTCTGAGCACATGCTCAGAAAGTAAAGCAACGCATGCGCGGGTTGCAGTACCAGCAAAAAGTCGGGGGTTGGCATTGTGATAAAGTCGAAACATGACGTCAGAGTCTCTGTTTACTATCAACATGTGACAGAAAGTCGCTTTGCGGATCCTCCGGGATTGATATGCGTGCTTCGATGTTTGATGAATGGTTCGGTGTGATGAAGCAAAATGGTGACACGTTAATTAATTCGTGTTGCTTTTATATTCAAGCGTCACATATTCCCCAACGTAATGACACAATACATTTTAAAAGTCTCACATACCATCTTTTATGCCCTCTTTTTTTGTTTTTTTGCACCTTCACAACAACATCAGAATGTATGGTGGCGTATTTGAGCCACAGAGAAAAAAAACTAAGCACACGGTCAATTTTGTGATTAAAGTGGATATTTTGGCTTTCACATCAAAATGTCCACTTTAACATCGTAATTTATTATGTCCTTAAAGTAGACCGTCGTAAACGTCATCTTAAAACCGACCCAGTTTTTAATTGCTACAAGCTTGTGGGGCTTCTTCCTGACCTGACAGCAGCAATCGTCACACAGAACACATTACATTTATGATATTCCAGCTCTATGCACATTTAGAATCCTTAGATTTATACTTGATGTCAGTTTCATGATGAAATACATTAAACTATGTGTGTTACATTTTACAGATAAGTCGTTAACTTCATTTAAATAATGAATACTGTTAATAATTACACATGTAGGGGAGGCACGGTGGCAGAGTGGTAGCACTGCTGCCTCGCAGAGAGTCACAACACTGGTGTTCCCTGTCTGTAGTTTGCATGTTTTTCCACAGTGCACTCTGGTTTCCTTCCAAAGATATGCAGGTTTGGGGATTTATCGATGCAAAAGTGACACTAGTGTATGTGTGTGCTTGTGTTCACCTTGCGATGAGCTGATGCCCTGTCTAGGGATTGTTTCTGTCTCGCGCCCAATGCTGGCTGGAATGGGTGCATCCCTAGATCTTTTCAGAGATACTGTGGCAAGGTGTCCTCTGAATTAAATGGGTGCTTCAGGCAATTCACAACAAAACAAAGCTAACATTTTCTCAATGTGATATCTCGCACTGCCACCTGGTGGAATCTTCCAGATTTACGTAAAGTACACGTGCAAGTATAAACAGTACAATGCTTGCGTAGCAGTAGGGTCCGCTGGAGCAAGCATCACGTTGTGTGAAGTATAAACCCGGCCTAAGGGTTTCCTCGCACTAGCCACAGTTGTTCTTTACTGTGTCTGAGCACGATTGTTCCCCACTCCCTACTCCCCTGCTGACCTGTACTCACACTGCGCTTTAACTTTTTGGGCCTGGGCTCACTTTCGTCACGACCATGTGACTTTGTGTAAAGCTAAAACAAGATCCAAACATGACGTGACAGCATGCATGTCAAAATGATTTTCTTTATTTATTTCTTTTTTTTTAATTTTATTGATTTTATTGTAATCATTCCATACAAATAGATCAATTTTTACAAAAAATAGGATTAAAAACAAATCAACCTCCAACCCTGAGCGGAATAAAACTTAAAGCTATTAAAAATAAATAAATTGAGTTTAATAGGCGGATAAAGATAAATGGAGAAGAAAAAGAAATGGGAAGAGAATCCGCTTCCTCAGTGCTTTTAGAGCTTATTCTAAAATATTATTGATCAGATCCTGACAGGTTTTGAAAAAGTTCTACACAGATCCTCTAAGTGAGAATTAGATTTTTTCCAATTTCAAATAATATAAAACATCAGTTACCCACTGACTTAAAAGAGGAGAGTTAGGATTCTTCCAGTTTAGCAAAATAAGTCTGCGTGCCAATAGTGTAGTGAATGCAATCACAGTTTGTTTGTCCTTCTCCACTTTAAGCCCCTCTGTGAGCCCACCAAACACAACTGTTAATGGGTTAGAAGGGATTGGGACACCAAGGCTGTCTGAAAGGCACTTAAAAATTTTGAATGATGTTAATTTGGTGCAGGCCCAAAACATGTGACCCAGTGAGGCTAGAGCTTGATTGCAGTGTTCACAGGTTGGATTTTGCCCTGGAAACATTTTGGACAGTTTTAAGCGAGACAGATGTGCTCAATATATAATTTTGAGTTGAATAATTGTATGCTTTGCGCATATGGAGCTCGAATGAATTCTTTGCATTGCTACCTTCCACACCTTTTCTGATATGTTGAGTGAGAGATCCTTTTCTCATTGTCCTCTTGAATCTTTGAAAGGGAGGGACTGTAAAATAATTTTATATATTGCAGTAATGCTGTCTGAGTCCGCAAAACTGAGCAATATTTTTTCCAGGATAGAGGAAGGTGGGAGATGAGTAAAATCGGACAGGTTCTGTTTAACAAAGTTTCTAATTTGAAGATAGTGAAAGAAATGTGTTGCTGGAAAGTTAAATTTGGAGTGTAATTGTTCGTAAAATGCAAAGATGTTGTCTATATAAAGATCTCTAAGAAATGTAATCCCAAATGTTTTCTAGATATTAAAAACTGCATATGTTTGCGAGGGTTGAGAAAGGTGTTTCTCATGCAGAAGTGCCACAGATAAAAGATTCTCCATCTTAAAATTCTTCCTTCATTGGTTCCATATTCTGAGTGAGTGAAGCACAATGGGGTTGTTAGTATATCGGCGATAACTTGCATTTATTGGGGCACAAAGCAGGGAATATAAAGAAGTACTGCGGGATTTTATTTCTATTGCGGACCAAGCCTGTGCCTGTTCATCTATTTGTGTCCAGGTTTTTATAGCTTGTATGTTTGCTGCCCTGTAATAAAACTGAAAGTTGGGTAGAGCCATGCCACCTTCTGCTTTAGGTCTTTGTAGGGTTGCTCTTTGGATACGTGGATGTTTTAAGTTCCAAATAAATGAGGTTATGGTTGAATCTAATTGCTTAAAAAATGATTTATTGATGTATATTGGAATGTTTTGAAATAAAAAGAGAAGCTTAGGAAGGATATTCATCTTAACAATGTTAATTCTTCCAGCTAGATTGAGATGAAGGGTTGACCATCTATGCAAGTCTTGCTTAATTTTTTCCATATAGACGGCGAAATTTTGTTGATAAAGAGCTTTATGTTTACTTGTGATATTTACCCCTAGGTATTTAAACTGATCTGCAATGATAAAAGGGAAGGTGTCCAATCTAATATTGTATGCTTGAGAATTCAATGGAAAGAGCACACTTTTAGTCAAATTAATTCTGAGACCAGAGATCTTTTGAAATTCTGTGAGTGCTGTTAAGACTGCAGGCACAGTATTTTGTGTGCCTGATATATATAATAGCATATCATTCGCATATAGAGAAATTTTCTGTTCAAGTCCTTTTCTGATAATCCCCTTTATCTGATAAGCATTTCGACAGTGAACCTTCAGTGGTTCAATGGTGATTGCAAATAGCAGTGGGGACAAGGAGCATCCTTGTCTGGTACAACGTTCTAGTTTAAAGTAGTCTGAACTAATGTTGTTAATACAAACAGAAGTTTCTGGATTGGTATACAGTAGTTTTATCCATGCACAAATGTTTGGGCCAAACACAAATTTCTTAAATGTAGTAAAAAGGTAGTTCCATTCAATCATATCAAATGCTTTTTCTGCATCCAACGATAATAATATCTCTGGGGTGTTTGACTTTGCTGGTGAATATATTACATTAAACAGGTGCGAAGATTGGAAGCTAAGTGTCTGCCTTTAATAAATCCAGTTTTATCTTGTGATATTACTGAAGGCAGCACTTTCTCCATCCTTCTAGCTAGGACTTTGGAGAATATCTTAGCATCATTATTCAGAAGTGAAATTGGTCTGTATGATACATGTTGTAATAAGTCCTTATTTTGTTTAGGAAAGACGGTGATTAATGCTTGGCGAAAAGTTTGAGGTAGAATAATTGTCTCTAGCTTCTGTAAATGTTGCTAATAAGAGGGGAGCTAGCTGAGTGGAGAATTTCTTATAAAATTCGACAGGGTAGCCATCAGGGCCTGCTGCTTTTCCTCTCTGAAGTGACTTTATAGCATCTAGTAATTCTGATAGCGCCAGGTTTATCCAATTCTTCTGCACTAAGAGTATCTATGTGTGGTGTCTGTAATGCATCCAGAAATGCATTAGATTGTGTCTTGTCTTCTTTAAACTCAGTAGAATATAAAGATTTATAGTAGTCTCTAAATGTGTGCATTACAGTAATCCCTCCTCCATCGCGGGGGTTGCGTTCCAGAGCCACCTGCGAAATAAGAAAATCCGCGAAGTAGAAACCATATGTTTATATGGTTATTTTTATATTGTCATGCTTGGGTCACAGATTTGCGCAGAAACACAGGAGGTTGTAGAGAGACAGGAACGTTATTCAAACACTGCAAACAAACATTTGTCTCTTTTTCAAAAGTTTAAACTGTGCTCCATGACAAAACAGAGATGACAGTTCAGTCTCACAATTAAAAGAATGCAAACATATCTTCCTCTTCAAAGGAGCAAACAAATCAATAGGGCTGTTTGGCTTTTAAGTATGCGAAGCACCGCGGCACAAAGCTGTTGAAGGCGGCAGCTCACACCCCCTCCGTCAGGAGCAGAGAGAGAGAGAGAGAGACAGATAAAAAAATCAATACGTGCCCTTTGTGCTTTTAAGTATGCGAAGCACCGTGCAGCATGTCCTTTCAGGAAGCAGCTGCACAAAAGATAGCAACGTGAAGATAATCTTTCAGCATTTTTAGATGAGTGTCCGTATCGTCTAGGTGTGCGAACAGCCCCCCTGCTCACACCCCCTACGTCAGGATCAGAGAAAGTCAGCGCAAGAGACAGAGAGAAAAGTAAGCTGGGTAGCTTCTCAGCCATCTGCCAATAGCGTCCCTTGTATGAAATCAACTGGGCAAACCAACTGAGGAAGCATGTACCAGAAATGAAAAGACCCATTGTCAGCAGAAACCCGCGAAGCAGCGAAAAATCCGCGATATATATTTAAATATGCTTACATATAAAATCCGCGATGGAGTGAAGCCGCGAAAGGTGAAGCGCGATATAGCGAGGGATTACTGTATATTTTTATGGTCAATGATTTTATCTCCATTCGTGTTGGTGATTGCTGGGATTGCGTTGCGAACTTCTTGCTTGTGGATTTGTTGAGCTAAGAGCTTATTAGCTTTCTCTCCGTGTTCATAGTAATGATGTCTTGATTTAAAAATGAGTTCTTCAGTTTCTTTAGTTGTTAAGAGGTTGAGCTCTGAATGCAGAGCCTGTCTTTTATTATGAAGAGCCTCACTTGGACACCTGGCATGTTCTTGATCTATTCTAGTAATTTCGCTGGTTAGCTCTGATACCTTCTTGGTTTATAATTAATTTCTGTGGTAATGATATGAAATAATCTCTCCTCTTAAGAAGGCCTTTAGTGTTTCCCAGAGTATTCCTGCAGAGACCTCTGAGGATGTATTTGTTTCTAGGAAGAAGCTGATTTGTTTTGATATAAATTCTGTGCAGTTCTCGTCTGCTAATAGAAGTGGGTTAAGACGCCATCTGTGAGATGAGTATGTGGGGTATAATGACTTTAGCTCCAAGATCAGAGGGGCATGGTCAGAAATAACAATAGCGTTGTACTTGCAAGATTTAATCGTATGCAAGAAATTATTATCTATAAAGAAATAATCAATTCTTGAGTAGCAATGATGCACTGGTGAGTAGAAGGAATATGTTCTTGAGCTTTGGTTTAGAAACCTCCAGGGGTCTGATAAGTTGTGGTCAGTTAAAAACTGTGTAATTGTCTTTGTAGTGTTAGATGTTATCACCCCTGTGACAGGAGACCTATCTAAGAGTGGATTTAAAACACAATTAAAGTCCCCAGCCATTATAATTTTATGAGTGTTCACATTGGGAATGGATGTAAATACATTTTGCGTGAATTCCCTATCATCGACATTGGGTGCATAAACATTTATCAAAATCACTTTACAGTTAAATAAGTTGCCCACAACAATCACATATCTCCCTTCAGGGTCAGATACTACATCTGATGCTACAAATGAGACTTTTCTATGTATAAAAATTCCCACACCTCTAGTTTTCTTTGTAAAGCTGGAAATGAACATTTGGCCAGTCCAGTCCTTTTGCAGCCGTAACTGATCCTTGCTTAGTAAGTGGGTCTCTTGTAAAAATACCATTTTAGTGTTTAGACCTGTTAGGTGAGAGAATACTTTCTCTCTCTTTAATTCGTGATTCAGACCTTTAACATTCCAGCTCACAAAGTTAACTGTCCCATCATGGAGACATTGATTCTGAATTTCTGATGTCATTTTGTAGTCTTAACTGGACGTGAGACAGCTTTAACCTTAATTTCCAATTTCCCCACGAGTTATTGCCATGCAGCCTATTGTTACATTGGTAATTATAATTATAAGGATTTAAAGGATAGATTAGATATAGCTTGCTCTCTTTCTCTCCCCCCCTATCCCCCCACCCCCCATTTTGCCTGCCCACGTGAGGCTAAGCCCCACTTCACAAAGTCCCAGTCCTCTGACATACAAAGAGACAGAGCACGTTCAAAACAAAACTAGCCCCCCAGCAGTGGCATTTGAGGATTAAAAAGTAGAGATATCTATTGCCGATAAAGTCTAAATACTATATGCGTAACATATAATCTCCAACAGTCTTGAAATATTAAGATAATAAACCCAGGGAATGGTGTTAAAAAGTGGCCCTGGATAAGCATAGCAAACCCTAATGTAATAATAACAATAACAATAAACCAAGGGTATGATGTTAAACAGTCTCCTTTAGAACAGTAATAAAAAACAAAAAAAAAACAAACTACTTTAATTTCTTCCACACATACACGTATAATTTTAATTAAAACATAAACAGAAAGTGGCCAAGATGAGAAAAGGATGTATAATTATGGTACCCGTATCGTTGCAAGCGGATCAGACAGCAGGTAATATCTTCTTGCCATGCCATGACAGGATGCGACTCACTATCATATTTCAAAACAAGTGTTGGGATCAGCTTAATTCCTTTTCTGCTTCCTCCGTGGTGGCAAAGATGTAATATTTGTATTGAATATCCACTTTCATTTTGGCAGGATACAAGAGGTTGTATCTGATATCGGCTTTTCGTAACCGCTGTTTAATGTTGTAAAAAGCGCCATGTTTAGCAGCTGTTGAGGGTGAGAAATCAGGGAAAATACTAATGTGGTTATTTTCAAATACTGTATAATCTCTTGTTTGTGTCTGAGAGGTGCCATTACATTAAGCTTAAATTGTACTCTCTCGAAACGGACAATTAAAGTCCTAGGTTTAGAGGTATTTGATCCATGTATGCGATAAGCTGCCGCTATCTCAGTATCTGATTTAAAGTCCTCTCCAATTAATTTTGAGAATAGTTCAGCTACGAGTTTCACTGGGTTTGGACTTTCACGAGCGCTGAGAACAAATGCCAGTGCCTGTGTGGTTCCATATTTACCTGACGAGGTAAGAAGGCGGTATCGTGGCAGCAGAGCCGGCACTAAGCTAAAAATGAAGCGGCTTGCGAGAAAGTGGCGTTTCAAGCCTTCGGTGCCTTCTGTGATTCTGGGGAATGTAAACTCAATCTCAAATAAGATCGACGAACTGGCTGCGCTGGTGAAAAATGTCAGGACCTACAGAGAATGCAGTTTGTTGTGTTTTTGCGAAACCTGGCTAAATAACACCATCCCAGATGCCAACGTGGAGCTACCCGGGTTTAGCACAGTTAGAGCGGACAGAGATGCATGTACCTGTGGGAAGCACAAAGGAGGAGGACTCGCTCTCTATGTTAATACACGGTGGTGTAACTCTGGACACATTAACGTCAAAATCTCCACTTGCTGCAGGGATATCGAACTGTTGGCCGTAAGTTTACGTCCCTACTACTTGCCCAGAGAGTTTGGACATGTCATTGTTGTCATCGTGTATATCCCTCCTCGGGCGGACGAGGAGTCAGCGAGTGACATCATCCATTCTGCTGTTGCTAAGTTACAAACGCAGCACCCTGAGGCGCTTGTGCTAATCGCTGGAGACTTTAACCATGTGACGCTGGACAAAACATTACCTGCATTCTCCCAGTATGTGGACTGTAACACCCGGGGAAATAAGACTATTGATTTACTGTATGCAAACGTTAAAGACGCATACAGCGCCACCCCGCTGCCTGCGCTTGGGAAAGCAGATCATAACCTGGTTCTGCTTCAGCCTCACTATAAACCAAAAGTGAGAGTCCTACCTGTAACCACACGATCATTCAGGAAGTGGACCCCGGAGGCTGAGAATACTCTGAGAGAACTTTTTGGAACTACAGACTGGGATATCCTGCAGGGATCTCATAATGAGAACATTGAGGAAGTTGTTGACTGCACTACTGACTACATCAACTTCTGTATGGACATTGTAGTTCCAGTAAGAACTGTACGCTGCTATGCTAACAACAAGCCATGGATTACAAGTGACATCAAGGGCCTTTTGAACCAGAAGAAAAGGGCTTTTAAAAATGGTGATCTGCATGAGCTCAAGCGCGTGTAGAAGGAACTCCGTGTCCAGCTCAGGGCGGCGAAGGAGCAGTACAGGAGAAAGCTGGAGCAGAAGTTGCAGAATAACAGCATGAAGGAAGTGTGGGATGGGATGAAGATCATCACTGGCTGCAGCTCGAAGCGGGGTACCACCATTGAGAGAGACGTGAAGAGAGCAAACCAAATGAACAACTTCTTTAACAGGTTTGACCACCCTAACCCACTCTCACTCTCACCTTGGAGTATTGCACCCTCCACACATCCTTCTGCTGATACCAGCATAGGAAAGACATCCCCACCCATAATTACAACAGCGCAAGTGAGCAGAGAGCTGAGGAGACTTCGTGCCAGCAAAGCAGCGGGTCCAGATGGAGTATCGCCACGACTGCTGAAGGTCTGTGCATCGGAGCTGGGGGGGCCCTCTACAGCGCATCTTCAACCTGAGCCTGGAACAGGGGAAAGTCCCGAGGCTTTGGAAAACATCTTGTATCACCCCAATCCCAAAGGTATCACGTCCTAGTGAGCTGAATGACTTTCGGCCTGTTGCTCTGACATCACATGTGATGAAGACCATGGAGAGGCTGCTGCTTCACCACCTTAGGCCACAGGTTCAACACGCCCTTGACCCTCTGCAGTTTGCATATCAGGAGAAGGTGGGAGCAGAGGATGCCATCATCTATATGCTACACCGATCCCTCTCTCACTTGGACAGAGGTAGTGGTGCTGTAAGAATTATGTTTCTAGACTTCTCTAGCGCCTTCAACACAATCCAACCTCTGCTCCTTAGGGACAAGCTGACAGAGATGGGATTCGATTCATACCTAGTTGCATGGATCGTGGACTATCTTAAAGACAGACCTCAGTATGTGCGTCTTGGGAACTGCATGTCTGACATTGTGGTCAGCAACACAGGAGCGCCACAGGGGACTGTACTTTCTCCGGTCCTGTTCAGCCTATATACATCGGACTTCCAATACAACTCGGAGTCCTGCCATGTGCAAAAGTTCGCTGATGACACTGCTATCGTGGGCTGCATCAGGAATGGGCTGGAGGAGGAGTATAGGAACCTAATCAATGACTTTGTTAAATGGTGCGACTCAAACCACCTACACCTGAACACCAGCAAAACCAAAGAGCTGGTGGTGGATTTTAGGAGGCCCAGACCCCTCATAGACCCAGTGATCATCAAAGGTGACTGTGTGCAGATGGTGCAGACCTATAAATATCTGGGAGTGCAGCTGGATGATAAATTAGACTGGACTGCCAATACTGATGCGCTGTGCAAGAAAGGACAGAGCCGGTTATACTACCTTAGAAGGCTGGCGTCCTTCAACATCTGCAATAAGATGCTGCAGATGTTCTATCAGACAGTTGTGGCGAGCGCCCTCTTCTACGCAGTGGTGTGCTGGGGAGGCAGCATTAAGAGGAAAGACGCCTCACGTCTGGACAAACTGGTGAGGAAGGCAAGCTCTATTGTTGGCATGGAGCTGGACAGTTTAACATCTGTGGCAGAGCGAAGGGCGCTCAGCAGGCTCCTATCAATTATGGAGAATCCACTGCATCCACTAAACAGTGTCATCTCCAGACAGAAGAGCAGCTTCAGCGACAGACTGCTGTCACTGTCCTGCTCCACTGACAGATTGAGGAGATCGTTTCTCCCCCAAACTATGCGACTCTTTAATTCCACCCAGAGGGGTAAACGTTAACATTCAACATTATACATAGTTATTGTCTGTTTTTCACCTGCATTGTTATCATTCTTTAATTTAATATTATTTATTGTATCAGTATGCTGCTGCTGAAGAATGTGAATTTCCCATTGGGATTAATAAAGTATCTATCTATCTATCTATCTATCTATCTATCTATCTATCTATCTATCTATCTATCTATCTATCTATCTATCTATCTATCTATCTAGACCTTTGATTCTAATATTATTCCTTCTGCATCCATCTTCCAGAGCCACAAGTCTGTCTCCGAGTTTTTTGCATTTGGAATTTGCATCTGTAGCTTTTCCATCGGGGTTAGATGACAATTCTTCTGCTGTTTCAATTCAAGCCGTGAATATCTGCTTAACGTCTTCCAGTTGATCGGCAAGTGCTCTCAGTTTGGATGCATTTTCTTGAATGTGTTCCTCAATTTTTCCCAGCATACCTTTAAAGGCTGCATCAAAGCAATTATACAGTATATACGTTTTTCCGGGTCTTTATTATCCTTCTGCAGCTTCTCGTTTGTCTTCTCGCTTTCTTTCTTTATATTTTTCTGAATGTCTTTCTTGAGCTCATTTATGGCCGTGGCCACTGTTGCGATCATTGCCTTCAGTTCGGACAGATCGTTTTGGCTTTCGTGCTCCGTGGATGAAGTGGCAATCCCAGTTACAGCCAATGCTCCCGGCTGGCGAGAAGTAGATGAAAGCGCGGACTGCAAGGCCATCTCCGGTTTCAAGTGATCTTCTGGAACCGGCGAGCTATCGTATCCTACATAACTTGCACCTTCGCTCCCATTTTCGCTCTCGACTGGCGATGACGCAGTGGATCGGGGTCCTGGGAAGTCTGTGCTTTCGCCTGCCTATTCCAGGTCAGTCTCTGAAAGGCCGTACCTTGCACTTTGACTTGATGCCTGTCTAGACTTGGATGTAGCTTTAGATTTCTTTTCCGTTTCTTTCTGACCCCCTTTCTTGTTACAGTAATCCCTCGCTATTTCGCGGTTCACTTTTCGCGGATTCACGACTTCGCGGATTTTATACGTAAGCATATCTAAATACATAACATGGATTTTTCGCTGCTTTGCGGGTTTCTGCGGACAATGGGTCTTTTTACTTGCTTCCTCAGTTGGTTTGCCCAGTTGTTTTCATACAAGAGATGCTATTGGTGGATGGCTGAGAAGCTACCCAATCAGAGCATGCAGTTAAGTTCCTGTGTGCTGCTGATTGGCTCAGCGATGGAGTGTTGCATTAACCAGGAAGTCTCATCTCACTCATTCATCATTAACATGCTAATGCTTCAGGGGCGGTGTCCAAGCACCAACAGAAGATGCAAATGATTGCAGAAAAGGTAAAAGTTTTGGATATGTTGAAGGAAGGGTACAGCTACACCGCTGCAGGACATCGATTCTTTTTATTTAAAAGGGAGGAAACGCATATAAGATCTACGGCCGCAGTGTCCTTTAACCAGGGTGCAAAACGAGTTGCAAGTGGACGTGATAAGGCAGTAGTCTGGATGGAATCTGCTTTAGGAATCTTTGCAACAAGGTCGACGACGTCATGACCGCCTACAAGCTGCTACGTGTACTTCGCTATACAGTAAGTGTAAACTTATCTACCGATTTCATATTGCTTAGCAGTTGTCCCTGTTTTTAATAGAGTAAACGGTGGGTTGTAAACAATACAGGGAGGGTTTAAAAACGTCCAAATACATGTTAAATAATTAAATAAATATAGCGTCCCTACTTCGCGGAAATTCAGTTATCGCGGTCGGCCTTGGAACCTATCTCCCGCGATAAGTGAGGGATTACTGTACTCATGTTTATATACTGTAGTAGAAACCCCTCTGGTTGGGTAAATGCAGGATACCTCGGGATAATAAGAAATAAGAGATAAAAATAAAGCTGCTGCTAGCTGAGCTCCGCTTCAGACATCCATCTCCCGTAACGGACAAGACCAACTCCATTTTGTGTTTTTTTTGCAGTCATATATGGCAGGATAACGCTCTACCCTCTTACAGACTGAGTGTGCCGCACAGTGTTAAGTTGTTAATTGTTCTGCATGTGTGAGAAGATTATTTCGGAGACAAATGATGTTAAGGGAGGAATTTGCATCTTTTCTCGCCAACTACAATTCACGTTCATGTGTAAGGTGAGAATAAATACCTATTTTTAACTCAAATGGTATCAAAAGAAAATAAGAATTGCACTCTCTACATAGTAATAAGGCATTGCATCATTGACGTCACATCTGTGTTCTGTGCTCCGGCACGTTTAGCTATCACACTGATCCTGAATCCCACTGAACCGTACCTTGGCCTACCTCTTCCAAGCGGGCCAGGGCACGGTACAGTTGGCCTGCCACAGAGCGATCACACTGGCCAATCAAACTACACTTTGGGGGGGTTACATGCAGACAAGCGAGCTCGGGCACAGAATGAATTACCAGTGTGAGTACACCCTAAACTGTCAAGTCCATATTAGCTGTGAGAAAATCCAACCTTCTTCATTTCTTTTGAAGCATAACCAATGAGAATACTGTTACTGTTATAGACTTTTTGAACCTATTTAGACCAAGGGTCTCCAGCTCCAGTCCTGGAGGACCAACATGGCTGCAGGTTTTCATTCTAACCCTTTTCTAATTTAGTGTCTTGTTTTTGCAGCTAATTAACTTCTTTTGAACTAATTTTAAGTGATTTGCTCTTGAAGACTCAGACGCCTTAATTGTTTCTTTTTCCTTAATTAGCAGCCAAACAATAATGAGATACAAAACAACTGGCATCCATCATACAATATCTAAAAATAAAGAAAGGTGAAGGTCTCAGGAATGTTGATCTGCTCAGGTCCCCAAAACATTTTAACGGTGCTCTTAGGAAGGTAAAATCAACAATTTCAGAAATGTCTGCTATTGCACCACGAGAGCAGCAACAAAGCCACGAAATTAAAGAACGAGTTTAATTAATGACAAGAATTGGCAGCTAATTAAGCAACTGGTTGGAGTGAAATTGGTTGGAGTTTGAGGCCCTGACTTAGTTGGTCTTCTGTTGGCTCCCTCACTTCACATTTCTTTTCTGTTTGGGTGCCGTTTAAGAAAAGAAACAAAGCAATAAGGAGGAACGATGAAGAAATTCAGGGGAGCAAATCTTAAAAAAGCAATTCAATTAAAATGAATTCACAAGAAGATAATTAGCAGCACAAGCAGGGCACTCATTAAAAAAAGGGTTAGAATGAAAACCTGCAGCTGCAGTGGTCCTCCAGGACCGGAGTTGGCAACCCCTGATTTAGACTATCAGTCACAGTATAGTCTAAATCAGTTATAGAAGGAACAGTGGGACTGCGACAGAGATATATGTATAATTTCACACTGGATTCTTTTCATAAGGAGTTATAGGAATAAAAATATAATAGTAAAATAATCTATTAAAAATGAAAGATTCTCCTCTGTCAGAGCAGGCAGAGTGACCTGTATTTCTCTAAGATAAAATGATAGGAAGATCATTATAATTTCTTTTAGTCCTGAAGGTATAAATAGAATGAAAAGATATAACAAATTTATGGATAGACCAGCTTGGGGAACAAAAATACAGTCTTATAAAGAAAAAAACATTTCTGAGATGGTGAATGATGTGCAGTATATACATATTTTAATTAACAAAACAAAACAGTATTTATGATCTATAATCCATTCTGTAGTTTTTATTAGAGCATTGAACAAATTCATATTATTTGTTGTCCTTTTCGTTGAGGAGAATTCTAAAAATAATAAGTGGCACACAATATCAGACATTTCTACGCCAAATCAATAAAATGCATTTTGATTTTATAAGGGAACCACTGCGAACTAAAAATTTGTTTTATTGAGGGTTGTATGATTTTGGTGAAGGAAGCTAAAAGCAGAAGGGGGTTGAATTAAGTCTTTGCTAGCCGAAAGCATGGCTCTTGTCCCAACGAACCCTTTCATTAAATTTAACATCTCTGATGGGACCTGAGTGTCCCAGAGGGTGATGTCTCCTCCAAGCATTTCATTTTCTAAAACAATTTGTTTAACAAAATTCATCTTCATCTGTGCAGGTTGTTCTTCTTTTTCACATTGGGCATGGCTCTTTACTTTGCATATGGGCCTGTTCCACATTTGTGTGCTCCCACCCTACCACACGCACTTCAGAAGATGCCATCCACCTGAAACTACATGTGTACTCGGACCATCTAGGAAAAGCTTGGGTTGCTGCTGGAAAAGGTGTTGCTGAGGCCAGCAGAGGGCGCTTACCCTGTGGTCTAAATGTGGACCCCGATGCCCCAGTGCAGTGATGGGGACACTGAGCTGTAAAAATAGCACCATCCTTCGAATGAGATGTAAAATTGAGGCCCTGACTCTCTGTGGTCATAAAAGATCCCTGGATGTCCTTTGTAAAGAGTAGGGTTGTATCCCAGTGTCCAGCTTGGCCTAGTCATTTTGGCCCCCTATTCATGCCCCGTCTCTAATTAGCTGTTTCCCTCTCACCCCTTCACCACCTAATAGCTGATGTTTGGTGAGCATACTGGTGCTAAAATGGTTGCCGTCACATCATCTAGGCAGATGATACACATTAGTGGTGGTTGAAGTGGCTCCTCACTGACTGTGTAAAGCACTTTGAGTAGTGAGAAAAGCGCTCTATAAATGTAAAGAGTTATTGTTATTAATATTAATAATATATTATAATATAATAATATTAATAATATTCACCAACTAATTGTCCGAAGCTCCCTAAGTGAGCCAACAGAAAATGGCACATCTCCATGCCTACAGAAAAGATGCAAAACGTGCCCACATTTATGATACAGACCGTGTAGTTATACCACACTGCCGACTTGAACATCACATAAAGGGATTGTTTTCCTGCAGATCATCTAATGTGGTCTACCCAATTCTCTGCATGAAATGTCCTGACACTGCACTCTATGTGAGAGAAACTAAACAAACACTCCGCCAGAGGTTCCACATTAAACATGGCAACACAGATGATCCTGTAGTGACCCACTTCAACAGCCATGGACACTGTGAGAGGGACTTTAAAGTCACAGAGCTTATGGGCAACTTCAGAACACAGCAAGAGAGAAAAGAATGGGAAGTTAAACTCATGCTAAAATTAAATACATTACAACATAGTGTGAATAAGACAAGAGTTTTATGGCCAGATATGAGGATTGTTTACATCTCTCAGAATGGCAGACAACCTGTCTACAGATCTACATTGTGTGGAAAAACTCATTACAAACTTCAAAAGACTTTGTTGGACAGTTATCTTATCCAAAGATCTTGACCATACATTGTTCTTCTCTCTCTTGTTAAATTAACCCTAGCCTGAATGAATATATTAATTTTTTACATTTAAAATTTCTCATTTAAAGATTTACCAATGTTGTTTCTTGTCCTAGTGTGTATATAAACACAGGGAACTCCAGTCTCTATATTACATCTTGCCTGAAGAAGGGGCCTGAGTTGCCTTGAAAGCTCACATATTGTAATCTTTTTAGTTAGCCAATAAAAGGTGTCATTTTGCTTGGCTTTTCTCTATTATTAATATTATTATTTATTTATTTATTAAACTCCTCTTTACATTTACATGTTTTCGCTTAGCAGACACTTTTATCCAAAGTGACTTACAACATCAGTCTGGGGGACTGTTTTGGAACAAACGTTACAGGATGAGGTAACAAAACTGAACGCCACACGTGAAGAACTCTAAACAAAATTCAAAGAAAGTTCCGATTCAGTTATAAAACCTAATAGCTACTATCTGCTAGATAATAATTCACAGAACAAGAGAGTCTTCAAACGCTTCTCAAACACATTGGAGTCATAAGTTCAACCGATGGTGGACACCAATCAGAAGATACCCATGGAAAGAGTCCAGATGGAGATTTGGTGTCACACAGAGCTGGCATCACCAGATGCTGTTTATTAGCAGACCTGATTGGGTGAGAAGGGCCATAGGATCTCACAGGTGTCCCCATACACTAATCAGCCACAACATTAACTCTTTCAGGGCAGATGTCAACTTTTTTCAAGAGGAGATGTTGAGGGTGGTAATCAGCTGTAAACAGTGACCAATCCCACAGTCACATCCTAGTTTGACTCTCTTTGCTAGGAGGAAAGTTAGCTTTGTTGGTTTGGCTGTGATTCCCTGCACTCGTGTGAGTAGTGAAGAGCAATCAGTGGCAAAACTGGCATCGATATATGATGAGAGATCGAAGCGAATGTGCAAAGCTAAAATACTTTGTGGACAACGTTTTACATGTAATTGCTGAATTGGACTCTGACTTGTCAGACTCTGATTTTGATGCAAGTACTTGAAAAGGAGGAGTTTGCATGTTCTCCCCTTGTCTGCGTGGGTTTCCTCAGGGTGCTCTGGTTTCCTCCCACAGTCCAAAGACATGCAGGTTAGGTTCATTGGCGATCCTAAATTGTGCTTGGTGTGTGGATGTGTGTGTGTGCCCTGCGGTGGGCTGGCACCCTGCTCGGGGTTTGTTCACTGCCTTGCACTCTGTGTTGGCAGGGATTGGCTCCATGTGACGATGCGGGTTCCGCTCCATGCTCCCATCTTGCTTCTTGGAGCTCTGAACACTGACATTGTTGGTAATGTCACCGATGAGCTGGACAGTGAGGCACAACCATGAAGCAAGGGGATGGTACAAAAAGTGCAAAAGTCAATGAAATCAAAACAGTGTTCAGATAATTAATGCAGTGCATCAACGTTCCATAAATACAGTTAGGTCCATAAATATTTGGACAGAGACAACTTTTTTCTCATTTTGGTTCTGTACATTACCACAATAAATTTTAAATGAAACAACTCAGATGCAGTTGAAGTGCAGACTTTCAGCTTTAATTCAGTGGGGTGAACAAAACGATTGCATAAAAATGTGAGGCAACTAAAGCATTTTTTGAACACAATCCCTTCATTTCAGGGGCTCAAAAGTAATTGGACAAATTACATAACTGGAAATAAAATGTTCATTTCTAATACTTGGTTGAAAACCCTTTGCTGGCAATGACAGCCTGAAGTCTTGAACTCCTGGACATCACCAGATGCTGGGTTTCCTCCTTTTTTATGCTCTGCCAGGCCTTTACTGCAGCGGCTTTCAGTTGCTGTTTGTTTGTGGGCCTTTCTGTCTGAAGTTTAGTCTTCAACAAGTGAAATGCCTGCTCAATTGGGTTAAGATCAGGTGACTGACTTGGCCATTCAAGAATCTTCCACTTCTTTGCTTTAATAAACTCCTGGGTTGCTTTGGCTGTATGTTTTGGGTCATTGTCCATCTGTATCAATCAGTTTGACTGCTGTATTTAGCTGGATTTGAGCAGACAGTATGTCTCTGAACACCTCAGAATTCATTCGGCTGCTTCTGTCCTGTGTCACATCATCAATAAACACTAGTGTCCCAGTGCCACTGGCAGCCATGCACACCCAAGCCATCACACTGCCTCCACCGTGTTTTACAGATGATGTGGTATGCTTTGGATAATGAGCTGTTCCACGCCTTCTCCATACTTTTTTCTTGCCATCATTCTGGTAGAGGTTGATCTTGGTTTCATCTGTCCAAAGAATGTTTTTCCAGAACTGTGCTGGCTTTTTCAGATGTTCTTTAGCAAAGTCCAATCTAGCCTTTCTATTCTTGGGGCTTATGAGTGGCTTGCACCTTGCAGTGCACCCTCTGTATTTACTTTCATGCAGTCTTCTCTTTATGTTAGACTTGGATATTGATACACCTTCCCCATGGAGAGTGTTGTTCACTTGGTTGGCTGTTGTGAAGGGGTTTCTCTTCACCATGGAAATGATTCTGCGATCATCCACCACTGTTGTCTTCCGTGGCCGTCCAGGTCTTTTTGCGTTGCTGAGTTCACCAGTGCTTGCTTTCTTTCTCAGGATGTACCAAACTGTAGATTTTGCAACTCGTAATATTGTAGCAATTTCTCAGATGGGTTTTTTTCTGTTTTTGCAGCTTAAGGATGGCTTCTTTCACCTGCATGGAGAGCTCCTTTGACCGCATGTTGTCTGTTCACAGCAAAATCTTCCACATGCAAGCACCACACCTCAAATCAAATCCAGGCCTTTTATCTACTTAATTGATAAGGACATAACGACGGACTTGCCCACACCTGCCCATGAAATAGCCTTTGAGTCAATTGTCCAATTACTTTTGAGCCCCTGAAATGAAGGGATTGTGTTCAAAAAATGCTTTAGTTGCCTCCCATTTTTATGCAATCCTTTTGTTCACCCCACTGAATTAAAGCTGAAAGTCTGCACTTCAACTGCATCGGAGTTGTTTCATTTAAAATTCATTGTGCTAATGTACAGAACCAAAATGAGAAAAAAGTTGTCTCTGTCTAAATATTTATGGACCTAACTGTATGTTACCTATAAGACCTGATCAAAATCATTCAGCATTTCATATTGTAGCAGTGCCAATAGACTCTCACTCTTTACATTGTAACCACAAGGGTGCGCCACTGAGCTCCTAACCACAGACACAATAATGTCCAACACAACAACATATTATCAATTTTTTACCTCAGTCCCTCCTCCAGGAGTGCTGCCCACCACCTCCCCGATGTGAGGTTGCAGGGCTCCTTTTCAAATAAGACCCATTGTCACTGCAATGCATGTTGGGATGCACTTCCGTGTTGTCCTCCCTCAGCAGCGCCCTCTAGTAGCACCCAAGGATGCTGACAGGGTTGTACTTTAACACTTCAATTCCCATGCAACCTTACGGGTGTCCTGATCGGGATCAGCCATGTTTCATGTGGGGGTACGGACTGCTCCCGGTATCCATGTTCATAATCCCTGGTTCATAAATCTGATCGCTTTTTATTTTGCAGTGGACTTATTTTTATTATAAGAATCTTTTTCTAATGTGCTGTCTTTCTAATGGCTAAGAAAAGGCTAATATAATCCTATTATGATTTACTGACCCACTTTCAGGACCTCCTGCAGCTCATAAGATACCCTACAGAGATATAGATATCTACAAGAATTATAAAGTAGAAAAATAATGGCAGTAAATTTACTTACTGTAACAGAGGTCACCACTCATCATGTCTACCTGGATTATGTGAATTTAGGAAGCACAACTGGAAAGCCATAAAAGAGGACAGACTGATTTTAATTATTCTTTGTTGTAATTGCTGCTTGGTGACTAAACACAAAAACAAATTAATACAGATGGTCATATTGTTCTTCAGAGTTGTGCATGGTAAAGTTTAGCGACAAAAGCTAAATTTGCCAGATACTAAGAGGCAGAGGTTATGTTGTAATGGAAATATTATTTAAAAAATTATGTAAACTTTCTGGAAAAAAAATACTAGGAGCATTATACTAATACTGACAGTGCAGGCAAAGGTTTGAGGTGTACCAACTGTGAACGGGGTGTTTCTTTTACACCTCATCTTATTTTATTCAAAATGGGTAACTAAGGCCATAAATAGTCACAGCTGAAGCCATGCAAACCAGCCGAAAAGGAGAAAGCATTACTGCCCACGTAAGAAACCTGACAGCCAGCTGGGAAGAGACAATTAAAACACAGTTGGCGTACCCAGTGGTTATGGTCAACAGTTACTGTGTGCTATTTTCATTTTACTTATGCAAGCAAATGATCGTATCCCATGTTTCACAAGTGCAACTATAGAAGCCTGGCATTGCTCACCCCAGACAGATAGAAGAGATCACTCAAGCCTGTACCTAAGAAAAATGCCTCCTGCACTCTCAAAGTGGCCAGAGCTGACCACAGGAACGCTACGTCTGCATACTTTGCTAGGAGCTTTCCTTTGAAAATTGTGTTATTGTGAATATCAGCCGATATTAAAAGGAGCTAAGTGTATGCTTTCTTTAGTGCTATTTTTCCTTTCTTCATCTTAGAATTAGTGTCATACCACAAGGGAAGGATATCTATATTGTGAAAGAAAGAAGTTGAGACAACACGCTCATGAAGGTTTGGGGTGTTAGCCCCGTGCACTGTAAGGTCCAAAGTAGCCTATCTATCTATCTATCTGTTTGTTTGTAAAAAGTTTATGGATTAATTAAAAGTCTTCATGTTGCTATTTTTGTGGTCATCCTTTCTTCACAGCACGTAATCACATGTTTAACACTTGTACAATTTAACATTTCTAGACAGTTCTTTTAGATATGGACATTAAAGTTAGAGTTTTCCTGCCAAATGGGCCTTTCATAGATACACGTGGCTAGTAATAGCTGGGTTATTGTTGACCCAAAATGGAAATGACACACTCACTTTACTTTATGGTTTACAGTAATCCCTCGCTATATTGTGCTTCGCCTTTCGTGGCTTCACTCTATCGCGGATTTTATATGTAAGCATATTTAAATATATATCGCAGATTTTTTGCTGGTTCGTGGATTTCTGCGGACAATGGGTCTTTTAATTTCTGGTACATGCTTCCTCAGTTGGTTTGCCCAGTTGATTTCATACAAGGGACGCTATTGGCAGATGGCTGAGAAGCTACCCAGCTTACTTTTCTCTCTCTCTCTCTTGCGCTGACATTCTCTCATCCTGACGTAGGGGGTTTGAGCAGGGGGGCTGTTCGCACACCTAGACGATACGGATGCTCATCTAAAAATGCTGAAAGATTACCTTCACGTTGCTACCTTCTGTGCAGCTGCTTCGTGAAGCGACATGCTGCACGGTGCTTCGAATACTTAAAAGCACGAAGGGCACGTATTGATTTTTGATTGAAAAACAAACTCTGTCTCTCTATCTCTCTCTCTCTCTCTCTCTCTGCTCCTGACAGAGCTGAGCTGCCGACTTCAACAGCTTTGTGCCGCGGTGCTTCACATACTTAAAAGCCAAACAGCCCTATTGATTTGTTTGCTTTCCTCTCTCTTTCTGACAGTCTGTGCTCCTGACGCGCACTCCTTTGAAGAGGAAGATATGTTTGCATTCTTTTAATTGTGAGACTGAACTGTCATCTCTGTCTTGTCATGGAGCACAGTTTAAACTGTTGAAAAAGAGACAAATGTTTGTTTGCAGTGTTTGAATAACGTTCCTGTCTCTCCACAACCTCCTGTGTTTCTGCGCAAATCTGTGACCCAAGCATGACAATATAAAAATAACCATATAAACATATGGTTTCTACTTCGCGGATTTTCTTATTTCGCGGGTGGCTCTGGAACGCAACCCCCGCGATGGAGGAGGGATTACTGTATTGCATTTGGGCTGCAGTAGGCCCAGAGTATAAATACCATGAAAACCCCTGAAAGCTTTTGGCTTCTGTTAGGCCTTATTTGGCACAAACCTGCAATGCAAGGCATACTGGACGTGTAGTTAATAGCATTTGGGCAGCGCCTGGTCTAGAATCTAACTGGCATGAAACCCTCACATATGGTTGAATACAGCAGGACCACTTTCACCAAAAATATATTACACTAGCTCTGTAAGCCCATGATGTAAAAAGTCCGGGCTGCTAAAAATCATGGATTCTGGCACTACAATCAATCAATCGCATTGGTTGTGCATTAGCGGCTAAGCGAGATTCTCCTTTTTCGGCGGTTTCGTTTTGCCGACCTGCCTGCCTCCATTGTATTTCAGCAGTTAAGCGAGTTTCTCTTTCCTCAGACGTTTCGTTTTGCTGATGTACTCGCCTCGGTGGTGGATTCACTTTGGCGACAGAGTCGCTTTCTTTGAGCTTCATGCTGTAGCCTTGCATATCTGGGCCGGACAGACAGACACACACACTTTCACGCATAGACGTTTATATATAAGATGTCCTTGATTGCATAAGGGCTACATTGGGCCCAGTAGACAAATGGCATGAATGCTCCTAAATGTGGCTGGTGACGGTTGGGCCATAATTGTTTCATAACTGTAATGCCAGACATACTTTACTTATGACCGATTGCATCTGGGCCATTTTTGGCCTGAAAGTTTTAGACCGTTAATTGTGACATGTTACATCTGGGCCATTTTTTGGGCCACAGTCCATGTGTCTTTACCATGTCAGCATTTCTCAACCTTTAAGTATTTGCGACCCGAGTTTTCATAACAGTTGTAATCGCGCCCCCTAATGTTTTTTTGAAACCCTAATAAAATTTATTCCTATATTTTTTGCTGCCGATACACTGCTACAAGTTTAAAACTTTCCTACAATTAGTGAAATTACGCCACATATGGCAACATTCGCGCCCCCTTTTTTGCTACTAGTTTGAGAACCGCTGCCATAAGTGAATATTAAGTGCCTAAAGTCAATCGAATTTGAGGCAGAATAGCCTGCTATCTGGAAACTTAACATTTTACTTGTCTTTTTAAATGCTTCTGCACATTGTTTGGACAATGAGAACTTTGTGTCACTGTAAAACCCCAAAATCCTCACCCTAGGTTGACTCCTATAGGACAGTGTCTCCCATCTTGTATTTATAATTTGCGTTTCTTTTGCCCACGTGTCGCTTTGCACTTTTCACCAAGTGTTTGTCCAGTTTTAAAGGTTGCTCAAGTCTTTGTGAATAAATTTTTGCTGTTGTGATGCTTGAGTAACTGTCTTGCACCTAAAAGACGAGAACAACCAACTTTATTAATCAACTTAAACCAGGAACAGCAAGTGTATTTATTGAAGTGGGAGCTACCACTTCACGACACACAGGCACAGCAAACAAGTGGTGACTTCATTAGTTATTCTGCCTCGGCTCCCTCCGTCAGTTCAGGCACTGATAATCCTGCTCGTCAGGTTGGTCCCGCGGCTGTGGAGCCACCACTAGGATCAGATCATCCTGGGAGAAAGTGGACAAACAGAATGGGGGCCAGGTTATCGAACAAATTAAAGTTTCCCACGGATCGGTCCGTCGCCGACGAGCGCGTTGTTTGGGCGCTGCAAACTCATCATTGAGGCAATGAGTAGTCAATGGCCGGCGGACAGGTTGCGTGGCTGCGGACTCATCGTTGAAGCAGTGAGTCTGCCGCTGTCGGACGCGTTGTCACACTGTCTTCTCAAACTATGGTATCCCTCCAATTTTTGTATCATCTGTGCCTTTCACCAGTTTACTGACTGCACTGGAATTTATGTCAGTAGAGCCGCATGGAGAGGAGCCAGTTGGCGTGATTCGGGCTTCTGCCATGATTTCCAGTGTAAGGTTTTACAGGTCTGACTATCAAAGAGGAGACCCTGGTGCTCACTTGGAGGATTATATCTCCCAGATGGCCTGGGGACACCTTGAGATCCAAAAGTATGAGTTGACAAGTGTGGCTGGGAAAGGGAAGTTTGGACCACACTTGTAACTCTTTTAGGGCTAATTTTTTTTTCATTTCTTTTCTCCCAGGGCTGAATATTTTTCCAAAAACTAACACTTTTTAAAAAAGAACACAAAGCAATTGTTTAACATGTCAAATCAACAAAAAATATTTACTTTTGACAAATGTTACCGTCTTGCATGTTGTATGAGCCTGCACACTCTATGATTTCACATACAGTACATATCACATACATTTTACACAGCAAAGTCCTGCAAAGTCTGATCTCGCTCAAAGCAGCCAATTTCAGTTATTGCCAGTTATTGTGTATTGTAGAGAGACAAGTCACCCGTTTGACATTGTGCCATGCCACTGCCACCAAGTTTTCTGCCTGCATGAAAACCATATTGTCACCTCTTTTCATCTTCAGCCTGTCTGGCTTCAACTGTGAAGGCCTGTGTCTCCTGTTCACCCTCACTGTGCCACAAGCTCCAATTCCCCTGCTCTGTAGCTCCATGAAAAATTCTGGGGCATGTATAAAAATTGTCCAAATGTACACAACATGACCTTGAAGCAGCTCCAGCACAACCTGACTTGTCAAGGGACAGTTCGCTCTTTGAAAGAAATACTTTCCTGTATATGTAATTACTTTCAGGCAGAAACCAGTGTTTGCTTCTGCCAGTATAAAATCCTTTATGCCATACTTTGTGGGCTTGTCTGGCATATATTTGCAGAAAAAAAGGTGTCCCTTTTATTTTATCATAGATTCATGCACAGACAAATCATGGTCAGGCTGATAAAATTGTTTCTATGTTGGTACCACAATGTCAAGCAGGGGCTGAACTTTATGCATGGCGTTATAGCCTGGCTCACCCCTTGGGATTTGCTTCTGTTTATTACAGAATTGAATAAAACTTTGCAGCATCACGTACCTATCATCATGCTGCATAACCTGTCCAAAGCCACCAGGGGACAAAGCACGTTTGGACCAATGCTCCCTGAAGTTATATCACCAGTTCTGTCCCATCTCTATTTGTAATGCCGCCACAATGCCCTTCATCTTGTCTTTTGTTGTGGCTTTCCATTTTGAAAAACGAGAATGTGATGCAAGCGCAGCCCACAATTCAAAAAATTTCTCTGCCTACCTGTTTGTCTCGTCTGACAGTAGCTGAAAAGCAGCATCAGGAGAGTGCAGCTTGAAGTAGTCCAGCAGCTGGTAATCTGTCATGTCCAACAGCAAGCCATGCCGTCTTGTGAAGTCCGGTAGCCAGTTCGGCTCCCACGGATCAATGTCTGGGTATTCCTCCCATGCGAACCTTGCAGTAGATGTATCGGCTGTGCAAATGCGCTCAGCTGGCAGCGGATCAGCTGGCATGGCATCGGCTGGTGTCCGATCAGCTGATGCTGGCTTCTCACTCTCTTGTTCGATCTCCTGATCACTGTCAATAAAACCAGATTCTGAAAAATCAGAGTCCGACTCAGTGATAATGCGCAAAACATCGTCTGCAGAGTGTTTTCTTTTCTGGACTCGCTTTGCTCCCTTGTGACATGTCGATGCCATCTTGCCTTTGTTTACATTTCGCAACTCACGCACACGCAAGGATTAGTTGCCGAGTCAATGAGTCTAGCATTCCTCCAAGCACAGAGGGAATGCCTGCGACGTGACAGTGAGTTTTGTCGCCATTAACAGCTGATTGTCGCCCTCTACCCCTGGATATCGACTTTTTGTCAACATTCGCCCTCAACCCCTCCTGTCGACAAAAGTCGACATCCGCCCTAAAAGAGTTATATAGTCCTGCACAAAATACTGTTGCCCACATGACCTGACTTACAAGAAGCACAGACCCCACCTAGGGAATCCACTGGTACAACACAACACAATTTATTTTCGTAAAGCCCAAAATCCCTGCAATGGACTTTAACAGGCCCTGCCTTTTCACAAAGCCTTGGCTCTCTAAGAAGACAACGAAAAAACTCCCCCCAAACAAACCCTAGTAGGGAAAAAAACGGACCTGGTGACCTCACTCCTTGTTGAGACCTTCTCCTCTTCTCCATACTCTTCATCTCCTGCTATTTACCCGACTTGAGCTCAAACTTGTCATCCGTTTCTCAAACCTACTGCTCTGGTGCATTTTAATTTCACGTACAAATATATTTTTAATCAACTCATGAAATGGAAACCTTTCAAAAGCAGCTTGGAAAAATACAGTGAATCTGAAATTAAAGATATAAGTGTTTGTTTTTTATACTTGAAAGAAAAAGAAGAAAAAAAGAAAATGTAACATTTAAAATGACAGATGAAGTGGCTTTAGGCTTTGCTTTGATAACACACTGGCAAAGATTCACAATCACGAAGTCTTTGCTAACTAGCGAAAATATTCGTCTGGCTTGCTACGTGTCTTCACTCTGGAGGGTTCGTTTGGAAATAAACAAAATTAAATTAGTTAAACAGTCTTTTCATTTACATTTCATATATTTAAATGTGACATCAGCTAAGGGCACAAGAATGGCACATTAGTCAAATTCACTTCTTTGGAGTTTTCCACGTTACGTTGAATGCAACATAATTTATTTTCTTGCAGAAGGTATAGAGTGCCGGGCAGGTCTTGGCACCTTGCTGTAATTACATTTTCAATTGCTGGCTTCACAGAGAGCTCGGGCTGACTTTGAAAACGTTTCACAGTGAAATGATATAAATGCCACAAGTGCAGAGCCAGTGCAATTTTATTTAAAAAAAAATGTACTCTACGTGGAAAAATATAGACTTAACTAAATAGATGTGCAACCTGTAATAGAGAGCAGACTTTTCCCTAAACACAAATATGCGTAAGCCTAATTGTATTTTAGGGCTTTCTTAAGGTGAGGCACCTTTAAAGTGCTACAGATAAAATATACGTTTTTTACGATGAAAATAATCACATCAGGGTGATGTATTTAATGCTGCAAAGCAACGCCATCCAGACACTTTCATTAATATTTATACTAAGCTTCCAGTCAAAGGAGAAAGGAATCATAAGAATTCACTGAAACAAGACTCTTGCTCTTGATGTCTTTAAGCGTACACTCGTGTATACCGTTAAATTGCATTGAAGGCTTTACTAAGTACGCCAAATATTCTTTTCCAAATAAGATTTTTGGCTACTGCTTGCTGGACTGTAAGATTTTTCTTATTATATATTACTATATACTGAAATTATAAAACAACTACAAGCCTAATATGAGCGCTGCTGTCAAGTACGTGTTGTAACCACATCAATCATCAATGTGCTTCGAGTTCAAACATATTTTTTTTTCTCGCAAACGCGTAAAAGGGAATTTTTTTCTTGCGAGTCGATAACATTTTAATTAAACAGCACCACCACCGCAATGTGTGTGTGTATGTGTTTAATAAAATGTCATTTTATATCTGTAAATGTGTGTGGATCTCTCTCTAAGCCAGAAACACAAGCTACGCTATTTGTAAAAAAATAAAATAAGAAATTAAGCTGACGGCATTCCTCGTGGGTGGCATGGTAGTGTAGTGGAGAGCAGGGCCGGTGTGTTAAATAATGCCACCTGAGACAAGGCCCATAATTGCCAAGCTATACGCATCAGAGATTTCACTTTCTGAGGTTTAATACATTTAAACATGTTTTCAGTTTGTATGATGGATTAGTCAGTGTAGATTGACTGGGAAATAATGTCAACTGTATCAGTTTGAAATGAAATCTACTGCGCAAAAAATGTGTGCAGAAAGTGATATGATCTGAATGACCCTTGTCACACACGTAGGCATGGGGAACAGCTTAAGGGCCTGAGTGATTGTAATTCTCTGCCGAGACATGAGGTAGCGCTGTACAATAACGATCTCTCTTCTCCTCCCTCTGAAGAAGAGAAAGATTGACACCGATCCACCTATGACATCATTTCCGGGGTCTGACCACCTGGACACACCTCTTCTTCTCAAAATGCCTCTTAAATTGAGAAAATGCCATCTTGGGCAGTCTGACTGGATGAGTAATGGGAAGACTCATTTTTTGCACACTTAAACCTCATTTTGTTCATGTTTTCATTTCTTTAAATGTACGGGGTTGGCAGCAAGGTACCCCAATAATTTTTCTTTTCTATATACGAGGGGGGACCCAAAAATAACCGGAAATAATTTTTAAAACGTGTTTAATGTAATTTTCTGTACAAACTACAATTAGTCTCCTTCAAAGTACTCTCCATTGGCGGAAATATACTTATCTAACCGTTTGTTCCATTGTTCGAAACATTTTTGAAATTCGTCTGAAGTAATGCCCATTAATGCTCTGGTCGTTTCTTGTTTTACCTGTTCGACGTCAGCAAAACGCCTTCCTTTCAAGTCTTTTTTCATCCGAGGGAACAAAAAGAAATCACACGGAGCTAAATCCAGTGAGTAGGGTGGGTGGTTCAGGGTTGTCATACCGTTTCAATAACAATAGTTTCTGCAAAACTTTTTTCAAGAAGAAAACAAAATTTCACTGCCGCGCATTGTTCACGATAATCGGCCATCGTAAAAAAACGACACTTGCACAAAACTACTTTTACAAAAAAATTCACTGAACACAAGCACAACCTTCCAGACTGATGGCACTTGGCAGACTGACTTGTAAGGAGTGTAACTAGATCGCCCTAGCGGCCCAACCATGTACTACAAGTACCAACCTAACAACAACAAAATTCTGGTTAGTTTTGGGTCCCCCCTCGTACAGTGGTGTGAAAAACTATTTGCCCCCTTCCTGATTTCTTATTCTTTTGCATGTTTGTCACACAAAATGTTTCTGATCATCAAACACATTTAACCATTAGTCAAATATAACACAAGTAAACACAAAATGCAGTTTGTAAATGATGGTGTTTATTATTTAGGGAGAAAAAAAATCCAAACCTACATGGCTCTGTGTGAAAAAGTAATTGCCCCCTTGTTAAAAAATAACCTAACTGTGGTGTATCACACCTGAGTTCATTTTCCGTAGCCACCCCCAGGCCTGATTACTGCCACACCTGTTTCAATCAAGAAATCACTTAAATAGGAGCTGCCTGACACAGAGAAGTAGACCAAAAGCACCTCAAAAGCTAGACATCATGCCAAGATCCAAAGAAATTCAGGAACAAATGAGAACAGAAGTAATTGAGATCTATCAGTCTGGTAAAGGTTATAAAGCCATTTCTAAAGCTTTGGGACTCCAGCGAACCACAGTGAGAACCATTATCCACAAATGGCAAAAACATAGAACAGTGGTGAACCTTCCCAGGAGTGGCCGGCCGACCAAAATTACCCCAAGAGCGCAGAGACGACTCATCTGAGAGGTCACAAAAGACCCCAGGACAACGTCTAAAGAACTGCAGGCCTCACTTGCCTCAATTAAGGTCAGTGTTCACGACTCTACCATAAGAAAGAGACTGGGCAAAAACAGCCTGCATGGCAGATTTCCAAGACGCAAACCATTGTTAAGCAAAAAGAACATTAGGGCTCGTGTCAATTTTGCTAAGAAACATCTCAATGATTGCCAAGACTTTTGGGAAAATACCTTGTGGACTGATGAGTCAAAAGTTGAACTTTTTGGAAGGCAAATGTCCCGTTACATCTGGCGTAAAAGGAACACAGCATTTCAGAAAAAGAACATCATACCAACAGTAAAATATGGTGGTGGTAGTGTGATGGTCTGGGGTTGTTTTGCTGCTTCAGGACCTGGAAGGCTTGCTGTGATAGATGGAACCATGAATTCTACTGTCTACCAAAAAATCCTGAAGGAGAATGTCCGGCCATCTGTTCGTCAACTCAAGCTGAAGCGATCTTGGGTGCTGCAACAGGACAATGACCCAAAACACACCAGCAAATCCACCTCTGCATGGCTGAAGAAAAACAAAATGAAGACTTTGGAGTGGCCTAGTCAAAGTCCTGACCTGAATCCAATTGAGATTCTATGGCATGACCTTAAAAAGGCGGTTCATGCTAGAAAACCCTCAAATAAAGCTGAATTACAACAATTTTGCAAAGATGAGTGGGCCAAAATTCCTCCAGAGCGCTGTAAAAGACTCATTGCAAGTTATCGCAAACGTTTGATTGCAGTTATTGCTGCTAAGGGTGGCCCAACCAGTTATTAGGTTCAGGGGGCAATTACTTTTTCACACAGGGCCATGTAGGTTTGGATTTTTTTTTCTCCCTAAATAATAAAAACCACCATTTACAAACTGCATTTTGTGTTTACTTGTGTTATATTTGACTAATGGTTAAATGTGTTTGATGATCAGAAACATTTTGTGTGACAAGCATGCAAAAGAATAAGAAATCAGGAAGGGGGCAAATAGTTTTTCACACCACTGTATATATGGATTCCTGCATATTCTGAGAAGCAAAAAACAAAAAAGAGTGATACAATCATTAAGCCTTTTCAGAATGGAGTCCATGATTAGACTGAGGGGAGGTGGTGTAGTAGAAGGTGGTTATATGGGATCCAGGCAGACGGCAGGTCCTGGAGGGCATATGATGGAGCTGACGTCAAAGGAGGAACAGGTGTGTCACTCTTCTGTTCTGCAGAAGGAGGTGAAGAACTGACATCCAGCAACAGTGCCAACCCCTGGTCAGGAGGAGAATTACCATCATCAGAGCCACGTGTCACATTTTTAAATACCTTTATATCTCATGATGGGACACACCTGTCTATGAAGTTCAAGACGTAATGAGCTCATCCAACCAATTTGGTGTTGTAAGTAATCAGCATTGAGCAGTGACAGGCATTTAAATCAGCACAATGACAAGGGGACCCACATTTGTGCACAACCAGTTTTTCACATTTGATTTAATTTCATACAACTAAATACTGCTTCAATAAAAATCTTTGTTCGGAAAACACCCAAGTGCTCAGATGTTCCTAGGAAATTAAAGACATACCACTGTTATCTTTTTGGTTGAAAGGAGAGTCAATTATTATGCAGGCTGAGAGGGGTTCCCAAATTTTTTCATATGACTGTATATATATATATATATATATATATATATATATATATATATATATATATATATATATAAAATAAGCTTACAAATAAAGCACTTCAATAAAATGAAAAGAGTTGGGGACCGTCCCCATATAATGACAATTGACAATCGGTAACAGAAAAGTTGCCGTTTTTATACATGTACAAAATGGAGGACAGAAATGAGTTGGCAGGAGATGACGTCGAAACTGTTGGACAACAACAACATTTATTTATGTAGCACATTTTCATACAAATAATGTAGCTCAAAGTGCTGTACATGATGACGGATACAACATCATCAAAGAGGGACCGGAAGTGTTGTAATGGAGGAAGTGATGTCATCAGATGGAGCCGGAAGTATAGTTGTCAGAACGTGCCGGAAGTGACTTCTGGGAGGCCATCTTGGATCCTGGAAGTAAGGTACGTTTTAATTTTACTTCTTTTTGTCTGACGAGAGAGAGAGGTGTTAGTACCACAAATCAATCCCTTGTCTTGAAATATTTCACTCACCTTTGGGCTTGTTGACTGCCTCCTAAGCGTTTGTGTGTGACAATATATGTATATATTGGGGAGCGCCGGGGTGTGTAGTGCCACCCTAACCTAGCACAGACAGGTAGAGACACAAGTGTTGCACAGCACACGTTATTATCTCTGTGGGGAAGCTCTTTTCTCTTGCTCCTCACAGCAACACAATCCAAAGTACCAAGCACAAAACACACTCTTCTTCTCTTTTCATTTCTTTTCTCTTGCCTCCACTCTTCCTCCTCCTCCTCCAGCAAGCTTTGTCCTTTTCCACCCGACTCTGGCTCCCTGAATAGTGGTGGTTGGCTCCTTTTATAGGACGCCTGGAAGCAACACTTCTGGGTGTGTCTCAAGTGCTGTTAAACAGGGCTCGGCAAATGTACAGGCGCCCCCCTGGTGGTGGGCACGGGCCCTAGCAGGATTGAGCATTCCACGCTCCAAACCCACGGCCCTACTGCAAGCCGGGACTGCCCTCTAGCGTTACGGGGGAGATAATGTCCTGATCAAACTCTCTCCCCTGTTCCTTCCACTATCAAGGCCCCGGCATATATATATATATATATATATATATATATATGTACAACACAAATGCACATCTTTATGAAGTGTGAGTAAATACATTTACGTAAATATACTTAATCGACACAACATATGCACTGCGACACAGGCTTCATAACACTTCATAATACAATACTCCCGTGATACGGTACATCTCTGGAATAATGTCAAAATAAAAAATATTAATAAATAAATAATAATATTATTTTTAATTTTTTAATATTTTTTTATTAATAAATAATATTATTATTTTTGAATGAAATGTGGAAGAAATGAAAAGGATTAACTTAAAATCAATAAAATGCATCAAACATGTGTTAAAAGCAATAGAACTTTAGAACATTAGATCAGTTGTAACCAGAACAGGCCATTGAGCCCAACAGGGCTCAATTCTCCTCGATTGTCCAAAATAACATCAAGTCCAGATTTTAAAGCCTCTACTCTTCAACAGACTACTTGGTAATTTATTCCATGTGTCTGTGGTTGTTTGAGTGAAGTAAAACCTTCAGTATTTGAGGAAAATCTTCCCTCATCTAGACTCCATGCTCTTGTTACAGAATGTATTTTAACTCTTTCAGGCCTGATGTTGACTTTTGTCGAAATTCAGGGGTAGAGGACAGTAATCGGCAGTAAACTGAGACAAGATTTGCCCTTACTTTTTAGTTCGACTCTCTTTACTTGAGGGAAAGTCATGTAGTTTTGTTGATTTGACCTCGATTTCCTGTGCATGCAGGAGTAGCAAAGAGAAAACAGCCTCAAAAATGGCATCAGTATCTGGTGAGACTAAAGCAAATTTGCAAATCAAAATACTCTGTGGACGTTTTCTGTATTATCACTGAATCAGACTCTGACTTTTCAGACTCTGAGTTTGATGCAAGTGATCTGGAGATGGAGATCAAAAATGAAATTGAGGTACCAGCATCAGCCTATTGGTCCCCAGTTGATTGTGGTGCTGAACGCGTTCGTGTAGCTGATACGCTTACAACAGCGTTCGTCTAGGAGAACCACCACTTATTATGACAAGAGGTACAAACCATATTGCATCACACTGCGACTGCCACTGTCGCCCTCCTGCTGTGTGAAGGCAGAGGGGTAGCCGGCTCACCGTGCATTCCTGCTGGCCATCGAGCCGCCCCTGCACAGCCACTGCTGCCGGAGATGCCAAACAGGCGCCAACAACACGTGGCGACAGACATTTTATGTTGATTTATGTGTGAAACTAGTGCACTGTGTGCTTTTCAGAAAACTGAGTTTTTTGGAAAAAAAATATTCAGCCCTCAAAGAGTTAAGTAACATTAAGGGTCTGCAGTAAATGTGACTTTGCACACACTAAAACACTTATGCTGCTTTTGTGCAGGGTCTGCCCATTTTGTTTTTTTCCTGTAGCTACTCTCACATCCTCTGGCAGCCCAAAGACACGCTCATCTGGTCAACTGCCAAATTGTCCCACTGTCAGAGAGTGTGTCCTGCAATGGACTGGTCCGAGGATGATTCTGATAGGATAGGCTGTGGCTCTCTGAAATCCCAAAATTAGATCAGCTGCCAGTCTTGAGTATGTTTATTATAATGTAGTGGACACATTTTTCATTGATTTCTTCAAGGTTTGAAACTACAAATCACACAGTTCAGATGTGAATCAAGTGAACATTCCAGACATGAGCATTCATTTCAGGCTTGTAACTGTGAACTGCACCCTCCTGGATGTGATGGACAAAATTACACTCCTATAAGCAGGCCTTGTATCTGTAACTGGAAGGAACCTTGATCTAGTCACCTGTTGGAATGAAAAATGCAATTCATTTTATTACTACATGCATTACAAAATACATTACAATGGATTGTGCATTGCAGACTTAAATATCAACCTGACATAGACACGTAGCACAGCTAGTTTTATCATAATATGTTTAAACACAGTGGATTTTGGCTAAAAAGACAAGTGTCTCTGTGTGTTTGTAGTGCTTCTGTTTGCTTTGCCTGTGTCATATGCCATTTGGTGTAAGATTTGTAAAAGCAGTGCTAATAATTGCAATACATTCTTTTGGAAAGAGAATACAATTCATTTTCTTACTACATGCATTACAACATACATTCCAATAGATGATGCACTGCAAACTTAGATTTCAACCCAACTTAGACAGTTACATAGCTAGTTTTATCATAATATGTTTAAACACAGTGGATATAATTTGGCTAAAAGGACAACTGTCCATTTGTGTGTCCTTCTGGTTACTTTGTCTCTGGTACATGCCATTTCATATGCTATTTATAAAAGCAGTCCTGATGTTTGTGATGCACCATCTGTTGGAATGAAAAATGCAATTCATTTTATTACTACATAAATTATAAAATACATTCCAATAGTTGATGCATTGCAAACTTAGATTTTAACCCAAATTAGTCAGGTAGCACAGCTAGTTTTATCATAATACATTTAAACACTGTGAATCTTCTTCTTTTGGCTGCTCCTGTTAGGGGTTGCCAGAGTAGATCATCTTTTTCCATATCTTTTTGTCCTCCCCATCTTGTTCTGCTACACCCACCACCTGCATGTCCTCTCTCACCACATCCATAAACCTTCTCTTAGACCTTCCTCTTTTTCTCTTCCCCGGCTGCTGTGAATCTAATTTGTTAAAAGAACAAGTGTCTCTGTGTCTTTGTGTGTGCTTCTGTTCGCTGTGTCTCTGTCATATGGTATTTGGTATTGCATTTCCAAAAGCAGTGCTAATGTTTGTAATGCACCATCTGTTGGAATGAAAAATGCAATTCATTTTATTACTACATGAATTTTAAAATACATTCCAATAGTTGGTGCATTGCAAACTTAGATTTCAACCCAACTTTGACTGGTAGCCCAGCTAGTTTTATCATAATCCATTTAAACACTGTGAATCTAATTTGGCTAAAAGAACAAGTGTCTCTGTGTCTTTGTGTGTGCTTCTGTTTGCTGTGTCTCTGTCATATGGTATTTGGTATTGCATTTCTTAAAGCAGTGCTAATGTTTGTGATGCACCATCTGTTGGAATGAATAATGCAATTCATTTTATTACTACATGCATTATCAAATGCACTCCAATAAATGATGCATTGCAAACTTTGATTTCTAACCAACTTAGGCGGGTAGCACAGCTTGTAGATTGTATTTCACAATATATATTTTCTGTAAATATGCCCACAGTCTTTGACTTTTAGTGAACTTTTGTAAAAAATATGCATGACTCACATTAGTATGTGAATCCAAGAAATCACTCATGAAGATAAAATATTCGGCAAAATATACAATACAAAATGAAATACATCATTTTCCACATCTGTTATTCTGCTTGTGTAAAAAAATAGAAAAATGTATTTAAAAAGTTTCGCTACTTTATTCTCATGTCTAAGAATATATTTTTATGACTGTTGGTAAGTGAATGCGAGCAACTCATTTTTCTTTTCTTTTCTGTAGGAACTAGAGCACAAGAACTATTCTCTTCACCTAATTTAATTCAGTAATTCCAAAGAGGCAGTAAAAGAATTGTGTGGTCCAGTGGTTAAAAGCAAGATTGAACCCTGGAGATCCTCAGTTCAGAACCTGGCTCGCAGTGTGACCTTCAGGAAGTCACTTATCCTCATGGTGCCGTGTACTCTTGATGAGATGTGAAATCAAATTCTGCGTGACTCTCCAAAAGCCGGTGATGCGTAGTGATAGCAGTCATTTGGCAGAAGATACTCTAAACATGTAAATATCATTATCGGCAAGATGATGATTTTATTTTTCTACGTGATCTTAGAAATTATTTTGCAATTCATTGGTCAAAGTATTAATTTAAAGTGATTTGTATGTAGGGGCGGCATGGTGGCGCAGTGGTAGCGCTGCTGCCTCGCAGTTAGGAGACCTGGGTTCGCCTCCCGGGTCCTCCCTGTGTGGAGTTTGCATGTTCTCCCCGTGTCTGCGTGGGTTTCCTCCCACAGTCCAAAGACATGCAGGTTAGGTGCATTGGCGGTCCTAAACTGTCCCTAGTGTGTGCTTGGTGTATGTGTGCCCTGTGGTGGGCTGGCATCCTGCCTGGGATTTGTTTCCTGCCTTGTGCCGTGTGCTAGCTGGGATTGGCTGCAGCAGACCCCCGTGACCCTGGGATATAGCGGGTTGGAAAATGAATGGATGGATGGATAATGACTGACTGACTGACTGACTGATTTCTATGTGAAATAAATGGCTGGATTTCATGCAGTGCTTTTCTGTAGTGAATATGCCTATTAATTGTTATAATTACAGTAGATTCAGAAAGTATTCGGACCCTTTCACTTTTACACATTTTCATATGTTGCAGTCTTGTGCTAAAATCATTTCATTTATTTTTATTATCAAGCAACACCCAATACCCTAGAATGACAAAGTGAAAAACTGGATGTAAGAAATTTTTTGAAAATGTATTAAAAACAGAACTATGCCACTGATACAAGTATTAGGACCCTTTACTGAGTACTGTAAGTGTCAGAGCGGGTGGACTAGCATCTCAGTGGGGATCAAGGATAGTTCCCTATCCAACTGGGAAACCATAATGGAAGGATGTGACTGGACCGACAGCACAGTCCAGTTGGTTGCTGGTACCTTTCCCTGTTGGAATGGAAGAACAGAGGGAGGCTGATTTTATGGGCCTCGTATTCCACCTGTACACAGGGTGGCAGCATCCCTCTGGTAGAAGTCCAATTTGTAACCTCACAGGGCATATTGGGAGTTGAAGCCCTGAGTGACAGTCATGTTGGGGTACTTGGGGGCCACCAGGGGAAGCTGAAGGGAGATGCTACCTCTGGTTCCGCTGTGCAGTGCTTTGTAAAAGACACCATCTCTTCTGCACCAGAGACTCAGAGTCAGGTGGAGGTCAACGACATTCTCTGAGAAGTGATTGAAGGAGATGTGAGGTGACCAATTGAATATGTTATTGTTGTGCTGGATTGATTTCACCTGGTGAGGGAATTATTGTAAATTAAACATCCTTTAACTGTGTTTGGCAGAGTTGTGTCTGGTGCTCTCTAATAAATAAACTTTTTCGAATGTTTGTCCATGCTCTTTCTTCTTCGCCTATTCGTTGACATGTCATCTACAATGTATAAAATTATTGTCCTGATAACATTTATAGGAGCTGAGAGCGCAGGAAGTGTGTCTGACAAAAGCATTCACATGACTGAGGTTAGGTGACCGTGGTCTTGTTTGAAAATAGTTGTAAGTAGGGCGTGACTTGAAAGAATCTCACATTAAAAGTCTCTGTCTTGCGGGACTTCATTCCAAAAAGTCTCCCTTTTTTATTATAATAGAGAGACAATGTTAACACAAACATCTCTACCCAGCTGAAGAGCCTGGGCGTCATTCTTGACAGTACTCTCTCCTGACTGCAATTATTTATATAAATTTATATACTAATAATGGCAATTATTAAATAATAATAATAATAATTATTATTATTATTAAATAATTCCTCCCATATAAGTAACATTTCTCAGACTGCCTTCTTCTGTTTCCGAAACATTTCTAGACTTTGTCCTGTTCTTACGCAACACAGTACTGAAGTATTGTTTAATGCCCGAGTCACCTCATGTATAGATTACTGCAATGCTATTCTATCTGGCATCCCACAAAAACGTACCCATCGCTTACAACTTATTCAAAATTCTGCTGCTAGGATTACCTGTTCCAAATCCACTGAACATATCACACCTATTGTCTCTCAACTTCACTGGCTCCCTGTTTACTACCAAATACAATATAAAATACTGCTCTGAACATTTAAAGCTCTCCACAGTCTCACTCCTCCCTACCTCACTGATCTTCTACAGACTTACATTCCCTCTCGCTACTTCAGATCCTCGTCTGCAGCTCTACTTTCTGTACCGCACATCAAACTCTGTTCTATGGGAGCTCAAGCGTTCTCTCCTAGTGCTCCACAACTCTGGAAATCTCCTCTCTCTCATATCCGTCAACTCGACTCAATAACACATTTTAAAAACTGCCCTCAGTCTGATCTTTTCAAACTGGCATACCAACTGTGAATTTAACATGATTACTGCCAGTTCACTACACAACAAAGTTTTTGCTTCTTGACCACTGTTGGGTGTTTCTTACAGATTTTTGGGTGCTGATCACGAATATCACATCACATACTGTTTCAGAGAAACCTTCAGTTTTGTTGTGATTTTCTCTTATATTTCTATCCAAATATTTTCTCTCCCATAAGTGACATCAACAACGGTTTGTACAGCCTGAATCAGGCCAGGTTGGAAGCTGCTCTGTGGAAGTTGACATCCTGGGCAGATCTGAACGAGCTTGGCGCTGTCTCAGCATGCTATAAAGGTGGCTTGCATACACTGATCCTGCTCATTTGGTTAATATAGATAGTCAGTGTGTTTCTATCGTATCAGTATAGTAAAGTGCAGTATCTGTAGTAATATAACAGTAAGTAAGCTTGATGTTGTAGACATTTTGGTGTCGGGCGATATGTCTCATCAATGCCGTAACAACCGCGATACATTCTGCTATATCTTTGCACCTCAGAGAAGTTGGATGACTGCTCTTGTGAAGAAAGCTTATCATCTGTATTTCGGCTGCAAAATTGGTGATCAAGACAAGGAATGGGTGCCTCACATTTGCTGTGTGACATGTGCTGTCAGTCTGAGAGCCTGGCTCAGAGGCACTCAAAAGACGATGCAGTTTGCTGTTCCGATGATATGGCGAGAACAGAAAGACCATGTGACGGACTGTTACTTCTGTTTGACTAATGTGTCTGGTTTCTCTGCCAAAAACAAGAAGTCATTGAATATTCTAATCTGCCTTCAGCAATGAGACCCATGCCACATGACGACAGTCTTCCAATTTCGAAACCACCAGAGGATTGGACCTTAGATAAACCAGATGAAGAAACTCCAATGCAGGGTCCTGACAGTGACACTGACCCAGATTTTGACCCGTGGTCATCAGGCGATCCACATCTGATAACACAGTGCGATTTGAACGATTTGGTCAGAGATTTGGGTCTGTCAAAAGCAAAAGATGACCTGCTGGGTTTGAGACTGCAGGAATGGTGTTTGCTGGTACCAGGTACAAAAATTTCTGTGTTTTCGAGGCCGACATCATGATATAACCAAATTCTTTGCACAAGTCGACAGTCTCTGTTTCTGTTGTGACATTGAAGGATTGTTCTCAGCCTTGGGTTGTGATCCCAACCCGGAAGAGTAGCGTCTCTTGATTGGTTTGTCAATGTAAAGCCTGAAAGCTGTTCTGCTACACAATAGCAATGTTTATCCTTCAGTACCTGTTGGCTATGCAGCACACATGAAAGAAACGTATGAGAATATGGAACTGTTGCTGAAGCACATCCAGTATAGCAGGTACAACTGCAATATCTGTGGAGATCTTAAAGTCGTTGCTCTGTTACTAGGACTGCAGCTCAGCTATACAAAGTACTGTTATTCCATCTGTGAATGGGACAGCTATGCCAAAGAGTCGCACTATTCTCGACAGAACTGGCCACTTCGTAAAAAGTTAGTTTCAGGACAGAAAAATGTGGCACATGAATTGCTTGTCGGCCCAGGCAAAGATATTTTTGCCTCATCTTCACATAAAACTGGGACTCATGAAGAATTTCGTGAAAGCACTGATCAAGGAAGGCAAAGGTTTTTGTTATTTAAGACAGATGTTCCCAAGAATACCTGACGGCAAGATCAAAGAGGGCATTTCTGTTGGCCCTCAGATCAGACATGTTATGAGTGACAAGCGGTTTGAAGATCTGTTAGTTGGGACGGAAAAAATTGCCTGGAAAGCCTTCAAAGACGTTGTTGACAATTTTCTGGGCGATTACTGAGCCCCCAAACTCCATTCAGCTGGTAGACAAACATCTCAAAGCATACAAGACAATGAAGTGCAACATGTCACTCAAGATTCATTTCCTCCACTCACACTTGGATTCTTCCCCGCAAATCTCTGTGCTGTCAGTGATGAACACGGTGAAAGGTTTCACCAGAACATTACTACGATGGAGAGACGATACCAGGACCACTGGAATCCATCAATGCTTGCTGACTACTGTTGGACACTGCAACATGATGCACCAGACATTGTGTAGAAAAGAAAATCAGGAGCAAAACACTTTGAATTCTGTTAAATTTAATAGCTTATGTGAAACATAAACGTGACTAAATATGTTATTGTCAATAAACATATAAATGTCTATTTCTCAGAGTTCCTACGTGATGCAGTAAAACCAAAACTATATTTGTACATGCCCAAAAGGTACCTGTCACAATAAGGAAAAACTTTTCAGGAAGTAAGACTTTTCAAAAAAATTGTTGTGCAGTGATTATCTTTGTATTTTTCCTCCTTTTTATTTTATTAAATGTTGTTTAATTTCATTGTAAGGTGACCTTGAGTGTTAAGAAAGGTGCCTTTTAAATAAAATGTATTATTATTATTGTTATTATTGTTCAATATTGGTTCAAAGTTTGTTGTTATGTGCACAGTAAGGAAACATGTTTCACTGTACAATGAAATTCTTTCTTTGCTGTCTACACCAAATGCCAAAACCAACGTATAAAGATAAACATAAATAATAAGTAGCAGATAGATAATAAGTAACAGAGGCAGCATAAACTATAAAAACAGAATAGAAATATAAAGTGTAATGTGCAGGAAGGTGTGTGATGGACAAGTCAAACCCAGTTATGTTAGGTAGATAGAATGAGGTGCGCCTCACAGGTGGTGCAGTGGCCGTGCTGCTGCTTTGCAGTAAGGAGACTGTGGAAGGTTGTGGGTTCACTTCCCGGTTCCTCCCTGTGTGGATAGCGCTTTGAGTACTGAGAAAAGTGCTATATAAATGTAATGAATTATTATTATTATTTCCACGATTATAAACTCCAGTCAGTTATTTAGGCGTCTAATGGCCTTGGGAAAGAAAAAGTTCTTTAGCCTGGAAGTCCTGCATTTCATACTTCTATACCACCTGCCTGAGGGTAGAAGTGTGAACGGTTCGTGTTGGAGGTGGGTGGGGTCCCTGAGGATTGAGACAGTTCTCCTGCAGACTCTGCAGTTGTAGATGCTCTGCAGAGAGGGCAGTGGCATCCTGGTGATCTTCTCAGCAGTCTTTACCACTCTCTGCAGGCGTTTGTGGTCCATAGCAGTAGTGTTGCCGTACCATACTGTGATGCAGCTGGTCAAGATGCTCTCAACAACGTAGCTGTAAAAGTTGTCAAGGATCTTAGTCAACATACCACTCAGCCTCAGCTGCTGTTGAGCCCTCTTGACCAGCTGTGTGGTGTTAAGTGTCCAAGTGAGGTTCTCACTGATGTAGATGCCCAGGTATTTAATGCTGCTCACCCTCTCCACTTCAAGCCCTCAGATGAACAGTGGCCGGTGAGGTCTCCTTTCCTTCCTCATGTCCACTATCATTTCCTTCGCCTTGTCTGTGTTGAGGATGAGGTTGTTGTCCTCACACCATGATGCCAGACTGTCCACCTCCCTCCTGTAGGCCGCCTCATCCCCACCAGTGATGCGTCCTATCATTGCGGTGTCGTCTGCGAACTTTAGGATGATGTTATCTTTGTGGGAGGCGACACAGTCGTGGATGAACAGGGTGTAGAGGATGGGACTGAGGACACATCCCTGTGAGGTGCTTGTGTTTGTAATAATGGTGGCTGAAATCCTATTACCCGTCCTGACAGACTGGGGCCTGCCAGTCAGAAAGTCTAGGAGCCAGTTACAGAAGGTGGGGTGCAGGCCAAGTGCAGACAGTTTATGGGTGAGTTTATGGGGGATAACCGTGTTAAAGGCGGAGCTGTAGTCAACAAAGAGCATCCTGTTGTGGGAGTCTTTGTTCTCCGGATGGGAAAGGGAATAATGTAGTGCGGCCGCGATGGCATCTGAGGTAGACCTGTTGGGCTAGTAGGCATACTGAAGGGGGTCCAGGGTGTCTGGTATGCTGCTCTGAATGTGGGCCAGCACCACTCTTTCAAAACACTTTATGATGATTGGAGTGAGTGCTACCTGCCTGTAATCATTCAGGCAGGTGGGTGGACGTTTTTTAGCAAGTGGGATGATGATCGTAGTTTTAAAGTCTTAAATTATTACTATTATTATTAAAAAGAGTCTCGAAATGCGTGTACACAACTTCCCATGCAAACAGGATTTATAAAAGGAAACTTGATGGAGGAAAGTACGTATATTTGTGGCAGATCTGACACTTTGGAGAAACTGAGAAATGGCGACACCCTCAATCAAGAAGGGAAATGCAGCCAAATCAGATACATGATAATTCATGTGCATTATAATTCATATCATAACTTTGTAAATGAGGTCCCTGGTGATTCCAAAGGGTTCATATTAATTTTTCTTCCCACTGTATGTTGACGGTTTATGAACCGCCCTTTGCTTCTCACCTTAGATGAATCTGACATACACCAGGTAACCATATCAAATGCACGAGTCTCCAGACGTCATAAGGATCGCTGAGACACAGGCCCCCTACCATACCAACGTCACAGTCCTAAGGATGGACCTTTCAGTAAAAAACTGACCATTTACGGGCCTCTTGCATTAAACCATACATCTTCATTATAATCTTCTTCTTCTTCTTTTGGCTGCTCCTGTTAGGGGTTGCCACAGCGGATCATCTGTTTCCATATCTTCCTGTCCTCCACATCTTGTTCTGTTACACCCATCACCTGCATGTCCTCTCTCACCACATCCATAAACCTTCTCTTAGGTCTTCCGCTTTTTCTCTTGCCTGGCAGCTCTATCCTTCGCATCCTTCTCCCAATATATACCCCTCATCTCTCCTCTGCACATGTCCAAACCAACGCCAACTCACCTCTCTGTCTCCAAACCGTCCAACTTGAGCTGACCCTCTAATGTACTCATTTCTAATCCTATCCATCCTTATCCCATAATCTAATCTAATCTAATCCCATCCATCCATACATCTTCATTATAATACTGACCCTTTCTTATTTAAACTCCTTTTCAGAACAAATCCTGCATGTCATTGCACATGAAATTCCTGAGGTGTCTTTGAATGCTTAATAGAAATTGACCAACAGAATGGAAAACTCTGTTCAAAATCAACTAAAATTGATTTGCAGTCTGTAGTTCAGTATAAGGCTTACTCTGCTAAATTAAGGGCTTAAAATGAATTGATTTCTTCAGAAGGTATCAATATCTGTAAAAATGCATGACTATGCAGTGTACGGGGCTAAATCTTACCAGGTACAAAGAACAAAGAAACGTGCAAAAACATAAAGCAGGTTCATTGTTTTTCTTCTTGGTTTTTGCCTCCCTAATATTTAAAATATTGTCTGGGAGTTCTTTTTTTTCAATTTCAACAATCAACAATCATTTTTTTTGTTGCTTGAAATGAGGTCCAGTGGAATGTGCTGGCCTTGGTATAATCAAAACAGAAATACGAGTACAAAACTAAACAGAGGTCACTAGCTTTCATTAACGGCTCTGACTATTGTGTAAAATTCACACTATTTTTTTCTGCAGTTGTATCTGAAATCTTCAATTAATTAAATGTTTGGATGTGCCAGTAGGCTGTAAGTTTTTTTTTTTTTCTTTTTTTTTAATAGGGTGTGGCAGCACGGTGGTGCAGTGGTAGCACTGCTGCCTCGCAGTAAGGAGACCTGGGTTTGCTGAATTTGCATGTTCTCCCCGTGTCTGCATGGGTTTTCTCCGGGTGCTCCGGTTTCCTCCCACAGTCCAAAGACATGCAGGTTATGTCCCTAGTGTGAGCTCGGTGTGTGTGCCCTGTGATGGGCTGGCACCCTGCCTGGGATTTGTTTCCTGCCTTGTGCCCTGTGTTGGCTGGGATTGGGTCCAGCAGAACCCCGTGACCCTGTGTTAGGATATAGCGGATTGGAGAATGACTGACTGACTAATAGGGTGTGATGGACAACATGTGTGGGTGGACATCCCAGCCAGGATAGGGCTACATTCCTTACCTGGACAGGAGGCCAGCCCATCACAGACAGATGAAGAAATGTGAGAATCGTCCAGCCTCGGCCAGATGGCAGGCAGGGGATGTCCTTGTAGAAGTAGGGTCACTGGCTGGAATGACCCCGAAAATCCTTACCCACCTCGAAGGCCGGTATATTGGATAGATAGTGGGAGGCAATTGGCTTGGGCTGTCTGCTCGTCCAATGCGTTAGATGGCAACATTCCATACATAAACCCGCAGGGCATGCTGGGAACTTTAGTACTCTAGAGTAGCCCTGTTAGTTTTTGTAGGTGTGACCAGGGGATGCTATGGGAATTCATGATCCTGCAGATTTCTGCTTGACCTGGAAACACATCCAAACAGGCTATGCCCAGGTCTGGAAGAAAAGGAGCCACTCTGCCTTACGTGGAGAGTCAGAGTCAGGGGGAAGAGGACAGCAATCTTGGGAGGAATGAATGGAGAGAGGAGAAACTACACTTCTGCTTACCTGTTTGTCAAGGTAATGTGAATAATAAAGGAGGCAATATTTGAAACCGTGACTGTGCTGGGTGTCATTGTGTCTTTGATTGTGTCTGCTGGATACTGGATCTTAATCTGATAATGATGTTGGTTAAGTACAACAACAGCAATAATTTATTTCTTGTATAGCCCAAAATTTCTCCTTGGGATTAATAAAGTATCTATCTATCTATCTATCTATCTATCTATCTATCTATCTATCTATCTATCTATCTATCTATCTATCTATCTATCTATCTATCTATCTATCTATCTATCTATCTATCTATCTATCTAAATCACACAATGAGTGCCGCAATGGGCTTTGTCAGGCCGTGTTTTATGACAGCCCCCTCACCTTTGACTCCCTAAGAAAATAAGAAAAAAGTCACAAAAAATATTGTTGTAAAGTCACGGCCAAAAGTTTTCAGAATGACACAAGTATTAATTTTCACAAAGTTTGCTGCCTCAGTTTTTATGATGGTAATTTGTATCTACTCCAGAATGTTCTGAAGAGGGATCAGATGAATTGCAATTAATTACAAAGTCCCTCTTTGCCATGAAAATGAACTTCATCCCAAAACACCCACCATTTCCACTGCTGTTGTGAAGAAGGCTTCAGGGCGTCCAAGAGAGTCCAGCAAGCGTCAGGACCATCTCCTAAAGTTGATTCGACTGCGGGCACCACCAGGGCAGAGCTTGCTCAGGAATGGCAGAAGGCAGTGAAGGGAGTGAGGCGAAGACTTTTGGAGGAAGGCCTGGTGGGTGTCAAGAAGGGCAGCAAAGAAGCCAACAAAAACATCAGGGACAGACTGATATTCTGCAAAAGGTATAGGGATTGGAATACTGAGGAATGCTGGGGTCATTTTCTCTGATGAATCTCCTATCTGATTGTTCGGGGCATCCGGAAAAAAGAAAAGGCGAGTGGTGCTACCATCAGTCCTGTGTCACGCCAACAGTAAAGCATCCTGAGACCATTCATGACACATGGGGTTGCTTCTCAGCCAAGGCAGTGGGCTCACTCACAATTTGGCCTAAGAACACAGCTCTGAATAAAGAATAGGACCGAAATATCCTCCGTGAGCAACTTCTGCCAACCATACAAGAACAGTTTGGTGACCAACAATTAACAATCCAGCATGATGGAGCACCAGGCCAGAAGGCAAAAGTGACAGCTAAGTGGCTCAGGGAACAAAACATCGAAATTTTGCGTCCATGGCCAGGAAACTCCCCAGCCCTTAATCCCATTGAGAACGTTGGTCAATCCTCAAGAGGTGGGTGGACAAACAAAAACACACAAATTCTGACAAACTCCAAGCATTGATTATGCAAGAATGGGCAGCTGCCATCAGCATGCCAGGGTAAATTGCAGAGGTCTTGAAAAAGAAAGAAAAGCCAACACTGCAAATATGGACTCTGCGCATAAACCTAATGTCATTGTCATTAGAAACCTTTGAAACTTCACTATCACATATGAGGAGTCTTGGAGACCCAGGACAACAATCTGCCTCTCCCCTATTGGCCATTCCACAGCTGTGTCAGCTGGCCAATCAGATGAAAGGACCCTTCTACCCAATGATTCCAGTGGTAGTGTATCTGAGGTGACTTTTCTATAGTCAGGCAAACAACTTGGCAGTAGAGCAGTGGCACCAAGTGCCACATGAGGATACAGAGAAGAGAAACAGAGTAGGTGAGTGTTAGTCACAGATTATAAATATCAGGTTACTTATGTTTAAGTATTAATAACTGACAACAAAGATGCAGTATGCACAGCTAATCAGCAGCTCTAGTCAGGGTATGCTACAGTAGTTGCCAAAAGTTTTGGCAGTGACACAAATGTTGTTTTGATAACTTTGCTGCTTCAGCATTTTTTCATTATTTTTTTAAATGTTTCTACGGTATACTGAAGAACAATTATAAACATGTTCTAAGTTTCAAAGGCTTTTATTGGCAAATACATCAAATTTATGCGAAGAGTCGATACTTACAGTGTTGTTCTTCTTACAGTTCTTCATCTTAACTTTTGCAATTCGCTCTGGCATGCTGGATATCAGCTTCCGGGCCAAATCCTGACTGATGGTGATCCATTTTTGCCTTTTTAGTGTTTGGAGTTGATCACAGTTTGTGGGTTTCTGCTTGACCACTCGCTTTTACAGAATTCTCAATGGGATTAAGATCTCGGGAGTTTCCTAGCCATGGCTCCTAACTTACAATGTTATGATCTCTGAACCACTTCGTTATCACTTTTGTCTTGTGACATGGAGCTCCATCATGCTGGAAAATGCACAAATCATCAGCAAATTGCACCTGGATTGTTGGGAGAAGTTGATCTTGGAGGACATTTTGATACCATTCTTTATTCATGTCAGTGTTCTTGGGCAGAATTGTGAGTGGGTCTACTAACATGGATGAGAAGCAACCCCACATATATATTGTTAGCACAGTGACACAGGACTCATGATAGTGTGCACTGTGTTACCCCAACAATTAATTATCCAACTGTCCACGGATCTACTCTGTTCACCGGACCCTCATTTCCCAACAGAAGTTTTGCCAAATTTTTGAATTTCTGTCAGCGTACTCTTCCTCATGGAGTGAGCTTTCTCTTTTGTTTTCCTCATGGAGTGAGCTTTCTCTTTTGTTTTCACTCTGGGATCCCTGTGTTAGGCCTTGCCCGGGGTTTGTTTCCTGCCTTGCGCCCTGTGTTGGCTGGGATTGCCTCCAGCAGACCCCTGTGACCCTGTAGTTAGGATATAGCGGGTTGGATAATGGATGGATGGATGGATCCCTGTGTTGACCTGTGAACACATCACTTCACATCCGCCAGCTTCACTCTGTCCTTTTGAGGAGTCTTCTCTTACTCTAGCTGGGCTCACAACCGGCCTCTCTCTGGTGGAACAGTCTCTTCCTCCCTGGAAGTAGGTATCGCTGTATGTGTGCCTCGTGTCTTGCCAGCCAAGTACCCTAGTCTGCCTGTGGGCCCCTGTGCTCTGTGTGAGTGGTCTTGGCAGCGTTCTCAGTGGACTGTCCCTCCCAGAGCCCTGCCATCTACTGCCTAGAAGTATAAATCTGGCTAGACAAGCTGACAGAGATGGGAGTAGATTCATACCTGGTGGCATGGATCGTGGACTATCTTAAAGACAGACCTCAGTATGTGCGTCTCGGGAACTGCAGGTCTGACATTGTGGTCAGCAGCACAGGAGCGCCACACGGGACTGTACTTTCTCCAGTCCTGTTCAGCCTATATACATCAGACTTCCAATACAACTGGGAGTCCTGCCACGTGCAAAAGTTCACTGATGACACTGCTATCGTGGGCTGCATCTGGAGTGGGCAGGAGGAGGAATATAGGAACCTAATCAAGGACTTTGTTAAATGGTGCGACTCAAACCACCTACAACTGAACACCAGCAAAACCAAGGAGCTGGTGGTGGATTTTAGGAGGACCAGGCCCTTCATGGACCCCGTGATCATCAGAGGTGACTGTGTGCAGAGGGTGCAGACCTATAAATACCTGGGAGTGCAGCTGGATGATAAACAGGACTGGACTGCCAATACTGATGCTCTGTGCAGGAAAGGACAGAGCTGGCTATACTTCCTTCAACATCTACAATAAGATGCTGCAGATGTTCTATCAGATGGTTGTGGCGAGCGCCCTCTTCTACGTGGTGGTGTGCTGGGGAGGCAGCATAAAGAAGAGGGACGCCTCACGCCTGGACAAACTGGTGAGGAAAGCAGGCTCTATTGTAGGCATGGAGCTGGACAGTTTGACATCTGTGGCAGAGCAATGGGCGCTGAGCAGACTCCTGTCAATTATGGAGAATCCACTGCATCCACTGAACAGGATTATCTCCAGACAGAGGAGCAGCTTCAGCGACAGACTGCTGTCACCGTCCTGCTTCACTGACAGACTGAGGAGATCGTTCCTCCACCACACTATGAGACTCTTCAATTCCACCCCTTTAAACGTTAACATTATAGTATTATAGTATATTATTATAGTATCTATCTATCTATCTATCTATTGTGAGAAGCAGCCTGGACACGGACAGACAGACATCGTTATGTCACCCAACACACGTTTATTATTTACACTATTTACAAAAGTCACTGCACAAACCCAGTGCCTCCAGCACCAATCCCCCAAAGTCCAGGCCTCTCTTTATAGTGCCTGCTTCCTTCAGGCCACCTCCACTCCTCTCCAACACAACTCTTGTCCACTTCCACCCGACTCCAGCCATCGTTTGCAGGGAGGTGGCCCCTTTTATACGCGCCCAGATGGGCTCCAGGTGCTTCCCGACACTCCTCCGCGGACACTCCCCTGTGTGGCGGAAGTGCCGGCTGTGCTCCCGGAAGCCCTCCGGGTGTCCCCAGTCTTCTTCCCCTCAGCACTTCCGGGTGTGGTGGAAGTGCTGAGGTCCAGGGCTCTCCAGGCACTGGGGCACCCCCTGGCGGTGACCACGTGCCCCTACAGGGTTGTGCTTCCCAGCTCTGTACCCGTGGCCCCCCAAAGGAACCAGGGCGGTCACCCCCTTGTGGTCCGGAGGAGGCATAAGCCCTCCTCCTGTCCTCCTGGGCATCCCGGCTGGGTGCCACCCCCAGCCACATGCCACACTATCTATCTATCTATCTATCTATCTATCTATCTATCTATCTATCTATCTATCTATCTATCTATCTATCTATCTATCTATCTATCTATCTATCTATCTATCTATCTATCTATCTATCATTAATATAGTGCCTTTCCTATCTATCTATCTATCTATCTATCTATCTATCTATCTATCTATCTATCTATCTATCTATCTATCTATCTATCTATCTATCTATCTATCTATCTATCTATCTATCTATCTATCTATCTGGATCAACATGATGATTTATTAAACAATGGCACATACCAAATTTCCTGGGCTTAACAAATAATATAAACACAGGTTAACAAAAAGGTATTGTTGCTAACTATCAAGGAGTACACATATGATGATTAGAAACTAATAACCCCAGACATGTTAATTTCCAAGTCAGGTAAATACAAACATTTTCCAAGGAAGGGATATACGTATTATTTGTATATTTAAGCAGATCAAACTTCAAAGCGGGTGACTCTTTTACAAGACAGCAAATTCTTATACCCTGTAGAGAAATGCCTTCCCCATTTCCCACAGGTACAACACAGTCCCACAAGCATAGTACCACACAATAGTAATTCTTCTTCTTCTTCTTCTTCTTCTTCTTCTTCTTCTTCTTCTTCTTCTTCTTCTTCTTCTCTTTTTACTCCTCTACTCAGCAAGCTTTGTCTCCCTCCTCCTGACTCTGGCTCACCAAGTAGTCTCTGCTGGCCCCTTATACAGTATAAGTCACCCAGAAGTGCTCCAGTTGCTCATTGCCCCACTTCTAGCTGAAGAACCGTCCACACGGGCTCAGGAACAGCTGCAACGCCCCCTGGCAGTGGCGGCTCCAGATCCCAACAGGGCTGTACCCAACTCCATCTCCCATGAAGCCCTGCGTGAGTCCGAGGCACCGCCGCAACCCATGGGGGCTGCCATCTAGCATTCGAGGGAGGTAATGCTCTGTCCATTCTTGTTTCCCCAGACCATACGAGGAAGAGGATGGCCCCGTACTAATAAGTATGGACCAATCAGAGTGAGATTAAAGTCTTCATTTTGAAAATGCTCCGTTTTCACTCATCAACACTGCAACACTGAGCCGCCGTTTTCAGAATGGACGATAGGTACAAACAGAGACTAACGTCTGTGTTTTAAACAGAAATATGTAGCAGTGTGGAGTCGGACGTAGCCTGTTAGGACCCCGGCCGTGACACAGAACTCCGTCTCCTGAAGTCATAAGAATGCAATGCTAACCATTGCACCTTCATGCTTTAAAATGCTTCTTTATATGATCAAGCTCTGATGTCATTATCGTCTTTGTGGTCTTTTAAGAAAAGATCATTTACAATGCACTTGTTCAATTTTCTGCTTGTCGTTGTGTGATAATTTCATGCTTGTTTTTTCATTTCCAACAATTTAGAATAAAAAATGAATTATAAAATATAATCAAGAGCTCTAATTCTACACAACCTTGTTCATATAGTGAACTTGTAATTATTTTCCAAGTTGCCATGTACTGCCATGTCATATGACACCATAAACCTCTTAATCAGCACAATTACAGCACACATAATTATTCTGGACAGTGTATGTCACACTTTATAACTCAGGATCCCAGTAGCTAAACAGCTCACTATTTCCCTTCATCTTTCATTAGGAATTAATTAACATGCAACATACAGCAGCTGAAGGCAATAAAATTAAATAAAGTTTTACAACCATTTAGTTAGAAACACAAATTAACCTTGGGAAGACTGTGTATCAGCTGGGCGTTACATGCTTCACTGTACATTACTGATCTTTTGTATCACGTCTTAACCAAAGACTGTGACAAATAAGCCATAGTAGGCGAGTTAAAGGGGTCTCCAGGGTCTGAATACCACAGGCAGGAATCCAGTCATGTTTTTGGTTTGGTAATGTATGTAAATCCTCAAAAGGTACAAGTTTTAATTTTTTTTTCTTGCTTGGACAGACAAAGTATGGTATTGTAAATATGCAAATACTACGTGATTTTAGACATGGTCCATTATCCACCTTAATAAAAGGATAAGTGTCTTTGTGTCGACCTGTGTGTCCGTCTGGTTGCTGTGTCTCTGTCATTCCATCAGATGGCACATCACAAACATTAACACTGCTTTTACAAATCCCATATCAAATGGCATATAACAGAGACATATGCATTGCATTTGACATTCTAACCCACGGCACATCACAAATTTTAACACTGCTTTTACGAATCCCATATCAAATGGCATATAACAAAGACATATGCATTGCATTTGTCATTCCAACAGATGACACATCACACACATTAACACTGCTTTTATGAATCCCATACCAAATGCCATATAATAGAGATGTATGAATCGCATTTGTCATTACAACACATGGCATATCACAAATATTAACACTGCTTTTACAAATCCCATACCAAATGGCATACTGTATAACAGAGATGTATGAATCACATTTGTCATCCATCAAACAGCATATCACAAACATTAACACTGCTTTTACAAATTCCATACCAATGGCATAATAACAGAGACATATGAATTGCATTTCTCATTCCAACAGACGGCACATCACAATCATTAACACTGCTTTTATGAATCCCATACCAAATGGCATATAACAGAGATGTATGAATCACATTTGCCATTCCATCAAATGGCATATCACAAATATTAACACTGCTTTTGCGAATTCCATACCAAATGGTATATAACAGAAACATATGAATTGCATTTGTCATTCCAACAGATGGCACACCACAAACATTAACACTGCTTTTACAAATTCCATACCAATGGCATAATAACAGAGACATATGAATTGCATTTGTCATTCCAACAGACGGCCCATCACAAACATTAACACTGCTTTTATGAATCCCATACGAAATGGCATATAACAGAGACATTTGAATCACATTTGTCATTCCAACAGAAGGCACATCTCAAACATTAACAGTGCTTTTGTGAATTCCATACCAAATGGCATATAACAGAGACATATGAATTGCATTTGTCATTCCAACAGATGGCACGTCACAAATATTAATAATGATTTTGCAAATTCCATACCAAGTGGCATATAACAGAAACATATGAATTGCATTTGTCATTCCAACAGATGGCACACTACAAACATTAACACTGCCTTTATGAATTCCATACCAATGGCATAATATCAGAGACATATGAATTGCATTTGTCATTCCAACAGATGGCACGTCACAAATATTAATAATGATTTTGCAAATTCCATACCAAGTGGCATATAACAGAAACATATGAATTGCATTTGTCATTCCAACAGATGGCACACTACAAACATTAACACTGCCTTTATGAATTCCATACCAATGGCATAATATCAGAGACATATGAATTGCATTTGTTATTCCAACAGATGTCACATAGCAAACATTTCTAGTAATGCACTTTATTACAATATTACAAATTTCCCCCTGGGGACAAATAAAGTCACTTGTAAAATCTACATTCATATATTTTGAAACAGATGATAATTCAAGTAGTTAGCAAAATAAAGGAAACACACAGCAAACAAAAGCTTCAAATTATATGCATAGCTTGCACACTGCTGTGTGAGCTATTGCAACTATTAACAGTATTGGACAGTGCTCATGTTGCTATCTGTGGCTCAAATAAAAGATTTCCCTGACTTTTTAGAAATGGCTGATTGTTGGAGCAATGTTTGTTAGTAGCATCAACAATGACAGAGATCACTCACCTTACTCATGTGCACCCAGGTTCTCATCACAGAAGTAGCACTCTGGTAAACAGTTGTCTCTACTGGGACCCCAAAACTTACAGTAGACCAGAGTCTCCATTCTCCCATGGATAACGAAAATAATCCATGTTACCCAACTAAGCTAAAGGAGAACTCGGTTGGGTGAACTGACTAAGTGGGCTTCTGACTGTGAGGATGTCTGTTTCTTTGCACAGGAAAGAAAGCAGCCATACCACATACACTTCAGAACAGATCATCCATCTGAAGCTAAGCCTGTTCGGGTCTGGCCATGACTTGGAAGAGCTTGGGTTGCTGCTGGAAAAGTTGTTGGTGAGGCCAGCAGGGGGCATTTACCTCGTGGCCTGTGTGTTGATCCCAATGCCAGGGTGTGTGGCTGTGGCTGTAAAAATGGCGCCGTCCACCAGATGAGACGTAAAACTGGGATCCTGACTCTCTGTGGTCATAAAAGATCCCTGGGTATCCTTTGTAAAGAGTAGGGCGTATCCTGATGTCCTGGCTAAATTGTCCTCCATGGCCTGGTCATTCTTCCCCCCTAATCATCCAATGTCTGTAATTGGTACTGTCTCTTTACCACCCAACAGCTAATGTGTGGTGAACGTAGTGGCGCAAAAATGGCTGCCATCATGTCATCCAGGTGGGGGCTACACATTAGTTGTGGTTGTTGAAGTGTCTTCCCTCTCTCTATGTAAAGTGTTTTGAGTAGTGAGAAAAGCGCTATATAAAAGTAAAAAATTATTATTAAAATTATAAGGCTCATGGGGCGGCACGGTGGCTCAGTGGGTAGCGCTGCTGCCTCGCAGTTGGGAGACCTGGGGACCTGGGTTCGCTTCCCGGGTCCTCCCTGCGTGGAGTTTGCATGTTCTCCCCGTGTCTGCGTGGGTTTCCTCCGGGCGCTCCGGTTTCCTCCCACAGTCCAAAGACATGCAGGTTAGGTGGATTGGCGATTCTAAATTGGCCCTAGTGTATGCTTGGTGTGTGGGTGTGTTTGTGTGTGTCCTGCGGTGGGTTGGCACCCTGCCCTGGATTGGTTCCTGCCTTGTGCCCTGTGTTGGCTGGGATTGGCTCCAGCAGACCCCCGTGACCCTGTGTTCGGATTCAGCAGGTTGGAAAATGGATGGATGGATAAGGCTCATTTCACTTGAACTTTGCTACAGATGTTTCATGAGGACCATTGGCAAACTGGCATACAATTCTGAAAAAAGACCATCAGCTGCTAAGTGCAGCAACTGGTGATAGGGAAAACTTCTTTGTTGTGATTATTTTCCATTTCTAGTTGTTTGCTCTTTCTTGGGGACGTATTTCTAAACCATTATTGAACAGCACATTGAAAATCGGTAAATTTGTTCCTGATGCCAATGTAAAATCAGGGTACCAAACTCACAACAAAAATTAATTCTCTATAAACAAAATCTATTGGAGATATCTCGTAATTGGTGCATTTAACCAAAATTCTTTGTGTGCGCACACCAGTTGCACGATAACTCAGCTGGGGCTATCGAGTTCGATCTTATAGAATTCAAGGCTATCGAATGTCGCAGTTTCCATTTGAACTCCACATTGATGAGATGCTGATGGCTGAGAGATATTCAAATGGTTTTGGTTCTGCATATGTCAAATAATTTTTGTAAAAAGTAATCGTTATGGAAAATATGGCAAATAAGACACCCTTTCATCATCCAACCTGCTATAACCTAACTACAGGGTCACGGGGGTCTGCTGGAGCCAATCCCAGCCAACAAGGCAGGAAGCAAACCCCAGGCATGGGCGCCAGCCCACCACAGGGCACACACACACACACACCAAGCACACACTAGGGACAATTTAGGATGGCCAATGCACCTAACCTGCATGTCTTTGGACTGTGGGAGGAAACCTACTCAGACATGGGGAAAACATGCAAACTCCATGCAGGAAGGACCCGGGATGCAAACCCAGGTCTCCTAACTGCGAGGCAGCAGCGCTACTACTGTGCCACAGAGCCGCCATAAGACACCCACTATTCTCTATTTACATTTCTTACCCACTATTATGCTCGTATTTGACACTACAGCTCCAAAGACGGTTAATAAGTTTACTCGTAAGTAGCGTCCATATAAAAAAGTCAGCACTGATGATGTTTTTCCACTGTCACAAGAACAGGCCAAAGACATCAAGAAAGGTTTGGGGCAGCCACCCATATAATATGTCCTGGCTGTAAACGGGTAAAGAGTTCTGAGATGTTCATAAGTCAGAGTCCAAAACAGAACGATGGCAGTCTTTATTTGCCAAGGCACAAAGTGACGCCATTGGGCCCGGAACCAGAAGTGACCAGGGCCGGATTAAGACGAAATTGGGCCTGATGCTGCAGCGCTATAAAGGCCTATTTTTTCTCGCCATTGGTGCATGTGCATTTGACAGTCACCGTACACTCAGACTGACCAAGGAGCCTTAATTGCTTGCGACGTAACCAGCCAGCCTTTATTGAACATGAATAATAATAACGACGTAGTATCGTAACAACTCGAGATTAACATGAAACTATGTAACATCCATCCATCCATTTTCCAACCCGCTGAATCCGAACACAGGGTCACGGGGGTCTGCTGGAGCCAATCCCAGCCAACACAGGGCACAAGGCAGGAACCAATCCCAGGCAGGGTGCCAACCCACTGCAGGACACACACAAACACACCCACACACCAAGCACACACTAGGGCCAATTTAGAATCGCCAATTCACCTAACCAGCATGTCTGTGGACTGTGGGAGGAAACCGGAGTGCCCGGAGGAAACCCACGCAGTCACGGGGAGAACATGCAAACTCCACACAGGGAGGACCCGGGAAGCGAACCCGGGTCTCCTAACTGCGAGGCAGCAGCGCTACCCACTGCGCCACCATGCCGCCCAACTATGTAACATCAACATTAAATAGCAATTGTCTGAAAAGTGCACTTAATGCAGAAAACCTAACAATGAAATACACAAAATTTCACAATTCTCTTACGAAACAGAGTAAGAAAAAATGAATTTGCAGAGACATCAGGTCAAAGTGACTCAGTTCACAATTTAAATTTCATAATAGACCAGAATCCTGTTGAGGATTTAAAAAATTTTAAACATCCATGCTGGGCCCAGCTGGACCAGCTTTTAGTTTTACCTTTACAGATAACCATTTAAATGGCCATCGATTTTTACTGTACAAGTAACTTTCAAGGTGAAAAATTTACTATGTGGCACTTACCGAACAATAATAAAGTGGCAAGAATCCCCAAGATATTGCAAAAAACAAAGCTAAAGTACTAAGTAAACTGTTTAACGTAAAATTGACAGCATTAACTTGAAATCTTCGGTTAACGATAAACACAACGACGTTATAGTTATGTCACAGCTCAAAGAACAATAGTAACTGTGTAATAAGTAACGCTGTGTCTAGGCGTCCGAAAGTCGGGCTCCAAATTTCATTCTAAAAATTATTTTGAGGTTAATATAGCAAAGGAAAACTGTTCAGCTTCCGGAATATTCTCGTCTGTTTTCAACTGGGCCTATTTCAGGAATGGACCTTATGCTGCAGCATCAATAGCACCCACCTTAATCCAGCCCTGGAAATGATGTCATCAGTGGGGCCTGGAACCGGAAGTAATGCCATCAGTGGGGACAAAGGTAATCCCCCAAGCATCCTGGCAGAGGAAACCAGAACTGACGTCAAAGGAGGCGCTGGAACCATGCGGGATTTCCCATGGAAGATCTGCAATGAATTAAGAAAGAAAATCAGTGCACCTCTCTGTCCCCTGTAATGGCGTGGAATTACTATCTTTCAGGACCTTTAGCTGCCTCCCAATCGCACGCGTGTGACACCACGTATACACTACCGCGTATAGAGGGAATTGGGGGACAGGGGAGGGACTGAGAGGAAAGCAGATGTTTACTTCCAATACCAAAAATCACAAAATGCTGGTACTGTACCATTTTAAAATTTGGGGTTTTGTCTGTTTTTCTAGTACTGGTATACTGCACAACCCTCATGTGCTAATCATCATACAACATGCCACCGTTCTCTGGCACCATGATTAGTGAGAAGTGCAGCCTTACCTCGAAACTTCTGTCTTCCTTATCTGAAAGGAACAGAACAATATGTGCCAGCTTTATCACGTCACACACGTGCATCTTGGGGTTACAGCTTAAAGGCTCTGGTGGTGCTAATTCTTCCCCAATCCACAGAGTGGTGCTGTTGTCCAATGCCCCTTTTCTTCTTCCCTCTACAAACTGAATGATTGACAACCTCACCACCTCTGATGTCACTTCCAGGGTCCGCCCACTCCTTGGACAAGCCTCTTCCTGCCTGGTTGGCATTTTACCGGATTTGGATAGTCTGATCGGAGACTCACATCCTTAATGATGTTTCTTTTCGCTGAAAAGCTGCATTTATTTTTGTCTTATACTATACGGGGTCACAGTGTCGTCCAAATTCTTTGTCTTTTGTCCTCTTTCACAATTACTAACTTACAAATGAAACATAAGACACTTGTCAAATGCCAGAATACCATTCAGTCCATCAAGCGGGCTTGTTTTGCTAATAGCTAAGCTGCCCCGATATCTCATCCAGTTTCTTCTTGACGGTTATCAAGGTTTCTTCTTCAACTCCATGTCTCAGTAGTTTACTCCAGAGTCCCACAACTCTTTGTGTAAAGATGTGCTTGCTGACATCAGCCCTAAATTCCTTTCCCCTTAATTTCCACTGATGTCCTCGAGTTCATAATTCACCGTTGAGAAAGAATTCAGCTGAATCCACTTTGTCAATGCAGTCTCCTCTGCTTGTGACGCAACAGAGTTCATGTGTTTGAGTCTCTCAGAGTAGAACATGTCGTTGAATGAACAACTGCACGACCTCAAGTGCTGCTATGTCTTTTTGGTACGTATTGTCTAGAATGTCACAAAATACTCCAGATGTGGTCTCATTAGTGTGGCATATACAGGCAATGTGGTGTAGGGGTTAAGGCTTTGGACCTCAAATATCGAAGTTGTGGATTCAAATACCACTACTGACACCATTGTGTGACCAAGAGCAAGTCACTTGACCTGCCTGTGCTTCTTCTTTTTTTCAGCTACTCCCGTTAGGGGTTGCCACAGCGGATCATCTTCTTCCATATCTTCCTGTCCTCTGTATCTTGTTCTGTTACACCCACCACCTGCATGTCCTCTCTCACCAAATCCATAAACCTTCTCTTAGGCCTTCCTCTTTTCCTCTTGCCTGGCAGCTCTATCTTTAACATCCTTTTCCCAATATACCCAGCATCTCTCCTCTGCACATGTCCAAACCAACGCAATCTCGCCTCTCTGACTTTGTCTCCCGTCCAACTTGAGCTGACCCTCTAATGTCCTCATTTCTAATCCTGTCCATCCTCGTCACACTCAATGCAAATCTTAGCATCTTTAACTCTGCCACCTCCAGCTCTGTCTCCTGCTTTCTGGTCAGTGCCACCGTCTCTAACCCATATAACACAGCTGGTCTCACTACCGTCCTGTAGACCTTCCCTTTCCCTCTTGCTGATGCCCGTCTGTCACAAATCACTACTGACACTCTTCTCCACCCATTCCACCCTGCCTGCACTCTCTTTTTCACCTCTCTTCCACAATCCCCATTACTCTGTACTGTTGATCCAAAGTATTTAAACTCATCCACCTTCACCAACTCTACTCCCCTCATCCTCACCATTCCACTGACCTCCCTCTCATTCACACACATGTATTCTGTCTTGTTCCTACTGACCTTCATTCCTCTCCTCTCCAGAGCATATCTCCACCTCTCCAAGGTCTCCTCAACCTGCTTCCTATCATTACAGATCACATTGTCATCAGCAAACATCACAGTCCACGGGGACTCAAAAAGGAATGTCACCAGTGGTGTCATAAATGATGTAAGTCACCTTGGATAAAGGCATCAGCCAAATAGGTAAATTACATAGTCTAAGCATACGATCCTTTGATTTATATTCAACAATTTTTATGATATAATCTAACATTTCATTTGCTCGTTTAATTGCTTATATGCACTTCTTAGATGATGAAAATGCTGTGTCAACATAAATCCTTAAGTCCTTTTCAGAGGTTGCTTCTGGTAGGACCGCGTTTTCCATCTTATATTTGTAATCGACTAGCTGTCCCCCATGCAGTAGTGAAACAGGACAGACTTTAAAAATCAATAAACAAAAAGGTTTCACTAGTTAAGCGGAGGCAAGGTACACTCCAAAACGTAGTGGTAGACCGACTCCCCACTCCTGGGGTCATGCTTCCCCCTCTACTTGTCCCTCAGCCTCTGTCTCACATTAGCGCAAATATATTGCTTCTCCAAGCGAACTATGATTCTTAGCGCGATGAGAGAAGTCACAAAATCAACCGGAATGTTTAAACAAATTCTAGAAAAAAACCCCAATCTAAATCTGTTAAGTAGTTCTCTCGTTCGCTAGCTAAGTGGAGGTAAGATACACCCCAAGGTTGGCGTGTGAGTAAGGAGGGCCCCGTCCCCTTCCCCTTGGTCTGCTATGTCTCTCTTGATTTTGAGAAAATAAATCGGTACCGCAAGCGAACTATGATACATAGCACAATGAGAGAAGTCTCAAAATTCTGGATGTTGCAGCTGGATGATAAATTGGACTGGACTGCCAATACTGATTCTCTGTGCAAGAGAGGACAGAGCCGACTATACTTCCTTAGAAGACTAGCGTCCTTCAACATCTGCAGTCGTGTGCTGGGGAGGCAGCATAAAGAAGAAGAACGCCTCACGCCTGAACAAACTGGTGAGGAAGGCAGGCTCTATTGTAGGCACGGAGCTGGACAGTTTGACATCTGTGGCGGAGCGATGGGCACTGAGCAGACTCCTGTCAATCATGGAGAATCCACTGCATCCACTAAACAGGATCATCTCCAGACAGAGGAGCAGCTTCAGCGACAGACTGCTGTCACCGTCCTGCTCCACTGACAGACTGAGGAGATCGTTCCTCCACCACACTATGACGACTCTTCAATTCCACCCGGGGGGGGAAAACGTTAACATTATACAAAGTTATTGTCTGTTTTTACCTGCATTTTTATTACTCTTTAATTTAATATTTTTTTTGTATCAGTATGCTGCTGCTGGAGTATGTGAATTTCCCCTTGGGATTAATAAAGTATCTATCTATCTATCTATCTATCTATCTATCTATCTATCTATCTATCTATCTATCTATCTATCTATCTATCTATCTATCTATCTATCTATCTATCTATCTATCTATCTATCTATCTATCTATCTATCTATCTATCTATCTATCTATCTAATCCTGCCTACTATGCCAAATTCTATCTATCTATCTATCTATCTATCTATCTATCTATCTATCTATCTACTATCTATCTATCTATCTATCTATCTATCTATCTATCTATCTATCTATCTATCTATCTATCTATCTAATCCTGCCTACTATGCTAAATTCTATCTATCTATCTATCTATCTATCTATCTATCTATCTATCTATATATCTATCTATCTATCTATCTATCTATCTATCTATCTATCTATCTATCTATCTATCTATCTATCTATCTATCTATCTATCTATCTATCTACCTATCTATCTATCTATCCTTTCTGTCTGTCGAATCTTTGTCAGTTGACTGCTTTGGTCTGGGTGGGCGTGGTTGTGGGTTGCTGGCCGGCTTCGTTCTTGGAGGGTCTCTGTGAGTATTTGTATTTTCTAGCTTTTTTTTTAGTTATATTACTGTTGTAAAGTTTGCTGTTAGTTAAGACACGGCCTTGGCGTATTTTTGGCCATGGCCATGTCCAAAGAATCAGTGCCGAGGTTACTGCCAAAGTTTTATGAGAATCTCTCCCGCCGCAATGGCGCTAAGATCTTGGCAGATCCGATGGTCTCTGTTGAGACGTGTGTGGATGCAGTTGGGAGAGTAGTTGGATATAAAAATGTTCGCTCGGCATCAAGGATGAATAAATCGGTGGTGGTTTTTGTAAATGAGGAATACCTGGTGAATAAGTTGGTAGAGGAATGGTTAGTTATAAGCGGAGCGCTTGTCCCTGTGTTGCCTTTATCAACACCTGCTAAAAAAGTAATAGTTTCAAATGTTCCTCCATTTTTAAAGAACGATGTTCTGGTAAATGAACTGAAGCGTTATGGCCAGATCGTTTCAGAATTAACCATGATCCCTCTTGGATACAAACGGCATGAATTAAAACACGTTGTTTCGTTTCGTAGACAAGTATATATGATATTAAACAACATGAACGATGATATCAATGTAGCCCTCCGATTTAAAGTGGACGGCAGTGACTATGTTGTTTTTGTCACTTCTGAATCCATGAAATGCTTCACTTGCGGTAGAGCAGGGCACAAGGCTTCACAATGTAAAATTGGATCAGTGGTATTTGCGGGTCCTCGTACTCATACTGAGGAGAATTTGGATGGCGAGAACACTGAAGATAGTGAGCATGAATCTGAGAGTGGTGAAGAGGTTGAAAGTATGGATGAGTGCGAGTCTGATATGAAGGAGTCGATGGCTGCAGCGGGTGTTGTTTGTGATCAGCCCCTTAGTACTTTAGTGACGGCGGCTCCTGAGAAGAGTCTGCTTCAAAGTTTTACTGATATGTCGGCCAAGGCCAGCGGTTCAGCTGATCGCCTATCAGTTAGTCCTGAGCTCCGTGAGCCGGCAGAGAGCACACCGACTGAAGTTCACGTATTGCCTGTGATCAACAGCACTGAGGTGGCAGCAGCGGCAGTGGCAGTTTGCTCGGGAGAAGCTGCGCCACTGGTCCCAGCTGTGAATGAGCCTCAGATCACTGATAAGAGTGTAGAAGTGAACGCTTCCGATTACAGTCTCCTGCCGGAGAGCTCATTGACTGGGGCTGCTGAGGTGCAGAGATGTGTGAGAGCCGAGACTGACGGCGGAGTGGCCGCGGTGGTGAGCGGCAGTGCTGCGGTGTGTGAAGGTGTGAGTGTGAGCAACGAGCCCGTTAAAGTTTCCACTCGAAAAAGGAAGGAGCAATCAATGGATAGAGGACAGGCAAAGAAAAGCCTTGTGTCAAATCAGTCACCTAAGGAACATAGCGAGGGTGTGACAAACCAAAGTGACAGCGCATACGAGTTAAGGGACAATGTGGAGGGTGAGAGTGACATTGACACCTCTCAGTATCTGCTAAGAGGCAGTTATACTACGGCCAGTATTAGAACTTTTTTGGAGTTTATTGATGGCAAGAAAGGAGTGAAGGTTGAAGATCATTTTCCAGATCTGCAGTTATTTCTCGTGTCTGCACAAAGAGTTATGCGTGAAGCAGTTCAGTTAGGCATGGAGCAAAAAGAGGCAACCCGATTGAAGTATGTTATCGGCAAAGTGCGCAAGTCACTCAACTCAAAATAATGGATTGCCTCTTTAGTCAGCTCCTTTGTTTGGTGTCATGTTTTTTACTGTGGACTCCCTTTCGCTCTTTTTCCATGCAGTCTCTTCACATTGGGAGTTTGAATGTTAATGGCTGTAGAGGAGGGACAAAGAGGGCTGTGGTTTTTAATTTCTTAGAACAGAAAGCATTGCATGTCAGCCTGCTCCAGGAGACCCATTCTGACCTTCAGAATCAACCAGACTGGCTACGAGAATGGGGGGGTCAGGTTTTTCTTAGCCATGGTTCTAGTCTTAGTGCTGGGGTGGCCATACTGTTTTCAAAATCTGTGCAATTCCAGGTCACTGCCATCAGTGAGGTGGTGGCTGGACGATTGCTAGTGGTTCAGGTCAAAGACGGGGATCAGGATGTGGTGTTCATTAATGTCTATGCCCCTACCAACGGGAGAGAAAGGATTTGTTTTTTTGAATCATTACAAAAGGTGGTCGATTCTTTTGTTAATGGCGAGTTGGTGCTGGTGGCTGGTGATTTTAATTGCACAGTTAATTACATGTTAGATCACAATGGTGTTGAACCTCATCCTGGCTCTGCTCAAGTCCTAGCGGCCCTTTTAAAACGGGCAGATCTCGTGGATGTCTGGCGTCATAAATTTCCATCAGACAGACAGTACACCTGGGTGAAGGGATGGGATGGAAATATTTCTATGGCTCGATTAGATCGCTTTTACTGTCCCAGTCACAATCTGAACACTGTCACTTCTGCCTCTATCTCTCCTGTTGGCTTCTCTGACCATTCTTTGGTGGGGTTGAAAGTTGTCATCCCTAAAAAGAAACCCTTTTTAAAAACTTTCTGGTATTTCAATGTTTCACTACTAGAAGACGCCCATTTTGTCAAATGTTTTGAATTTTTTTGGAAGCAGTGGACTCTTACCAAATCGAGATTTGTTTCACTCTAGCAGTGGTGGGACATTTCGAAAGTCCAGATAAAGGCTTTTTGTCAACAGTACACACAGGAAGTCACTCGAAAGTGCCTGCTGAACATGGAAGCCTTAGAAGAAGACATTTTGAAACTGCAGCAAGATTTACAAAAGGGATTTGATGAGGAAATTTTTTCTACTCTAACATCTAGAAAACGTTCTCTTGCTGATCTTTTGGATTTACGTGCACAAGGGGCCCTGGTGAGGTCACGTTTTCAAAATATTAATCATTTGGATGCACCTACAAAATTTTTCTTTGGTTTGGAGAAGAAAGAAGCCCAAAGCAAACTGATTCACATGCTGCACAACGTGGAAGGGAGAGAACTGAGCACCACTGAAGACATCCGAGACTTTGCTGTTTCTTTTTATACTAATTTATTTAAGGATGATTCTATTGATCACTTGGCAATGGCTGATTTTCTCGATGGACTTCCTACGATCCCAAATGATTTTAAGTTAAAACTGGACTCTGATATAACTTTTCAGGAAATGTCGGATTCACTGTCTCATCTAAACACAGGAAAGTCTCCAGGGATTGATGGCCTTCCCGTCGAGTTCTACGGACAGTTCTGGCCTTTACTGGGGGCTGACGTGCATGCAGTGTTCATGGAAAGCTTGAGAGATGGGGAGTTACCTCTGAGCTGCAGAAGAGCGGTGATCACTCTGCTTCCGAAAAAGGGAGATCTGTGCCAAATAAAGAACTGGCGTCCAAGTGAGTCTACTTTGTACAGACTATAAGATTTTCTCCAGGACTTTGGCAAAACGTCTGAGGACTGTGATGAGTTTGGTGATAAATTCTTGTCAAGCTTACTGTGTACCTGACCGCTCAATTTTTGATAACATTTTTTTCATGCGTGATGTGATTGCAGTGTCCAAAATGTATGGCATTGATTTGGGAATTTTATCTATTGATCAGGAGAAGGCTTTTGATAGAGTTGATCACAGATATTTGTTTAACACCTTGAAATGCTTTGGGTTTGGGGAAAATTTTATCAAAATGATCAGACTCTTGTATACTAAGGCTTTTGGTATTTTAAAGATTAATGGCACATTGAGTGCCCCTTTCCTGGTTAAGAGGGGGATTCGACAGGGGTGCGCTTTATCAGGGATGTTGTACTCTTTGTCGATTGAGCCATTCCTTTATCGGATTATGCAGAGACTGCAGGGTGTGGATCTCCCTTCTCGCCCAATGGTCATTGCCAAATGTTTGGCCTATGCAGACGATGTGTCCATATTTGTCAAATCCGAACATGATGTCAATGTGGTGGTTTCGTGCCAAACAACGTTTGAAAACATCTCCTCAGCTAAAGTCAACTGGGCTAAGAGCAATGTTCTCCTACTCGGCTCTTGGACTGAACGTCTACCGCCAAAGCTTCCTGCAAATCTGACCTGGAACAGGAAGTGTTTTCGTTACCTTGGGGTGATGTTGGGAGGAGAAGGACTGGATGAGAGTAATTGGGATGGCATTTTGGATCAAGTCAGTGCTCGGCTGAACAAATGGAGGTGGATTGTGGCCAAACTGTCTTTTAGAGGGAGAGTAATTGTGGTGAACAACTTGGTTGCATCAATGCTTTGGCATAAACTCATGTGTGGAGATCCTCCTCCAGGGATGTTACATCAGATCCAAAAACTGTTGGTTGATTTTTTTTGGGATGGTCTGCATTGGCTGCGACAGAGTGTGCTGTTTCTACCAATGGAACAAGGAGGTCAGGGACTCATTGATGTGCCTTCAAAGGTCGCAGGCTTTCGACTCCTTGTAATTCAGAAGCTTTTTTTTGGTTCTCACCATCTGATTTGGAGGGATTTGGCACTTCACTTCTTTTTTCGAGTAAGGGATTATGGATTTGACAAGCAGCTTTTGGTAATGGAAATTAATGAAATGGACCTTTCAGTGTTATCCAAATTTTATAGGGGTGCTTTATTGACCTGGCATCTTGTTTTTTGAAGACATTTCATGTCATCAGGTTGGTTGCACGATGAGCCTTTGATTTTTAACTCGCTGTTCTCGTGCTCTCAACTGAGGAGTAAAAGTTTTACTGATCTATTGATTAAAAATGGCATTTTAAACATCAGCCACATATATGATAAGGAGCAACGGACATTTGTGAAGCCTTCAGGTTTGGCTTCAATTTTAGGTGTGAAGTCAGTGCGGATGATCGAGGGCTTTCTCTCTTCTGTGGCTAAAGAACATCACAAACTTGAGGACTCCATCAGTACCACCAGCACAGATCTACAGGTCTGTCCTAATGTCGATGTCAACTCCATCCCCAAGAACTCAATTATCACTTTTGACAAAGGAAATGTGGTGTCATTCATGTCTCTGTCAAAAAAAGATCTTTATCAATATTGTGTGAAAGTGATTCATTTTCTTTCCCTGAAGACAATCATTGATTCGCAATGGAGAGAACATTTAGGGGTAGTAGGTGGGAGGGTGCCGGCCTGGAGGGAGCTGTACAAGCCTCCAAGCAATAAAAGGACAGCCGACCTACAATGGAGGATTGGGCACGGCATCATTGCCACAAACTCCTTTTTAAAAAGAATCAGACTCACAGAGGATGACAAATGTGATTTTTGTGGGCAAAGGGAAACAGTTTTTCATCTGTTTGCATCATGCGCACGATTGGGAGTTTTCTTCAAGTTTTTAACTGATTTGTGTAAAAAATTAAGATCAGATTTTAATTTTGTGATGTTTATTTATGGTGCCACTTATAATAAGAACAACAGGCACAGGACACAATTGATGAACTTTTTGTTGGGTGAAGCAAAACTAGCAATTTTAAAAAGTAGGAAAAACAAACAGTGTGGGAAAGGGACTGTGGACATCGACTTACTGTTTAGGCTGAATATTCATTCAAGGATCACACTGGAGTTTACTTACTATAAACTAATGCACAAAATGGACATTTTTGAGGGTGTGTGGTGTACGAATGGGGTACTGTGTGCTATAGAGGAGGGAGAACTGAAAATCAACTTATAACTCACTGCTGGTAAATTGTAAATATTGAAGTTATTTGTAGCAAGTGATTCTGTGTGAACAATACTGGGAATTGGGGCTGACTGGGCCATTGTTTTATCTTTTATGAATTTAAATGAAAAGGACACTGGGGGGGAGATGAGGAAAATATACAATATTATATGATAACTGTGTGTGGGGTTACACGGGGTTAATAGGGATTGAATATTTTTTTACTGTTTATTTCTTTGTATTGGTTATTTATAATACGTTTTGTTGTATGTGTACTTTTAATATATTGATGTTTGTCCTTGTTCTTTTTTTTTGTTCAATAAAGTACTTTTAAAAATTAATCCTGCCTACTATGCCAAATTCTATCTATCTATCTATCTATCTATCTATCTATCTATCTATCTATCTATCTATCTATCTATCTATCTATCTATCTATCTATCTATCTATCTATCTATCTAATCTATCTATCTATTCTATCTATCTATCTATCTACTATCTATCTACTATCTATCTATCTATCTATCTATCTATCTATCTATCTATCTATCTATCTATCTATCTATCTATCTATCTATCTATCTATCTATCTATCTATCTAAGTCAACCAGAATGTTCAAATGTTCAAAAAACCCGATCTAAATCCATGAGGTAGTTCTCTCGTTCGCTAGCTTAGTGGAGGTAAGGTACACCCTGAGGCTGGAGAGTGACTGAGGAGGGGCCCGTCCCCATCCCCTCGGCCCACAGCCTCTCTCTTGGATTCGCATGAATAAATTGGTACCTCAAGCAAACTTTGATACTTAGTGTGATGAGAGAAGTTGCAAAATCAACCGGAATTTTCTAGCAAATTCTAGAAAAAAAAAAAAAACAATGCTAAATCCATGAAGTAGTTCTCTCGTGAAAAGCGGACAGACATACAGACATTAGATTTTATATACATAGGGATATTCTTTTTGCCCACATGTAGCACTTTGCATTGTATAGGTGTTCACCCGGTTGTGAAACTTGTCCAGGACTTTATGAGTTCTTTTTCATTGTCTGCCATCCCTCCAATTTTAGTGTCATGTCAATGTCAATGTCAACTTTATTTACAGTATACAGTACATTTAAAACAACATCGGAATGCTATGGCCAAAGTGCTTTACAATAATAGAATTAAAGAAAAACATACAATTAACATGAATAACATAAATAGAATTAAAATAAATGAACATAAATAAAATAAATAATAAATAGAAGTAATGTTACATAATCACAATGAGGAAACCATCAGTATTACAGAAGGTCACGGAATGCAAGTAAATAGAAATGAGTCTTTAATCTTGTTTTAAACAGTTCAATTGTAGACGACTCCTTTATGTGATGAGGTAAAGAGTTCTACAGTCGAGGAGCAGCAGCTGCCAAAGCCCTGTCCCCCTTAGTTTTACACTTGGTACGAGGGACAACAAGAGACAACTGACCAGAAGATCTACGCACTCTGGATGGCTGGTGTAAAATAAATATCACAAGTTTGCTAACTCTACCAGAATCAATGTCATTAACATAAATCAGAAGAAGTAAAAGTCCGAGGACAGCCCCCGAGGAACTCCTCTGGTGACCTCCCTCCTCTCATATGAACTCCTCTTGGTTGACCAACTTGAGATCCAGTTTTTTGCGGGTTACCTCCAGTGCCGACGGCTCCCTTAATTGCTCACGTCTCCTTTATTGAATTACCCTCCTGTTTGTGACCGGTGTCACCAATAACCAACCCTTCAGATTCCTTCATTCAGATTTATTCTGGAGTGGTGTCCTTGTCAGCATTTTCTTCCACCATCATGAAACACAGCATTAGGGAAGAATGGTGTTGTACTTCTCCACTCCTGGTCTGTCAATCCACAGCACGATGGCAGCTCTTCATGGACCACCAACCTATTGGGGGGAGTTGACACCGATCTTTCTGTTTATTTGGTCTTTAACCCACAAATTATACTCAGATTCTTCGATGACAGCTATAATGGAATAAGCAGCTACCATATTAGCTTTAAAAATGAGAGCATTAAAATAAAACATTCAAATGTTGGCACATTTTATTTCAAAGACTTTAGAGATCTTAGCACTTTATATTTCAAAGCTTTTAGAGATAACATAATAAAATTAGATTTTCATTTCATCTTATAATAATCCTGCTATTAAAAAAAAAAAAGTTTCTCGATGAATGATTGTTAAAAGATTACAATAAAATTTCATAATCCGGCACAAAGTGACACTACAAAGGCATATTTTAATCATTCTATACATTCTCACTGTTACTCCTTTAATTTGCAAAGATAAAACAATAAACAAATCTCATGTTCTTTGCTGATTTATATCTTGCATTTAACCAACTACAGTTTGTGTGCCTAAAGCAAGAGTTGCTGAAAAATAATAATAATAAAAAAGAAACAAGCCTTCGTACGAAGTATAACAAAGAAGATGAAAACTCTGGCCCCTGGCATTCTTTGCATTTAGGAGCACTGCATGCTAAGAAATGTTATCAAAGCACTAGAATTTTTGAAGTTTAAGTAGTTTTTGTTTTTTTTTTTTTTTTGCAAACTCAAGGGAGTTGAAGGGATAAACTTTGGAAAAAAAAAAATAAAAAACAAATAAATCCAAAACACCATATGTTGGAATATCAGTTTCAGGAAAGTATTAGTTAGAATTTACAAGTAGGCCTATAACGAGGTCCATTTTCATAATACAATGCACGTATCATTAATGTCATTCCTCTCTGTTTGAATGCATGTTTCAAAATTTGAGTCAATCACAGAGTGTACTGGAGCCGGCCAACCTGCACACTACTCCCCAATCCACAGTCCCTCCCTAAACACCAATAAAGATATTAAAAGACAACATCCACGTTAATGAAAGGATCATGTCTGTGTATCTTTGTGTCCGTCCGGTTGCTGTGTCTCAGTTATATGCCAGCTGGTATGAGATTTGCAAAAAACAGTCCTAATGTTAATGATGTGCCATCTGTTGGAATTAAATATGTAATGTATTTTATTACTATATACATTACAAAATATATTCCAGCAGATGGTGCACTTCAAACATGAATGGTGAATACGTCCAACAGAGAGTAACTGCAGGACAGACAGAAATCTTATCCATGTTAAAATTAAAGGTCTCTGTATTTGAGTGTCTGACTCTGAGTATCTGTCTGTCTCAGTATGTCTCTGCCATTCCAACAGATGGGACATCACAAACATTAGCACCGTTTTTATGAATCTCCAGTGAGTAACTGCTGGACAAACAGAAATCAGCTTATCCCCCTTGATAAAAGGACAAGTGTTTATGTATCTGTCTGTCTTAGTATGTCTCTCTCATTCCAACAGATGTTTCCAACAATATTTCATTGTATTGTACAGTGACAATAAAGGTATCTTGCATCATGCAGGTGGCAGATCACAAATGTTAGCACCGCTTTTATGAATCCCTTACCAAATGGCATATAACAGAGACATAGCACATGGACAGACACACTGAACAGCAAATGTTAACGCAGCATACATCCAACACTGAGTAACTGCTGGACAGATAGAAATCAGCTTATTCACCTTAATAAAAGTACAAGTGTCTGTGTGTCCTTGTATCTGCGTGTCCGTCTGGATGCTATGTCTATGTCATTCCAACAGATTTCACATCACAAACGCTAGCACTGCTTTTACGAATCCCCATCACAAACATTGGCACTGCTTTTATGAACACCATATCTAATGCTGTATAATGGAGACATAGCAACTGGATGGACACACTACAATGCAAATGTTTATGCAGAATATGTAAGCCAGAGAGTAACTGCTGGACAGACAGAATCCAGCTAATCTACCTTAATGAAAGGAGAAGTGTCTGTGTGTCTGTGTATCTGTGTGTCTGTCCAGTTGCTATGTCTCTGTCATTCTAACAGATGTTACATAACAAATACTAGCACTGCTTTTACGAATCCCATCACAAATATTAGCACTGCTTTTACGAATCCCATACCAAATGGCATGTAACAGAGACATAGCAAACTGGACAGAAACACTGCACTGCAAACGTTTATGCAGAATACGTGCAACAGAGAGTAACTCCTGGACTGACAGAAATCAACTTATCCACCTAAATAAAAAGACAAGTGTCTGTGTATCTGTTTGTCTCAGTATGTCTCTACCATTACAACAGGTGGGACATTGCAAACATTAGAACTGCTTTTATAAATCTCCAGAGAGTAACTGCTGGACAAACAGAAATCAGCTTATCCCCCTTAATAAAAGTACAAGTGTCTGTGTGTCTATGTATCTGTCTGTCTTAGTATTTCTCTGTCATTCCAACAATATTTCATTGTATTGTAGAGTGACAATAAAGGTATCTTGCATCATGCAGGTAGCAGACCACAAGCATTAGCACTGCTTGTATGAATCCATTACCAAATGGCATATAACAGAGACATAGCAAATGGACGGACACACTGAAATGCAAATGTTAACACAGAATACGACCAACACAGATTAACTTTAATAAAAGTACAAGTGTCTGTGTGTCCTTGTATCTGTGTGTTCATCTGGATGCTATGTCTATGTCATTCCAACAGATGGCACATCACAAATGCTAGCACTGCTTTTACGAATCTCCATCACAAACATTGGCACTGTTTTTATGAGCACCATATCTAATGCCGTATAACGGAGACATAGCAACTAGACGGACACGCTACAATGCAAATGTTTATGCAGAATATGGAAACCAGAGAGTAACTGCTAGAGAGACAGAATCCAGCTAATCTACCTTAATGAAAGGAGAGGTGTCTGTGTGTCTGTCCAGTTGCTATGTCTCTGTCATTCTAATAGATGGCATATCACAAACACTAGCACTTCTTTTACGAATCCCATCACAAATATTAGCACTGCTTTTATGAATCCCATACCAAATGGCATGTAACAGAGACATAGCAAACTGGACGGACACACCGCACTGCAAACGTTTATGCAGAATACGTGCAACAGAGAGTAACTGCTGGACTGACAGAAATCAGCTTATCCACCTTAATAAAAGGTGTATCTGTCTGTCTCATTATGTCTCTGCCATTCCAACAGATGGAACATCTCAAACATTAGCACAGTTTTTACGAATCTCCAGTGAGTAACTGCTGAACAAACAGAAATCAGCTTATTCACCTTAATAAAAGTACAAGTGTCCATGTGTCCTTGTATCCGTGTGTTCATCTGGATGCTATTTCTATGTCATTCTAACAGATGGCACATCACAAACGCTAGCACTGCTTTTATGAACACCATATCTAATGCCATATAATGGAGACATAGCAACTGGATGGACACACTAAAATTCAAATGTTAATGCAGAATATGTAAGCCAGAGAGTAACTGCTGCACAGACAGAATCCAGCTAATCTAACATTAATGAAAAGAGAAGTGTCTGTGTATCTGTGTGTCTGTGTGTCCGTCCAGTTGCTGTGTCTCTGTCATTCCCACAGATGGCGCATCACAAATGTATGATGGCATTTAACCGAAGTACAGCAACCAGAATGACACACTGCACTGCAAATGTTAACCCAGAATAGGTCCAACAGAGAGTAACTGCAGGATGGACTGAAATCAGGTTATCCACCTTAATAAAAGGATAGGTGAATGTGTATCTGTGTGTGACTGGCTACTAGGATTAAGAAGAAAAATAAAAAACAAAATCAGGAAAAAGATGTAGAACAAAGATAAAAAAAAATCAAAAATGTTAATAAAAATATAAAATAATGGTCTATTCTATTGTCCGATGGCATAGCGACTTTCATGCACCAGCTTGGGCCATGTGAACGCAATGCTCATGACTGATAACTTTATGTGGTGGGCAGTAGATGAGTGAAAATAATGATAAATCGACTCACATGTTGGGAAACCAAAACCCCAACATGACTAGGCTGGAGTCGCTAAACCAGGCCAATGCAGTAGTGACCACCACTGCACTTTCCCAGCAAAGTACTACGACTATTAGAGTGGTCAATTTGGCGAGTAATGCTAAGAAGTAGTGGTGAAAATGGGCGACTCTATCCAAAGAGGTAAAGATTGCCATGAGGGACAGGAATAGGCTATGTATTAGGGCTATCATAATGAATGGTGCTATTTAAATATAATTCATTGCAATAATTGCAATTGCATAAATGCATTTTATTACTACGACCGTCTGTGATGCACCATCTGTTGGAATGACAAATGCTATGTATTTTAGTACTAAATACAGTGCATCCGGAAAGTATTCACAGCGCATCACTTTTTCCACATTTTGTTATGTTACAGCCTTATTTCAAAATGGATTAAATTCATTTTTTTTACTCAAAATTCTACACACAACTCCCCATAATGACAACATGAAAAAAGTTTACTTGAGATTTTTGCAAATTTATTAAAAATAAAAAAACTGAGAAAGCACATGTACATACTGTAAGTATTCACAGCCTTTGCCATGAAGCTCAAAATTGAGCTCAGGTGCATCCTGTTTCCCCTGATCATCCTTGAGATGTTTCTGCAGCTTAATTGGAGTCCACCTGTGGTAAATTCAGTTGACTGGACATGATTTGGAAAGGCACACACCTGTCCTATATAAGGTCCCACAGTTGACAGTTCATGTCAGAGCACAAACCAAGCATGAAGTCAAAGGAATTGTCTGTAGACCTCCGAGACAGGATTGTCTCGAGGCACAAATCTGGGGGAAGGTTACAGAAAAATTTCTGCTGCTTTGAAGGACCTAATGAGCACAGTGGCCTCTATCATCTGTAAGTGGAAGAAGTTCGAAACCACCAGGACTCTTCTAGAGCTGGCCGGCCATCTAAAAACTGAGCGATCGGGGGAGTAGGGCCTGAATCAGGGAGGTGACCAAGAACCCGATGGTCACTCTGTCAGAGCTCCAGAGGTCCTCTGTGGAGAGAGGAGAACCTTCCAGAAGGACACCCATCTCTGCAGCAATCCACCAATCAGGCCTGTATGGTAAGAGTGGCCAGACGGAAGCCACTCCTTAGTAAAAGGCACATGGCAGCCTGCCTGGAGTTTGCCAAAAGGCACCTGAAGGACTCTCAGACCATGAGAAAGAAAATTCTCTGGTCTGATGAGACAAAGATTGAACTCTTTGGTGTGAATGCCAGGCATCATGTTTGGAGGAAACCAGGCACCGCTCATCACCAGGCCTAATACCATCCCTACAGTGAAGCATGGGTGGTGGCAGCATCATGCTGTGGGGATGTTTTTCAGCAGCAGGGACTGGGAGACTAGTCAGAATAAAGGGAAAGATGACTGCAGCAATGGACAGAGACATCCTGGATGAAAACCTGCTCCAGAGCGCTCTTGACCTCAGACTGGGGGCGACAGTTCATCTTTCAGCAGGACAACGACCCTAAGCACACAGCCAAGATATCAAAGGAGTGGCTTCAGGACAACTCTGTGAATGTCCTTGAGTGGCCCAGACTTGAATCCGATTGAACATCTCTGGAGAGATCTTAAAATGGCTGTGCACCGACACTTCCCATCCAACCTGATGGAGCTTGAGAGGTGCTGCAAAGAGGAATGGGCGAAACTGGCCAAGGATAGGTGTGCCAAGCTTGTGGCATCATATTCAACAAGACTTGAGGCTGTAATTACTGCCAAAGGTGCAGCAAAGGCTGTGAATACTTATGTACATGTGATTTCTCAGTTTTTTTTATTTTTAATAAATTTGCAAAAATCTCAAGTAAACTTTTTCACGTTGTCATTATGGGGTGTTGTGTGTAGAATTCTGAGGAAAAAAATGAATTTAATCCATTTTGGAATAAGGCTGCAACATAACAAAATGTGGAAAAAGTGATGTGCTGTGAATACTTTCCGGATGCACTGTATGTTTGTAATGTGTCATCTGTTGGAACAACAAATGCAACATGTTTTATTACTTAGATTACAAAATACTTTCCAATAGATCATGCACAGCAAATGTTAAAGCTGAGGTCTACATGGATTGTGTGGCCTGTAGAGGGCACTCCTGCCACCCAAACCCAGCACAGACAGAAACAGGACACAAGTTCCGCACACACGGTTTTATTTTGTCTTTGTCGGAAACGCACAGCACAGTTAATGTGCAAGCACAACACTGCACAAAACACACTTCTCTTCTTTCTTTTTCTTTCTCTTCTCTCTCTCTTTGCCTCCACTCCTGCTCCAAGAAGCTTCATCTCCCTCCTCCCGACTCTCGCTCCTCGAGTAGTGGCCGCTGGCTCCTTTTGTAGGGCACCTGGAAGTGCTTTAGGTGTCTGACGATCTTCTCCCGGCAGCAGTTCCGGGTGTGGTGGAAGTGGCTCAGCCGTTCCTGCAAGGCCCCCTGACAGCGGCCAAACTCCAACTCCCAAGGAGCCCTGTGGGAGGCACTGCTGCAACCCAGGGGGGGCTGCCATCTAGCATTCCACGGTAAGTTAATGCCCTGGGTATGCTTTCTTCCCCGGTCCTTCCATTATATTGGGGTCCCGGCTGGGCATGGGCTCCAGCCGTATGACACAATTGCTTAGAATTCAACACTTCTTTGATGGGCTAGCACAGCTAGTAGTTACAGTACATAATTAGAAGAGTCCTTATATATGGTGTTGTATTCTAAAACTCTAAAGATAATTACAATGATAAAGTCAGAGGGCCATTAGGTCAATTTTTTTTTAAAGACTCCAGGTAAGCTTGAGAAAAAGACATAATCAGCAAGGGTTCAAAGCCAAAACACCAGCCAGCCTCCACTGGTACATTCTACCTGTCATAAATGTTGTTAAGTCGTTCCTTATTGATTTTTAGGCTTTGTCCTACAGGATTCAATGCAGTGGGTCTAATGAACAGCTGGGGCATCACAGGCAGCTAAACTGTGCCTTGGTCAGGGGTTTGTGCTACAGAACGCCACCACAGAAAAACCAGAAGAGAAAGCAGAGACTAGTAATTCTTGCAAATCCATGTACAATATGATAATTCAATGAATGTATAGTCTATCAGGAGTACAACTGAAATGTATCTGCAGAAAATCTTTATTAAAAACTGGGCACTATGCGCTTGCCGCTTCACGGCTCTGCCACTCGCGTATGGGGAAGCGGATGTACAATTTTAACAGATTGTTATTTTCATGGGAATTGTTGCATATGCACAATAGACTATTTACATTACAGTGAGTAATTAATCATAATAAAAAGAGTAAAATGTAATAAATTGAAAGAAAATTATGTTTCATGTTGCGTTAGATTTATTCATTGCGTTATACATTTTCGTTCTTTTTGGCTTTGAAATTAACACACAAATACTTTTTAAACGTACACTTTTACTGTAAAACTATTTATAAAAAACAATATTTGGAATTAACTTTTCTTCAATATCGCATTGAATTTTGATCCCGTGTTTGGAGTTGCATCGTGGTAATGCAACGTATAACTGCCCGGGAGTGAATATCGTTTCTTTCTCTCTAGGAAATAAACCAAATGTTTGTCCCTGTGATTTGTTAATTGTCATAGCAAAAGCTATTCTAATGGGAAACTGTTAACATTTTAATACGAATGGCATATCAAGATCTCCTTTGGTGTCTAATGTTATCCCCTGAAGATGTATTACATTACCTTTCTTGTCGCCTGTTAAAATTTTACATGTCAGAATTGTTCGACCAATTTCGAAAACAACTACAGTTGTACCCCTCTCAGCCTGCATAATAATTGACTCTCCTTTCAACAAGAAAGATAACAGTGGTATGTCTTTCATTTCCTACGAACATCTGAGCATTGGAGTGTTTTCCAAACAAAGAATTTTAGTGAAGTAGTATTTATAGTTGTCTGAAATTAAACCAAATGTGAAAAACTGGCTGTGCACAAATGTGGGTCCCCTTGTCATTTTGCTCATTTGAATGCCTGTCACTGCTCAATGCTGATTACTTGTAACACCAAATTGGTTGGATGAGCTCATTAAGCCTTGAACTTCATAGACAGGTGTGTCCAACCATGAGATATAAAGGTGGTCAATTACAAGTTGTGCTTCCTTCCCTTTGACTCTCCTCTGAAGAGGAACAGCATGGGATCCTCAAAGCAACTCTCAAAAGATCTGAAAACAAAGATTGTTCAGTCTCCTGGTTTAAGGGAAGGCTACAAAAAGCTATCTCAGAGGTTTAAACTGTCAGTTTCAACTGTAAGGAATGTAATCAGGATATGGAAGGCCACAGGCACAGTTGCTGTTAAACCAGCAGGTCTTGCAGGCCAAGAAAAATACAGGAGCGGCATATGAGCAGGACTGTGAGAATGGTTACAGACAACCCACAAATCACCTCCAAAGACCTGCAAGAACATCTTGCTGCAGATGGTGTATCTGTACATCGTTCTACAATTCAGCACAATTTGCACAAAGAACATCTGTATGGCAGGGTGATGAGAAAGAAGCCCTTTCTGCACTCACACCACAAACAGTCGCTTCTTGTATGCAAATGCTCATTTAGACAAGCCAGATTAATTTTGGAACAGAGTGCTTTGGACTGATGAGACAAAAATTGAGTTATTTGGTCATAACAAAAAGTGCTTGGCATGGTTCCATCATGCTGTGGGGCTGTGTGGCTAGTTCAGGGACTGCAGCCCTTGTTAAAGTCGAGGGTCAGATGAATTCAACTCAATATCAACAAATTCTTCAGGATAATGTTCAAGCATCAGTCACAAAGTTGAAGTTACGCAGGGGTTGGATATTCCAAGAAAACACAGTTCAAAATCTACAAAGGCATTCATGCAGCGGGAGAAGTACAATGTTCTGGAATGGCCATCACAGTCCCCTGACCTGAATATCATCGAAAATCTATGGGATGATTTGAAGCAGGCTGTCCATGCTGGGCAGCCATCAAATTGAACTGAACTGGAGAGATTTTGTATGAAGAATGGTCAACAATACCTCCATCCAGAATCCAGACACTTATCAAAGGCTATAGGAGGACAGCATCTAGAGGCTGTTAGATTTGCAAAAGGAGGCTCAACTAAGTACTGATGTCATATCTCTGTTGGGCTGCCCAAATTTATGCACCTGTCTAATTTTGTTATGATGCATATTGCATATTTTCAGTTAATCCAATAAACTTAATGTCACTGCTGAAATACTACTGTTTCCATAAGACATGTCATATATTAAAAGGAAGTTGCTACTTTGAAAGCTCAGCCAATAATAAACAAGAATCCAAAGAATTAAGAGGGGTTACCAAACTTTTTCATATGACTGTAATCTTGTCCTATTGCATAGCCCATCACTCAGACATAAATTACACAATATCATTACGATACATCCTTCTTTCAACAGTAATTCAGTAGGTGGAAGACTGGACGATGTTAATGATTGTAGTTATTCTTCGAGTTATTGTCAGTTGATGTTATCATCTTCCGCACCATCACCACCAACTGTTTCAGCTATGTCTGTTGATACACATTTAACCAATTTGCCGTGTTACCGATCGACAATTTTCACGTTTGACTTCATCGTTTCTTGGTGCTAAGATTTTTTTCCTTTTATTAGGAACTTAAAGTGAGGAAAACGTAAACATTTATAAGAGCTGAGAGTGCAGGAACTGTGTCTGACAAAAGCATTCACATGAATGAGAGGTAATGAGAGGTCATGTAATGAAGGTAATGACCGTGGGCGTGGGCCGTTAACCGTAAATAGTTTGAGAGGAGGGTGGGACTTGAAAAAATCTCTTGGAAATAGTCTTGTCTCGTCTCAAGATTTTCTTTTATAATAGAGAGAAAAGAACCGGCTTTTTGGAGTTTTTTAAGAGGATCCATGATGTTAGCCTGGCGTATCTCTATTGGTAAAGTGTGCTGGACACTTCAGTATCAGCAGCAGAGAGAAAATGAATAATGTGGGGCTGTGAGTGGTCAGGGAGTACCAAATGGCAGAAGTCTATTCAAAGAAAAAGGTCACAAAGTTAAGTTAATTAAGGCAGGAGTCCAATTAATAATAAAAATTGGATGGGACAAAAACATAAAAGTCATAGAGGGCTCTAAGGACTAAAATGCAGAACCACTGATGTGACACATTGTCACTCATTTCTAAATTAATATTCTGTTAATTGGGCATGGTGGTGCTTAAAACACTTCATACTGAATTTGTCTATTTGTTGCACTCTCTTTATTTGAGCTTCAAAAGAAACACAGGGATAGAAAGTACTTGGCTTGGTAAATACAATAATACGGCAACAGAACAAGCTTGAGAATCGTTAGTTCACTCCTCAGCAGCGTTCCCTCAGGCTGGGTCAATGGTCAGAAGAATTCAGGCTCGTTTTTCCCATTTACTGGCATGTCCAAGGGACAGACCTCTAACCAGATACAGGAGGAAAAAATAAAAAGGCTTTGCAAAGAAAAATCTTCTCCTTGGGTGCAACAAACAGCCTGTTTAAGGAGATCTAAAGGATCCTTTAAAATATTTAGTTCTTCATGATACTGAGATTTTGTTTTTTTAAGATTTTTCTTTTTCTGCTCTTCTGCTTTACTGAAATCCTACCCACCTTTGCCTCTCGTGTGGTATGTGGTGGTTAGGCTGACTTAGCGGGAGTCGTATTGTTGAGCCAGTAAGCCCAGCCGAGGAAGGCGTCTTGTGCTGTTTTAAGCAAGTGTGGCTGGGTGCAGGAACAACAGGTCATGGAAGGATAACAAATTGGGACACTAACAGGAACATCCTGCTTATTTGAACTATGATAGACGGCGACTTTGTCCAACCACGAGACCTAGAGAAGCAGGGGAGCGGGAGAGGGGTAATTCCTACCCCGAGATGCAAGAGATGGCATGGGAACCACTGAGCTGGGAAACTCAACCTTGTGGGGACCCGTGGTCACCACCAGGGAGCACCTGGATGGTTCAGAAGCCATGGTATGCAGCACTTCCGCCACACCAGGCAGTACTCCCTGACTAGGAAGCAGGTACCCCTTGAATGTTTCTGGGTGCCCATGCAGCACTTCCACAACACCAGGAAGTGCTGCAGGAAGGTCATCAGGGAGCACATCCGGGTGCATTATTAAAGGGGCCGCCTCACTCAATTCAGGGAACTGGAGTCGGGAGGAAGAGGACGGAGCTTGAGAGGAGAGGAGGAGTGAGGGCAGCAGAAGAAACAAAGAAAGTAATGGAAAGTAAAAGGACAGAATTATTGTTGTGAGTGTTTTGGGCACTGTGTTGTGTGCAAGAAAGAACTATAAAATAAATAGAGTGTGCATTTGAACCTTGTGTGTCCTTGGTGTCTGTCTGGTCTGAGAGTCCTTCAGGTGCCTTTTGGCAAACTCCAGGCGGGCTGCCATGTGCCTTTTACTAAGGAGTGGCATCCGTCTGGCCACTCTACCATACAGGCCTGATTGGTGGATTACTGCAGAGATGGTTGTCCTTCTGGAAGGTTCTCCTCTCTCCACAGAGGACCTCTGGAGCTCTGACAGAGTGACCATCGGGTTCTTGGTCACCTCCCTGACTAAGGCCCTTCTCCCCCGATCGCTCAGTTTAGATGGGAAGAGTCCTGGTGGTTTCGAACTTCTTCCACTTATGGATGATGGAGGCTACTGTGCTCATTGGGACCTTCAAAGCAGCAGAAATTTTTCTGTAACCTTCCCCAGATTTGTGCCTTGAGACAATCCTGTCTCGGAGGTCTATAGACAATTCCTTTGACTTCATGCTTGGTTTGTGCTCTGACATGAACTGTCAGCTGTGGGACCTTATATAGACAGGTGTGTGCCTTTCCAAATCATGTTCAACCAACTGAATTTACCACAGGTGGACTCCAATGAAGCTGCAGAAACATCTCAAGGATGATCAGTGGAAACAGAATGCACCTGATCGGAGGTCTACAGACAATTCCTTTGACTTCATGCTTGGTTTGTGCTCTGACATGAACTGTCAGCTGTGGGACCTTATATAGACAGGTGTGTGCCTTTCCAAATCATGTTCAACCAACTGAATTTACCACAGGTGGACTCCAATGAAGCTGCAGAAACATCTCAAGGATGATCAGTGGAAACAGAATGCACCTGAGCTCGATTTTGAGCTTCATGGCAAAGGCTGTGAATACTTATGTACATGTGCTTTCTCAATTTGTTTATTTTTAATAAATTTCCAAAAATCTAAAGTAAACTTTTTTCATGTTGTCATTATGGGGTGTTGTGTGTAGAATTCTGAGGAAAAAAATGAATTTAATCCATTTTGGAATAAGGCTGTAACATAACAAAATGTGGAAAAAGTGATGCGCTGTGAATACTTTCCAGATGTACTATATATGACCCAGACAAACAGTATAGAGAATCAAAATGGAATATATAAACTATGGTATATACAAATCATACAAACTCAACAACAAACAAACAAACAACTGTTTTTTTTTCACCTGTATTATTATCATTCTTTAATTTAATATTATTTATTGTATCAGTATGCTGCTGCTGAAGAATGTGAATTTCCCATTGGGATTAATAAAGTATCTATCTATCTATCTATCTATCTATCTATCTATCTATCTATCTATCTATCTATCTATCTATCTATCTATCTATCTATCTATCTATCTATCAATATTCTGTTTCCATAACCACACACCCCTTTCCCAACATACGAGATGAAACACAAAAATAACGGGACTGGGCTTGGGGCTTTCCTGGAAAACCATCTGGAGGTCGGCTGGACGTGAATCATAGAACTCTATCCCCTCCTACAGGCCCTCTCAAACCACTGACCAGCTAGGTATATCCTTTGAAGAGCCCAGTCAGTCTTTGCACAACAATCACTACACGAGTTGCTGCGATAATGTCAGGTGAAAAAATCGAACAGCGAATCAACATCAAATTTCTCACGAAATTGAACAAAACAGCCACAGAATGATAAAAACAGTGTACAATGATAACAGTTTGTCTCACACACAAGTTTTAAAAGTGGCACAAATGTCTCAAGGAAGGACAACAAAATGTGGAAGACGATCAACGCCCAGGTCGCCCACACTCATCTTGGACGGATGAAAAGATCAAAATGGTTAATCAGATTGTTCGAAATGATCATCGCCTAGGTGTTAAAGCTTTCTCAGAGCTGGCTGGTATTGACAGGGAATCAGTGAGACGCATTTTGCATGAAGAACTTCACATGACAAAAGTTTGTGCAAAACTTGTACCAAAAATTCTTTCACCCGAACCAAAAGAGTGTCGAGAAAACATCTCTGCTGACATTTTGAACAACGATTGAAGAGCAGCCTGATTTTTTGGAAAATGTTATCACATGTGATGAGACATGGATTTTCCAATATGACCCAGAAACCAAAAGATAGTCCATGCACTGAAAAACCAAAATGTCACAGAGAATGAAAAAGGCAAAAATGACAAAGTCCAAATTTATAGCAATGCTGATTGTCTTTTTTGACATTCATGGTATCGTCCACTAAGAGTGGGTTCCTGAAGGGCAAACTGTCAATCAGGCTTACTATTTGGAGGTCCTAAAAACCCTTTGAGAGAGAGTGAGGAAGAAGAGGCCTGATTTGTGGAGTAGAGGGAGGTGGGTGCTTCACCAAGACAATGTTCCCGCACACAATGCTTTTTCTGTAAAGCAGTTTTTGACTGACAAAAACATTCCTGTCCTCGATCATCCTCTCTATTTGGACAATTTAGCTCCCTGTGATTTTTACTTGTTCCCGAAAATCAAACTTGACCTGAAGGGAACACATTTTTTTCTTCAATGACTGAAGTGAAGACAGAAACGGCAAGCCTGTTGAAGTGCCTCAAGCAAGAAGACTTCCAGTACTGTTTCAATCAATGGAAGAAAGGTATAGAGCGGTGTAGAGATCACGAGGGGGAGTATATAGAAGGTGACAATTTTTAGAATGCTGTAATTCAGCAATAAATATTTTTTTTACCAATCCGGTCATTTTTGTGTCTCACCTCATATACAGCATGGGTGTCAACATCCGGTCCTGGAGGGCTGCAGCAGCTGCAGGTTTTCATTCTGACCATCTTCTTCATTAGTGACCAGTCTTTGCTGCTAATTAACTTTTTTTTGCTTTAGTTTTACTTAACTTGACTCAGGCCCCTTAGTTGTCACTTTTTCCTTAATTAGCAGCCAAACAATAATGACACACAAAATAAGCCGCCACACTACCTGTGCCCATCACACAATATTTGAAAATTAAGAACGGTGAAGGTCTCGGTAAGGTTGATCTCTCAGGTCACCAAAATATTAACGGTGTTCTTAGAAAAAACAAAGTCAACAGTTTTTGGAAATGTCTGCTGTGGCAGAATGAGAGCAGCAACAAGCCATGGAATTAAGGAATGGCTTTAATTAACAGCAACAATTGGCTCCTCATTAAGAACCTGGTTGGAGTGAAATTGGTTGGAGTTTGAAGCCCCAATTTAGCTGGTCATCTGTTTGCTCGTTTCATCTCTCACTTCTGTTTCACTATCACTTAATGAAGAAAAGAATCAATTCAGATGGCTGAATCCTTAAAAACAGGACTATTAAAATGAAGGGAAAAGAAGTTAATTAGCAGTGAAAACTGCTCACTGATTAGGAAAAGGGCTACAATGAAAATCTGCAGCCACTGTGGCCCTCCAGGACTGGAGTTCAGCACCTCTGATATACAGTATACAAATAACAGAAAAAAACATAAGCCCAAAATATTTCACAATGTCCACCTACTTTTGTCTCTTTGTAATATAAAATATCCCACAATGTTTCTAAGTCACCAGACGTGCGATCCCAGAATAAAAGATTATTTGCTCACTTAGTCTTGATCCTCTCAACTGTCCCGTCCACTTGTGTCAGTATTCCCAGGAGAAATACAGATGAATTCAGCAGCAGGCAACATAAAAATCAAGAATACAGACTCACAGGACAAATAATTAAGCCAATCAATCCATTAATCAATCAATAAATTAATTAATTTATTTATTTATCGATGGATGGATTGATTGATTAATTAATTAATGCATATTGGGCAGATATTTCAAAATGAAGTCAACAAATACATTGAGAGGACGCACTGAATTGCCTGATAGCAGTGGGCAGAAAAGACCCACAGAGAGGCTTCTTAGGACACCTTGGTGGAATGAGCCTGTGGCTAAAAGTGTTCCAAGAGAGCACCTCCTGGAGGGGATGGCAGGAATTGTTTATGTTGGCATCCAATTTTGCCACCATTCTCTTTTCCACAAAAGCTTCCAGTGTGTCTAGATCGATCCTGGGTGTCTCACAAATTTGCCATTTTGAGTAGTGAGCTGCTCTTATTGTTAATATTATAGAATAAAAACATACATTTGATTTGCGCCTGTAACAGCCGGTGTAAATTTATAGTACAGTAATCCCTCCTCCATCGCGGGGGTTGCGTTCCAGAGCCACCTGCGAAATAAGAAAATCCGCGAAGTACAAACCATATGTTTATATGGTTATTTTTATATTGTCATGCTTGGGTCACAGATTTGCGCAGAAACACAGGAGGTTGTAGAGAGACAGGAACGTTATTCAAACACTGCAAACAAACATTTGTCTCTTTTTCAAAAGTTTAAACTGTGCTCCATGACAAGACAGAGATGACAGTTCAGTCTCACAATTAAAAGAATGCAAACATATCTTCCTCTTCAAAGGAGTGCATGTCAGGAGCAGAGAATGTCAGAGAGAGAGAGAAAAGCAAACAAATCAATTGGGCTGTTTGGCTTGTAAGTATGCGAAGCACCGCGGCACAAAGCTGTTGAAGGCGGCAGCTCACACCCCCTCTGTCAGGAGCAGAGAAAGAGAGAGAGAGAGACAGATAAAAAAAATCAATACGTGCCCTTTGAGCTTTTAAGTATGCGAAGCACCGTGCAGCATACTTAAAAGCTGCACACAGAAGGTAGCAACGTGAAGATAATCTTTCAGCATTTTTAGACGAGCGTCCGTATCGTCTAGGTGTGCGAACAGCCACCCTGCTCACACCCCCTACGTCAGGATCACAGATAGTCAGCGCAAGAGAGAGAGAAAGAAAAGTAAGCCGGGTAGCTTCTCAGCCATCTGCCAATAGCGTCCCTTGTATGAAATCAACTGGGCAAACCAACTGAGGAAGCATGTACCAGAAATTAAAAGACCCATTGTCCTCAGAAACCCGCGAAGCAGCGAAAAATCCGCGATATATATTTAAATATGCTTACATATAAAATCCGCGATGGAGTGAAGCCGCGAAAGGCGAAGCGCGATATAGCGAGGGATTACTGTACTTGTAAAAGTTAGCGGGTTTTTTTTTTCACTTTCATTCTCTCAGTCACGATCACGATACAACACCCCCCCACACACCACCACCACAGTTATTCCCAGTTTGAAATAAAAACTAACAGCGTCAGATCTGGGGTGGTGGTGGTGGTGGTGGGGGGGGGGGGTATATGTATCGTGATCGCAACCCCACGTGACATGAATGGTCTCAGGATGCTTTACTGTTGGCATGACACAGGACTGATGGTAGCGCGCCTCACCTTTTCTTTATTCCAGATACTCCAAACAATCGGAAAGGGGATTCATCAGAGAAAATGACTTTCCCCCAGCAGTCCTCAGCAGTCCAATCCCTGTCTATACCTTTTGCAGAATATCAGTCTGTCCCTGATGTTTTTGTTGGGTTCTTTGCTGCCCTTCTTGACACCCACCAGGCCATCCTCCAAAAGTCTTCGCCTCACTCACGCCCGCCTGCTGCCATTCCTGACCAAGCTTTGCACTAGTGGTCCCCGACCCACAGCTGAATCAATTTTAGGAGACGATCCTGGCGCTTGCTGGACTTTCTTGGATGCCCTGAAGCCTTCTTCACAACAGCAGTGGAAATGGGTTTTTTAGGATTAAGTTCATTTTCATGGTAAAAAGGGACTTTGCAATTAATTGTAATTCATACGATCACTCTTCAGAACATTCTGGAATTGATGCAAATTGCCATCATAAAGACTGAGGCAGCAAACTTTGTAAAAATTAATATTTGTGTCATTCTCAAAACTTTTGGCCACAACTGTACAATGGTATTTTTTTGAGGGGGGGCTGTCATAAAACATGACCTGTTAAAGCCCATTGCAGCACTCATTGTGTGATTTTGGGCTAAACAAGAAATAAATTGTTGCTGTTGTTGTACTTAACCAACATCAGTATCAGATTAAGACGTGTATCCAGTAGACACACATCAAAGACACAATCACACCCAGCACAGTCACGGCTTCAAATATTGCCTCTTTTATTAATCACATTACCTTGACAAACTGGGGTAGCAAACTTTATGAAAATTAATATTTGTGTCATTCTCAAAATTTTTGGCCACGACTGTACTGTATATTTTAATGATCTATACATATGGTTAAAATGTTTTTTCCTTATTAAACTGGCCATCCATTCCCTATAATTTACGTTTCTGACTTACATTTTTTTTAAAGAAATTTAAACATTTGTAGTCACTGGCAGCCAAAATATAAGAATTCATATTTTTCAGGAGGCTAAGAAGATTAGAAGCTAAAATGCAGAACATTTTTACATTTAAATTGAGTTTTTGACACTTGGGCATTCAAAACATGGCGGATTAAAGTTAACATTTGACTTGATATAAGCTTAACATTTCAGAATCAACTCTGATACTCCACACAGAATAACAAACATTTATTAATATGACTTCTAATTTGTCTTATTAATATGAAATGCTGTCTATGAATAAAACATGCAAATAGTACAAGGGATCGAGGAAATGAATGAGAGTCCTTTTATCAGAAATAACACAAAAGCAAATCTGTCCAAGACACAACACACACAAAGACCTAAAGCCAAATATAATCTGGAAAAACAAAATGTTTAACAAATTAATTTTCTTGTAGAGGTTATTAGAGGAGAGTTTACTGAATGGCACACCAGGGGATTTACTTACTACTTTTCTCTCATTGAGCTTGTAGGTGCGTCTTTCCAAAGTTTCCAAATTTGCAGCTTCAGTTTACTTCATAAAACGTTTCAGACAGTAGTGTGACACGTGATGGGTGGAGTGGTGGTTCTGATGGTATTCAATAATTTATCTACCACAGTACAAAAGAAAAGAGTTTTCAAATTTTTTTAATTTTTCAATATAGTCCCCTGATAGCTCCATACACTTCATCCACTTTTCTTTTTGACCACAGCTGTCTTGACGTCTTCATCACTTGTAAACAGAGAGATTTCTGAGAGATTATCTGAGAGTGCCCGGTCAGATCTGTGGGGTTGATGGTTCAGCTACTGGAACACACATTCTCGGATGGCAGCGTGTGATTGACGTGACATGTGAACCGGCACATTGTCGTGAAGAAGCTTACTTGATTCACCCGAGGACTCTCCTGATCTCCCTTCTCTTGGAATGTTAGACTCGCACTGAGCCACAACTATGCAGGAGTAACCTTGAGACATGTCACAGCATCCCCAGACTTGCGTCAACATACTTGCTACTTTCTTTCATACTCAGGTGGATAAATTATTGAACACCCCTTGTATCTGGAAGGCCGCCGATTCAAATCCTGCTGCTGCCAGATGGGACCCTTGAGAGATCTGAAGGAGTGCTGTACAATGGCTCATGCTGCGCTCTGAATGAATCCCAATGGTCTTGCAAAAAGACAATTCCCCTTGGGGGTTAACAATATATATATATATATATATATATATATATATATATATATATATATATATAAAAATTCCAAAGTTCAAATATTTTCTTTTTGTAGGTCTTAGTGAACTTCAAAACAAAAACTATTTACACAAAGAAAATGAGAAAAATTGATATTACAAAGAAAAGGGACATTTTGTTCCAGATGTTAAGTATTGTGTTACATTTCTTTAAGTTCCTATCCTGTACTTACAAGACACAGATCAGAGCATCGTGAAACCCTGTGTAGTGAAAATGGACGCCATGTTACAGTTTAGGCTCTTGAAGCTCATCGACCGAATGTAGAGATGCAGACATGAATTTATTAAAGTGGACAGAACAAAAAAACAAAACGAGTGTTCTGTATTTACAGTTGTTTACAACAAAAAGGTGCCAAGGCAAAATTCCCAAAGCAAAGTAATGCAATGTCATTAAATAAAACATTCACATACAGCGCAAATAATAAACAGCAAACATTTACAGTTTTTTCCCTTCCTCCCAGTTCAATCAAGAATCACAAGAGAAAGAGAAAAAAAGAAGAGGAAATAATAATAAACTCTTGCTTAAAATCCGACTTACACAAAAAATATTATTCCTCATTCCCAAAAACAATAATCAAAGAGAAAAAAAAACTGTATACAACATCAAATGTCCTTCCTTCTACTCCCTTTTTAAAAGACCATGGAAAAAGAAATCAAAATGCTATTTAATGTATAGATCCCAGGTCAAAACTGATAAAATATTACATTGTCACCAGAGATTTGAAAGAAATCGATTCGGTAAAAGTGGGTAAAAAAATGATTTTACAATTTAATCCAGACAAACAGAAAGGGCAAGTTGGATAAAATCTTGTAATAATAATAACAGAAAAAGACAGTTAAAGTTCCCAACTGATATTTTAGGGCTTTGACACTTGCTCGACACAACACCTTCACTCTTAATGTTAGTCTGAAGATTAGTCAGACACCCAAAGTGGACATAAGATGACTTTTTCTTCTTTGTTTTTTATGATGGTTGGCCGACCAACGTAAATGCTAAATAAGTTGACCTCTAATGTCCATAGCTTGGTTTTGTAACTGACACACTCTCATTCTTTCAATCGGGGAGCACGTAGCAACATTGCGCATGCTGAGCCTCCTCCTCCTTCTGGAACTCTCCCATTCACTGTGGCATTAGCCAGCGCATGAACCCTAATGCAACTGGACTGCCTCATGCTCTCCCCCTCTTACACAGTCGCACTCTCTCCGGTAAGTACTCCGTTTTGCTTTTTAAAATTTTGCCCAGGACTTCTCTATACTTGTCCTTTTTACTTTCTTGTATACGAAGTATAGGGAAAGTATTGTAATCATCCAAAAATTTGATGTTGAGATTTTGATGAATCTTGACGTTTTAGACCTCACTGACTTTCTTGTATACAAAGTGTAGGGAGAGCATTGGAATCCTCCAAAAATTCAATTTTGAGATTTTGATGAATTTCAATGAGTCCTGAGTCTGAAAAAAATATTTTTGGAATTATGTCTATGTGTCTGTGTGTGTATGTATATATGTAACTTGAGTACGCTCTCATTTAGGTCAACCAAATTTTGCATACAAGTATTAGGTACTTTACCTTTTATTCAAGCAGCTGCAGAGTCCGATTTATTCAACTTTACTTTTATAATGATGGCTCTTTAATACACATAATATAAAAATATAATCATTGTCTTGTGGTTTACTCCTTAAATATCCTTCCCATATCTGAGTACACAAGAAAGTCTAGGAGAGACCAATCCCAATTTTTCACTGGGTAATGCACCTCTCATTTTGCCTTTTCTTTTTATTGACAGTAGTAGGTTGCGACAGGCTGCTGATTTCACCCATATTCACTGCATAAATCAGAAACACGAAGCCTGAGGCACTGTGAAGCTGCATCTCCTCCGGAGATTCGACACACTTCCTCCTCCTCCTCACACAGGGCAAGTGTGCCCATTTTACAGATAGCCATTTCAAAACAAACTTAAGGCTATAAATAGCTATACTATGACAAGTTATTATCATTTTCTCTGGCATATGCTCATATATTCAAATGTTTAGAAAACAGTCTGAAAATTGTATACTATTATTCTTCTTGTAAGATAATCTAATAGTCCATGTTTCTAGCAGAGAAAAATTTCCTAAGTGGCTAATTACCAGGTTTGCAAAGGTTGCTAAAAAATGTATAGCCCAAGGACAATTTACTCCCAAAAAAAATAAAGGCAACTCACTGAAGTAACCAAAATGACACACAGAAAAATGTTTTTTGTGTGTGTTGTCAAAGTGAGAGGGTTAGGTACACATCATCAAATTGTGAATATTTTGTGAGAGCTCTTTCTAATCTTGTTTTAATCTCCTTCAAGACTTCATGTTTTTGCTTACTGTCGGACTGATGTCTTTACCCAAGGTGGATTACAACATCTGAGATACAATCGGTTATATTCCTTTTGTTTTTCCAGTTGGAGCATTTGCACATGAAGTGGCTTGCTTCTGGTCATACAATGGTGTTAGAAGTGGGATTTGAATCCACATCCTCTGAGTTTGAAGTCCAAAGTCTTAATCACTAAACCACACTGCCTGCCTTTTCTTCTAGAATGAGTAGGATCTAATTGGAGCACAGCAATATAAATTAGAGCAACTAATAGTGTTAGTATTGTGAGAGACGGCCAGCAGCTCAGCCCAACTGAGACGCCCCTGAAATGGAAGGATGGTGGAAGGCAGCTACTTTTGGACACTGCCTCCCCCAAAATGCTAGATGGCAGCTCCCCTGGAGTGTAGCGGTGCCCCAGATTCCGAAAGTGCATCCTGGGATGTGGAGTTCAGTTTCTCAGCCCTGTTAGGTGCCGTGGATGACGCCTGGGGGTGCTGTGAAAGGACCTGGGGAGTCATGCTTCCCTCATAGCCTGGAAGTACTATGAAGTCATGAGGACAGAAAGCCGAAGTACTTCTGGGCTGATTAAAGACCTGGGATTCTCCATCTGACACGTGGGAGGAAGAACAGAACAGAAGCACTTCCGGGTCAAGGACTATATAAAGGACTGCTGGAAACCTAGCAAGCGAGCCAGAGTCGGGTGGAGGTGGACAAAGCTTGCTGGGAGGTGTGGAGGAGAAGAAAAAGAATATTGCGATTATTATTGTGTTTACTTGCTTTTTATTAGTGGCTGTGTTGCTTTTGGAGGGCACTGTATAAGAAGAATAGTTTAAAAAAAACTACTTCTTAGTGCTTTTCCTAGTGTCCTGTGTGTCTGTCTGTTGGGTTTAAGGGGCAACACTGACCTCTAGCATCCACAGTCTTAAGCAAGGGCTACAGTTTTGGAATCATAGCAAAGTGTTTCATTACTACTGTCCATACAGTTCGCCAACTATTACTGAGCACAAAATGCAAATACTTTCAAATTGCACAAAAGTGTCAAGATAAATCTTAGAAGATCTGAGTCCATTGTGTGAGCTGTGTCCATTTTGTCTCAGGAGAAAAAGCTGAGAAGCATAAGACAAAAGATAATGTCTTCATTTTATTTCTTTCTTATCTCATTGTTATTGACGAGAACCAAAACAGGTAATAAGGAGATTTTATTTTTTATTTTCATTCCTATGGGTATATACTATCACACCATGACCCTCCTCAGAGATTTTACAACAGTAAAGAACACATACAAATGCAAATAGCAAGGGAAAGGGTGCCTGAAAAATAGCCCAAAAATCACAAATTGTTTTTTTTGTAAAGTAGCCCAAAAATGGCAACTTGAGAAAGTGCACGGACAACAATCAAAAATAGCCCAATTGGGCTAGAAAACTGCAGACCTTGCAACACTGCTAATTACCATTCGGTTCTTACAGAAATAGCTAGGAAAGCTCTCTTACATGCAAGCATACCGGGGTGAAAGATTATACCATTGTCTAAGTAACTATGTGAAAGTTCAATTCTATTCAAATTAAGCAATCAATTTTTGTAAATTTTAACATTAACATTAACTTTCTAAGATTAGCTCTAGCAGTGCTTAAACATCAACTGTGCGGAGATTTGTTTAACACTACAGCCATGAAAGTCTTTAGCTAACTACAGTGAAAGGTAATAAACACTCCGGTCTGCAAAAACCTTTTCTCTTCCACTATCGTCAAAATGTTCAGATATTCTTTGTAGATTTGAAGGTGCTGAAACCAAATCTGATTTGCCCCATCAGATCCTGTTTTTGAGAGACAAAGCTTTAAAAAAAAGTAATATATTTTTAAAATTATCTATTTAGAATTGAAACAAAATGATAAATCCATCCATCCATCCATTCTCTTCCGCTTATCCGAGGTCGGGTTGTGGGGACAGCAGCTTGAGCAGAGATGCCCAGACTTCCCTCTCCCCGGCCACTACTTCTAGCTCTTCCGGGGGAATCCCGAGGCGTTCCCAGGCCAGCCAAGAGACATAGTCCCTCCAGCGTGTCCTGGGTCTTCCCCTGGGCCCCCTCCCAGTTAGACGTGCCCAGAACACCTCACCAGGGAGGCGTCCAGGAGGCATCCTGATCAGATGCCCGAGCCACCTCATCTGACTCCTCTCGATGCGGAGGAGCAGCGGCTGTACTCTGAGCCCCTCCCGGATGACTGAGCTTCTCATATATATATATATATATATATATATATATATATATATATATATATATATATATATATATATATATATATATACACACACAGTATATATAGATAGATAGATAGATAGATAGACACACATGTGTGTGCACGTGTCAGTGATAACACTGTATATATTTCCCTCTGTCCAAAATCCTTTGCAAAGTTTGACCAGAATTCATTTGGGAACTCGTGCCTGGAAAGATATTTTCGGAATTATTTTGTTTTCTTTTGAGTTTTCTGCACTCCAATTATAAGGGTTCACTAGGGTGGGGCCCTAACTTTTTATCGCGGTCTTTGTGATCTCTTAAAACACAGATGTGTGATGTCACTACCAGATTTGATTTGATTTCTTTATTGTTTTTGGCATACGCATTTTCCTCTTTTTTTGTGGTGCACAGACTTTCAAGTTTGAGTTCACGCAAAGTTTTATAGATGATGTCCCAGGTCATTTTTGCCCATAATAACTGGACGAGTATACTTTGCAGACACTTCTCTGTCCCTCACGGTCACTTAAAAGACTATATCACACCATTATAATCCATTCAAAAGTAATTCAGTTTCTTCTTTCTCTGTGTTTTTGCCGACCGCGAGGCAAAGTGAGTGCAACAAGTTTTGTTCATCACTATTCATCACTTACGATGGTCAATTTTGTAACCTTAGCCCATAATTCAAGTTTCAAAACAGTCTCCAGGCTAAGAAGTTCCTCAATTATGTTTGACTTTTTTTCTTAGTCGCTTTGGATATACAGTAAGTGTCTGCTAAGTGAATAAGTGTAAATTTAAAATGCATACTAAAAATGTTATGGCTTCAGAATAAGTTTATGTAGTAACTGTTGTTAGCTATTATTGAGGGAATCATTTATTATATCCACTATTTAGCAAATTGTATATGTTATAATGTAGGCTTATAAAAATATCAGGACTGTCCCCCAGTGTGGAGGTGCATTTTGTGAGAGCTTCCAATCTGAAGAACTTGAGATTTCTGGCTCTAAATCTCGTGTTCTTGTCTGGATCCTTCACCTCCATAAACCAGGGTTAAAACCAGTTGCACCACAGGAGACCATTAGCATACAGTATTGACTGTGAGTATTAGTAGGCTTTTTGAATCAATTTTCCTGTGAAATCTGTCCAATATTAGAGACTTATTTCATGTTGTAGAAAATAAACAGAAAAAGTCAACTGCTAAATCAAAACAGATTAATGTATAAAGTGCAAACAGCCAGGTATGATGGGAAAGTGTGGCCCCTTGAATAACATTCACATTAAATGATGAAATGTAAAGGCAGATTTACAGTTTGGTTTGATCAAATGAGATAAAGCAATACAAATGATCTCTGAGTGTGTCATAGCTAGAGAATGTTCTGCTATATTTGTGACATATACAGCTCCTGCTATTTAAATAAAACACAGGACAAGACATAATTTTTGTGTTGCTTCTTTTACTGAGAACTAAATGATTTGAAATGATTCAAATGTGTAAATAATACTGATGGGAGATGGGAGGTGAGTTACTGCCTCAAGTGGGGGAGCTGAAGTACCTCAGGGTCTTGTTCACGAGTGAGGGGAAAATGGATGGCGAGCTCGACAGACTGACAGCGTAGTTATGCAGTCGCTATACTGATCCAGAATGGTGAAAAAGGATTTGAATCAGAAGGAGAAGCTCTCCATTTACCAGTGTTACACATGTGCGCATGGGATGCAGCTAAAAGGCTCAAAAGATGGTAATTCCTCGCCAAACCAGAGGACTGCAGAGTGCACTAATCCTTGTTATTTTCCATTGACGGACTGATCATGGGAAATTCTGCTTGGGCCCGAAAACGTTACTTCCAGTTCCGGTCCCAAGACGTCACTTCTGGTTTCAGCCCCGAGGACATCACTTTCGTTTCCGACCCTGAGGACGTCACTACTGGGTCTTGCTGTGTCAGTTCCGGTTCCTGTCTGATGACATCATTTCCTGTTTCTCTCTATATAACCGCCATGTTTGCCTGTTTGCTTTGTTCTGTTTTGGAGGCTCTATCCTGGGTCTGCTGCTCTTTTCAATCTCCTTGCTTCCGTTAGGTCAAATTATTTTGAGCTACCACAGCTATGCTGACGACACACAACTGATGACCCGACTCTCTTGATTCACTGACACAATGTCTTACTTGTGTTTCTGAATGGATGAGTAGTAATTTTCTCAAACTAAATAAGGAGAAAACAGAAATCTTAGTGATTGGAAAAAATTTATATAATGAGGATATAAGAAATAAACTTGATCCATTAGGATTAAAAGTAAAGACGGAGGTAAAGAATTTGGGGGTAACTCTTGACTCTAACCTGAATTTTAAATCACATACTAATTAGATTACTAGAACAGCATTTTTTCACTTAAGAAATAAAGCAAAAGTTAGACCTCTTAAAACACTGCAAGATGCCGAGAAATTAGTTCAAGCTTTTGTTTTTAGTCGGCTAGATTACTGTAACGCACTCCTCTCAGGACCACCCAAAAAAGACATCAATCGATTACAATGAGTGCAGAATGCAGCTGCCAGAATCTTAACTAGGAAAAGAAAATCTGAGCACATCACACCAGTTTTGATGTCACTACACTGGTTACCCGTATCATTTAGAATTGACTTTAAAATACTGCTAATGGTTTACAAAACCTTAAATAATCTACTCCATCCTATATCCCAGAATGCCTTTCACCTTACACTCCAAATCGTAACCTTAGTTCTTCAAATGAGGATCTGCTTATAATTCCAAGAAGTGGTGAGGTGGCCTTCTGCTGTTATGCACCTAAAATCTGGAACAGCTTGCCAATAGGAACTCGCCAGGCTAATACGGTGGAGCACTTTAAACAACTGCTGAAAACACATTATTAGCATATGAAGCTTTCTCATAGCTTCAATTTTGTTTAATCCTGATATTCTGTATATGCATTTAATTATCATTATCATTCTTGGTGGCTCCACAGTCCATACTAACCCCTACTTTCTCTGCTGTTCTTTTTCTGGTTTTCTGTGGTGTTGATCTGCGCCACCACCACCTCATCAAAGCAACATGATGTCCCTACATTGATGGATTAAAGGCCAGATATCCACATGAACATCATCATCATGTTCTTCCATGTGAACCCTAAATACCATGAGGACTAATTGAGATCATTGATGTTAGGTAGAATGCCTAGAGGGGGCTGGGTGGTCTCGTGGCCTAGAACCCCTGCAAATTTTATTTTATTTTTTTCTCCAGCCGTCTGGAGTTTTCTTTTTTTGTTTTTTCTCTCCTCCCTGGCCATCAGTTCTTACTTTTATTCTATGCTAATTAGTATTGCCTAATTTTATTTATTATATATTTTGTCATTTTTTCTCTTTCTTCATCCTGTAAAGCCCTTTGAACTACTGTATATCATTTGTATGAAAATGTGCAAAATAAATAAATGTTGTTGTTATTGTTGGACTGAAACCTGTAACACTGAACCACAACCTTCGCTATTTTGGCAGCCAAATTCAAGTATGCGGGCAGCTGCCCCCAAACCTCTTTCTGTGTGGTGTGGAATCTATTACACCAGTCGATCTACATCCCAGTCCTCACCTATGATGATGAGCTTTGAGTAATAACCGAAAGAATGAGATCACAGGTACAAGTGGCCAAAATGAGCTTTGTCTGCAAAGTCGCCATTAGAAAGAGGGTGAGAAGTACAGCTATCCGGGAGATGCCTTGGAGTAGAGCTGCTGACCCTCCTCATCGAGAGGAGCCAATTGAGATTGTTTGGACGTCTGATATTGAACGATGCATCCTGGACGCCTACCTGTGGAGGTTTTATGGGCACAACCAGCTGGGGGGAGACCCTGGTGGAGGACCCAGGGATCTCTGGGAAGATTATATCCCTCAGATGGCATGGGAACACCTTGCGATCCCAAAGTATGAGCTGGCAAGTGTGGCTCGGGAAAAGGACGTGTGGGACTCACTGCTAAGACTGTTGCCCCTGTGACATGGCTTTGGATAAGTGATGGAAAATGAATGAATGAGACAATAATTCAAAAACCACTTGTATCTGTGTGAATTGTGTGAGCTTTGTAATAATAATAATAATACATTTTATGCAAATATGCCTTTCAAAATACCCAAGGACACCATATATCCATACAAAATATTAAAACATATAAACAGTAAAATATAAACATTATACATAGTCCACAAAAAGCAATATCAAAAACATACAATGCCCTCCATAATGTTACGGACAAAAACACATTTTTCCTTGATTTACCTCTCTGCGCAACACTTTCAAATTACAAATCAAACAATTCAGACATTATGATTACAAGTCGATAGCACTCACTCCAATCATCATGAAATGTTTTGAGAGAGTGGTGCTGGCCCACATTCAGAACAGCATACCAGACACCCTGGACCCCCTCCAGTATGCCTACCGGCACGACAGGTCCACCTCAGATGCCATCGCGGCTGCACTACATCATTCCCTTTCCCATCTGGAGAACAAAGACTCCTACATCAGGATGCTCTTTGTTGACTACAGCTCCACCTTTAACACAGTTATCCCCCATAAACTCACCCATAAACTGTCTGCACTTGTCCTGCACCCCACCCTCTGTGAATGGCTCTTAGACTTTCTGACTGGCAGGCCCCAGTCTGTCAGGACTGGTAATAGGATTTCAGCCACCATTATCACAAACACAGGCACCCCACAGGGATGTGTCCTCAGCCCCATCCTCTACACCCTGTTCATCCACGACTGTGTCGCCTCCCACAAAGATAACATCATCCTAAAGTTCGCAGATGACACTGCAGTGATAGGATGCATCACTGGTGGGGATGAGGCGGCCTACAGGAGGGAGGTGGACAGTCTGGCGTCATGGTGTGAGGACAACAACCTCACCCTCAACACAGACAAGACGAAGGAGATGATAGTGGACAAGAGGAAGGAGAGGAGACCTCACCGGCCACTGTTCATCTGAGGACTTGAAGTGAAGAGGGTGAGCAGCATTAAATATCTGGGCGTCGACATCAGTGAGGACCTCACTTGGACACTTAACACCATACAGCTGGTCAAGAGGGCTCAACAGCAGCTGAGGGTGAGGAAGTTTGGTATGTCGACTAAGATCTTTGGCAACTTTCATAGCTACGTTGTTGAGAATATCTTGACCAGTTGCATCACAGTATGGTACGGCAACACTACTGCTATGGACCGCAAACGCCTGCAGAGAGTAGTAAAGACTGCTGAGAAGATCACCAGGACCCCACTGCCCTCTCTGCAGAGCATATACAACTGCAGAGTCTGAAAGAGAACTGCCTCGATCCTCAGGGACCCCACCTACCTCCAACATGAACCGTTCACACTTCTACCCTCAGGCAGGTGGTATAGAAGAATGAAATTCAGGACTTCCAGGCTAAAGAACTCTTTCTTTCCCAAGGCCATTAGACGCCTAAATAACTGACTGGAGTTTATAATCGTGGTGCACCTCATTCTATCTGCCTAACATAACTGGGTTTGACTTGTCCATCACACACCTACCTGCACATTACACTTTATATTTCTATTCTGTTTTTATAGTTTATGCTGCCTCTGTTACTTATTATCTATCTGCTACTTATTATTTATGTTTATCTTTATACGTTGGTTTTGGCATTTGGTGTAGACAGCAAAGAAAGAATTTCATTGTACAGGGAAACGTGTTTCCTTACTGTGCACACGACAATAAACTTTAAACTTGAACTTGATTATTAAAGTGCACATTGCTGACTTTCATTTAAGGGGACTTGCGTACATTTCAGTCACACCATGTAGAAATGACAACACTTTTTCTACATTGCCCCTCCATTGAGACCCAAAGGGTGCGACTGGTTTTAACCCTGGTTTATGGAGGTGAAGGATCCAGACAACCCCGTTTAGGACAAAGTGGGTTTGAAAATGGCTGTTTAACTGAACCTGGGAGTTGTGTCTGGGCTTTGAGAGTCTGAGATGCCCCCCAGTGGTCACAAAGTTAATCATTTACTGTTTTCTCACGCTGAACAGTTTCTCATCAGTGTTGCTTGTAACATTGTAGTTTCATTATGTTTTACCAATGTAATAAATCATTCTTTGCTCGACCATAGTGTGGCGGATCTCATTTAGTCTATTGCTTAATAAAAAAACATATTTTGAATAGAACCTATATTTAATAAAGATCACTTACTGTCATATCCTTTCAAGACGGTGAAAAAATGGGGCCTATTATTGCCCATGCGTTACGATTTCTAGAAAGGATTTTTAACTGGAGTGATTAAATGAAGGCTAAGTGTTGCTCATCATATAGAGGGTAGAGAATATCTTTAACTGAAAATAATTTGTCTTGCTCCTTGACAGAATGTCAAGTATTGCAAAACTGGAGCTGATTAGCTATGGAGGGGAAAAAAATGTGTTTGGATCTACTCACGGATAAAACTTGACAGAGATAAAAGAGACACAATATTGTCAGGGGCTAAAATTATACAGAGAGAGCATTTAGCTAGTGGACTATACCATATGTAATCTGTTAATGTAATAGATTAATAATAATAATCTAATCCTCTGGTGTTGTGCCAGTGGCAAAGATGGGGCATTCTGGTGATCCCAAAAACTTCAGACCAGTTGTTCTTACTTCATACATCATGAAGAACTTGAAGAGGCTGTTTCTAAAACAGCTGCAACCCCTGGTTTCAGAACATCTGGATCCTCTGCAATTTAGCTATGAAACACAGATAGATGTGGAGGATACTCTGAGCTCCATGCTCCACAGAGCCAATTCCCACTTGGACAAAGACAGTACCACAGTCAGAATCATGTACATTGAGTTTTCCAGTGCCTTAAACACTAGAATTCCTGAAGTCTATGAAAAAACTTGTAATCCTGGCCTACTTTAAATCCCTTCGCACCTCTCCATCAGTGTCTTTTGTGTTGTAAATGCGTCGACCAGCACAAGCAGCAAGCAGCCTGCTATCCCATCTCCTGATTGACGGAGCTCAGCTCTCCCATCTCAAGCCAAGGCTCCTTATCTGCGTGTGAGGTGCCTGGAGTTGAATAGGGTAAATAATACAGCATATCGTTATTTGGAATACATGCATTTCATGTGTGTTCCGTGTCTACAAAGATCTGGGTAAGTGTAGGATGAAAGGAAATGCGAGCACTTACCTAAAGCAGAAAACTTTTTCCATGTTATACTAATAATGACGAGAAGTGTATAATGTGTGAAGACTTTAGTCCAAATATCAAATAAACACTTGCACTTTTATTCAAGAATATAATCAAAGAAAAAAAAATCATTCGTTTTACATGTGGCTGTCAATGAGTTAAAAACTCAAGCTCAAATATCGATTGACAGGGAGTTTACACGTATTCTTGAATGGTGCAGAGATAAGAACTGCTGCTTTATAACCTGAAGGTCCTGGGTTCGAGACCAGGTATTTTGTGTTTTGAGTAGTTAGCTGCTATCATTATTATTATTATTTCTGCAATATAATAAAAAACACACATTTGATTTAAGTCTGTAACACCTGGTATAAATGTTGGCTACTTGTAAAAGTTAGCACTTGTTTTTATATTATTCAGTTTTATTCTCTCAGTGATGTTCACGTGGTACAACGAACTTGCCTCTCCCTCTCTCTCACCTCACACGCAGATAAGGAGCCTTGGCTTGAGCTGGGAGAGCTGAGCTCCATCAAGGCAGGAGATGGGATAGCAGGCTGCTTGCTGCTTGTGCTGATGGATGCATTTACAACACAAAACACACTGATGGAGAGGTGCTAAGGGATTTAAGGTGGGCCGGGATTACAAGTTTTTTTGTAAGCTTCAGGAATTGTAGTGTTAACACCATTCTGTCTCATCTCATCGACACTCACCAGTGTGTTCTTTCTTCTTCATGATATTCCAGACAGTTGATTTAGGTCCTTCTAAGTTTTTGCCAGTGTTTCTAATGGTTTTATTTCTGTTTTCAGCCTCATAATGGCTTCTTTCATTTTCATTGGCACAACTCTTGTCTTCATGTTGAACAATGAAGCAATGGAATCCACCTGAGGAATCACAAACACTTGTGATGCCGACTGTGCCAAATATTATGGAGCCCTCAGATGGGGGGCATGTAGAAAGTAGTGTTGATTGACTGAAATGTAAGCAAATCCCCTTAAATGAAAGTCTACAATGTGCACTTCAATCCCGGCTGAACTGTTTAATTTTTGGCACTGCCTTTTGTAGGTAGTAAACACAGGCAGGAGAAAAGCGTCAATCAGCCTTCTTTATTAGCATAGTCTTGCAACAGGTAAGCCTTACAGGAGCGCAAGCACCTTATTAGCAAGTGTTACAAAGCAGGGGGCACCTGTTGGGCTCTATTCATGCATTTCATTGATTAGATCACAATTCCAAGGAATTCATTACATAATCATAACACTTTTAACATGATTGGTTACATCCAGTTGCTGACAAAACATTGATCAGAGTGACAGTCCTGTTCACTTAGGAGTATGTGACATTTTTAGATGTTAAAAATGTACGCTACGTGCAGGACATGCATGTTCATTTTCGTTCTCAATGCTTTACGTGACCATATGTTTCCGTCTTAGTTCGTCAATTGGAAACGTAGCCTGAGCATAACAATTGAGCAACCAGCACACTTTAAAAGATGACTTTTTTTTTCTTGTAGCAAGGCTTGTTTTTTCTTTTTTCGTATAAAGTTACCTAAAATGCCTTTTCTTAATAATTCAAACCTTTATCGATACATCAAAATAACACCTTCAGCCTTTAAGCATAAGCTGAGAAGAATATGAGACTCGGCACAGAGCCAGCAAATAATGAAGCTGGATATCTTCTAACAGTGCACCTGCACCATATGCTATGTGCACATTGAACCAGGGGTTCAAATTCAACAGGAGCCGAGAAGTACATTAAAGAAAAAAATGTGTCTTTGTCCATCACATTATGGAGGGCACCGTATGTTTTTAATGTTGCTTTTTCTTGATTATGTTGACTATGTATTGTGATGGATGGCTGGCTTCATATTCCAGCCCTCACCCCCAGGCCGCCAGGAGGAGCTCTCCCGACAGCGTGGACGTCCCCCGAATTCCAGCAGGGCCTCATGGACTTTGTAGTTTCTACACACAGCCCTGCTGGATACCCTGGGGTCCACAGGGAGTCGCTGTAGGGAGGCTCATGGACTCTTACGTGCCGTATAACCTGGAAGTACATCCTGGTCACGTGAACAGGAGAGATGACGTACTTCCAGGTTGAAGATAAGGACTGTTTACCCTGACCCGGAAGGAATAAGGAATTGTGGACTGTTGGGCAGGAACACCTCCGGGTCAGGGTGTATAAAAGGACTCTGGGAATGCCCAGACACTGAGCTGAGCTGGGAGGTAGGGTGGTGAAGTGTCTGGGAGAGGAGGATTGGTTTGTATTTGGAGAATTGAGTATATGAGTAGTGTGGAGTGGAGGGTGTTTGGTGCACTGTACTATTATTGAAAAATAAAGAAGTCTTGTACTTTTACCTGGTGTTTGGAGTGGTACCTGAGGGTTCTAGGGGTGGATCGTTACCTGTATATACCTGTATAGGACTGTTTATATTGTAATGGAAACAGGGGTGTCGGCGAGCCCCAAACACAAACACACAGAGAGTCCCGGGTTCAAATAATCAAGTGGTTTATTCCACACAATACCTCCAAAGTAGCCTAAGCACAAATCACTGGTTCTCTTTCTCTGCCTTTCTCTCCTCAATATCCTAGTTCTTCTCACTGCACTGTCCACCTCCACTCAAGTGTTGCTCCACATCCTCGCCTGGATAAGGGAGTGTGGTCCCTTTTATTGAGGACACGGGAGTACTTCTAATGCCAGGGCCACCGCCCAATGGAAGTACTTCCGGGCCAAATGAAAGTCCCATATTCTGGGGAGTACATCTCCCCGCAGCAACCCCTCCTACTGCACCCTTGGACCCCAGCAGGGCTGTGTTACCGGACTACAACTCCCAGCATTCCCTGCTGGCTCGCAGATGGGTGCTGCTGATTAGGGCTGCTGCCATCTACCGTCTGGAGGGAATGAACATACCCCAGAGACACTCCTTCCCTGTCCTTTTCTTCTATCGTGGCCAGGGAAGGTATGAAGTCCATGTCTGGTTGGGACGGCATTTATTTGCAGCTTCCTTCCAGGGTAAGTAACCCTTCACTCTGTCCACCCATTAAGGTTGCCTAGTCCCCCCCCCCCTTCTCTTTCTTGGCCGGGATGTCTTTATGTTCTCATGGGGCCTGACATCGATCTTCTGAACTTCTGGCTAGGGTGCTCAGTCATCCTGTGTGCCTCCTACAATATGTTTTACTATTTTGTATTCATATATGGTGTACTTGAGTATTTTGAATGGCACATTTACATAAAATGTATTTATTATTATTATTATTATTATTACAAAGCTCACACACTTCACACAGAGACACCTGTTTTTTGAATCATTCATTCATTCATTTTCCACCGCTTTTTTGAAGCCATGTCATGGGGGCAACAGTCTTAGCAGTGAGGCCCATACGTCCTTTTCCCCAGTCACACTTGCCAAGCCAAGACGTGTGGGACTGGAAACACAGGAGTGTGTCACACACTGAGTGTTTTACAGCAGCAGAGGAGAATAACTGATAACTTGCAAAAAGTAATTGAATCCATCAGTAAAACAAAAATTATAGTTGGAAAAAAAGCTGATATCCAACTAGGGGAAGAAACCAACAGGTTGTTCAATGTTAATCATCCCACCAAATGTCTCATGGCTAACCAGCTAAACTCAGAAGCAACTGGCAGCATCTAGACAACGATGAACTTGATGCTAAACATAAATTTGATTTCTTTTCTGCTTTTCGAGGGCTTGTTTATATGTTGTGTGAGATCCACCATGTGCCAAGAAAGGTTTTCAGCCCGAGCTTTAATTTCATTAGAATGCAATGGAAGGTCTTTGGACTGGGGGGATATGGTGGGTGCACTTGCTGTAGCCAAAGCCTGCAAAACAGCAGTTTTAAAAATTACAGTAATACATTGTGGCCTGAAGGGGTCACTCAACCTCCCGAAACCCAACACAGATACAAGCACAAGTTTAGCACAGCACTCAAGTATTTTTTTTGTTGTTGGAAACTCTTCCCAATCATTTCCCACCACAGCCAATACAGTACGATAATGAAGCAACACACAGCAATCCTCCTTTCTGTCTGTCTTTCCGCCTCCTCCTTCCTCCAGCAAGTTTCGTCCCTCTTCCTCCCGACTCTGACACCTGGAGCTGTGGCAGCCACCTTCTCTTATGCTGCACCGGGAGTACATCCCGTGTCCTGTAAGCCTGGTCCGGAAGCACTTCTGGGTGAGACGGGAGCCTGACAAAGTAAGGCTCAGCAGTACCTGTAGGAGCCCCTTGGAAACCCAACAGGGGTGAGCCACTAAACTCTAATTCCCAGCATGCCCTATGGGAATCCATGGCACTGCAACAACCCAGAGAGGGGGCTGGCATCTAGTGATCTGGGGAAGATAATGCCCTGACCATTCCTTTACGGAGGCGTCCCAGCAGGGCAAGGGCAAAGGCTGTCTGACACAACATTTATGAACCATCCATTCTATTATGTTCACTTTTTTTATTTATTTAATAAAATATCGTGAAGTGGTGTTTGTAGTTAATTTTGAATTACTATGTGCACCTTACATTTACTCTATGCACCCTATGCTACCTGGGATAGCCTTGGTCTGGATTAAGTAGGTTAGAAAATGACATGACCTTACATTATTTTATTTACTATTTTATTATTTAAAAAATTATTATTTTACCTATTTTGATTTTTTAAATTGACTTTTTTTCAAATATAATTTTTTTCAGTTTCCAGTATAAATGTATTTATTGAAAGACTACTGTGTAATCTTAGACTGAGTTAAAATAATGGTAAAAAAAAATTGACCATGTCAGGACTGGTGGGAGGGTGCGTTAGAGGACCCCATAGAATATTTTATCCCCCGATGTCCCCATAATTGCCTCTACATACAACCTTATATACGTAACATGTGCAATATGTAATGCAAAAAATGCATTAAATAGACTTGATATTCATGGATAGCAGCCCGGCACTCAGGGTGCTTTAGCTGTTCCTGGATGTTGCCTCTGCTTGCTTTTTCACTTAGCCTTTAAATTGTGTTACTTTTGAATGGAATAAAATTGGCTTTTGTTATTTTTATCTGCTTGACTAATCATATGTAAGAAGAACATCTGAAGAGATTATGACATTCAGCAAGCAGAGCTTATCAATATATTGTTGACTTTTGATGCTAAGCAAATATTGAGCTTGGACTTAAAGGCTGCAAGTGTGATACTGTGCTCTGTACTGCTAGGCAAATTCCATATGTTAAAAAGATTTTTGTGTAAAATGTGTAATATATAAATTAAATTATTTCTTGTAAAGGAGTTGTCTTTTACTGTTATAAAGAGACAAAAGTAATAACTGATGTCAATGTCATATTTGCTCACTATAAGCAGTAATCCTGAATAATTCTTGCTATGGAAAGGTTCAGGTCCTCAATCCTAGAGAATCCTCACTGGACCTTCTTTATTATTAATGTCTTTTTTTTCCTCATAATATTAATTGAAATTGCAAACATCATTCAAAATGAAGCCTGACTACTGTGTTATATGATATTGGCAACCACTGCAGTATGTATGTGACTCAATTAATATACACGTCTTTATCAGATTTATATATTTTTTCCCTACGACACCAAAGGCATTTTTTAACATTCATAATAAATCAAACAATTTAAAAAAAATTCTGGTCTTTAATTAGAATATTTTTTAAACTATTCCAATGTCCTTCTGGCCTTCTGTGTCCTAAACTGTATTAAATATCAGGCGTACAAGAAATGCCACTAGTCGGACAACAATCTAAGTTGAGATGAAATTTAAGTAATTATTGAAGACCTCAGCATTAACATTTGCAGTGTACCCTGCAACGCATATGTCTCTGTATGTCCCATTTGGTATGGCATTCGTAAAGGCAGTGTTAATGTGTGTGATGTGCCATCTGTTGGAATGACAAAAGCAATGCATATCTTTCTGTTACTGTATATGCCATTTGGTACCAGATTCATAAAAGCAGTGTTAATGTTTGTGATGCACCATCTGTTAGAATGACAAATGTAATGCATATGTCTTGTGACAGATAGGGGGCGCTGTCGACCCCTGAACCCACAGACAACATGTTCTGACACCAGGTAAAAGTCCAATAATTACATTTATTATAATATTCATGTGCACAATGCACCTCCACTCCACAATACTCAATAATAAATCAATAATAACAACCACACTAATCAATAACAATTCCTGCACTCCCAGCAGTTCCATTCCACTCCCTCCCAACTCGGCTCAGTCTGCTGGGTTTCCCACAGTCCTTTTTATAGTCCTTGACCCGGAAGTGCTTCTGTCCTTCACTTCCGGGTCAGATGAACTCTTCTTTTTCTTCAACCTGGAAGTACTTCATTTCTTCCATCCTCGTGACGAGGTAGTACTCGTGCCTCCCTGCAGCATCCCCTGGTCTGCCCCCATGGTATCCAGCAGGGCTGTGAAATAAAACTCCAATGTCCATGAGGCCCTGCGGGAATTCGGGGCCCCTCCACGTTGCAGGGAGGACTCCATATAGCGGCATGGGGGTATTGGCCTGGATAAGCTGCCAGCCATATATCACAGTCTTTAGATAGATAGATAGATAGATAGATAGATAGATAGATAGATAGATAGATAGATAGATAGATAGATAGATAGATAGATAGATAGATAGATAGATAGATAGATAGATACTTTATTAATCCCAAGGGGAAATTCTACAGTATGTACCATCTGGTACTAGATTCATAAAAGCAGTGTTAATATTTGCAATGCGCCAGTTATTAGAATGAAAAATATAATGCATTTTATTACTACAAATGTTTGTAATGTGCCATCTGTTGTAATGACAAATGCAATGCATTATTACAAATGTTTGCACTGTGCCATCTGTTGGAATGACAAATGCAATGCATATGTCTCTGTTACAGTATGTGCCATTTGGTACCGGATTCATAAAAGCAGTGTTAATGTTTGCAATGCACCATCTGTTGGAATGGCAAATGCGTTGCAGTACTATAAATGTCTTCAATGCAACGTCTGTTGGAATGACAAATGAAATGCATATGTGTCTGTTACTGCATATGCCATCTGGTAAGGGATTCGTAAAAGCAGTGTTATTGTTTGTGATGTGCCATCTGTTGGAATGACAAGTGCAATGCATATGTCTCTGCTATGTGGTATTTGATATGGGATTTATAAAAGCATTGTTAATGTCTGTGATACACCATCTGTTGGAATAACAAATGCATTGCATTTTATTACTATAAATATTTGAAGTGCTTTTGGGACTTATGTGTAGTTATGTATTGTTCATGACAGGTTCTTTGTGTGAAGAAACGTTTTCTAACATTTGTGCAAAATCTGCCCTTAACAAGTTTTTAAAGTAACAGTCTGGATCCACTGTACTTATTCCTTTTATAATTTAAAGACCTCAGTCATGTCTCCTCTTAAAGACGGTCTACTTAAACTAAAAAGGTTCAGCTCCTTCAACCTCTCCACAGAGCTCATAATTCTCAGTCCCGGAGTTAGCCTTGTTGCTCTTTTCTGGACTTTCTCTAGTGCTGCTATATCTTTTTTTTTGTAAAATGGAGAGCAAAACTGTAAGAAGAGGCCTCTCTAGTGCGTTATGAAGCTTAAGCATAACCTCCCTTGACTTTTACTGTACACATTTGTGACTATCCTGGATGGCTCCACAGCCCTCACCAGCTTCATCTCTGAACCGCTGATGACGAAACCAAGGATGAGCTGGGCAAATGAGGACACGGACACAGACAGCAAGATTCGATGTAAAGTGCTTAAATGATTTTATTTGAAACCAAGCCATAGTGCAAATGGTGCAGTGTTTCAAGTAGCAGTCAATAAATAAATAATGAACAAAGTCAAAGTGACGTGCGGAGGTTGAAAAGTCCATAAATAATCCATTAAAATAAGGTTCTATAAAAACTCACGAGCGCTAATGCATCCTTCTAAAAACTGTTGTCTCCTCCGCTTACCCCAGATGGGATCCTGAACCCAGAGGAGATGTCCTCAGGACAGAAACAGACAAACTTTAAGATCCAGGCTGCCACTATGGACCACGCCGACTCCAACTGCCACTCATCAGCCTTACAAAGGAGTCCTCTTGACCTAACAGGTTATTCCAGCTAACTAAAGGCACCCAACTGGAGTGACCCTCTTTAGCCCCTTTGAGCGTTGGCCATACACTCCTCCTCAGGTCTGTATGACTACACACACGTTGGCATCTCCGGGCCCTATTGTCTCCATCATCCTTCCTTTCCTTTAACCTCCATGTGTAGCAGTGCTACTATGAGCTAAAACTGCATCTCCCAGCAGTCCCTGCAGGGGCTTTTGGGGTCAAAGGTGGTCAGAGAGGTTTTAAAAGGAGGGCATGTGTCCAAGGGAAGAAAAAAAGTGTTTTTTTGTTGTTGTATTTTGTGTTTCGTTTACCTGTCAGACTGCCTTCTGTTAATTAAGTCATATTTAGTCGCTGTGTCCTGGATTGTATTCGTTGTGGGGGTCTGGATCGTCTGTGTACCTCTGTGCTGAGGACTGTCTGTGGATTCATGGCTTTCCCGCAAGTATAGGAGCGCTCCTGAACTATCCATCCATCTTCACCCTTACAGTGTCTACCGGTAGGACTGTTTTTTCATTCCCTTTCAACATACAGATCTCTGGACTTACTCTCGTCATCTCTCATTACATCCGGTGTGGTACTCCATGGACTTTGCTGTGTGGAGTTGTGTTTATATGTTTAATGTAATATCGCCGTAGGGGTACAGGGGTGGTATTATTTATATTATTTAATTTCATTACGTTCTTTAATCATTGTTATTCCCCACTGTGCTCTGTTTTGTCTCTGTTTTTGAGTGTGTGCGGGTCGGGCCAAGGCTGGCAGCGTCACCGGGATCCTCTATAAAAATAAATAAATCCCCGTCATCTTGACGGTGTGAATCTTAGCGGCACCGGACCGCTAAACATGTCTTTCATATTCCACCCTCCTCATTCGCACAGGCTCTCTTTTAATCTCATCATGGAAATATTATAACATTTTATTGGAGAAATATATTCAAAGAATGAAAATGAGAAGTCCAGAGTTACGCCAAGATACCCAACCATGACTGATGGTGAAATGGTGACATCTTCAAGAGCAACGCTTAGAGACAAACTTGAGGAGGAGAATCAGATGGCAAGAACAGGATACCAGTGACTCCTATTACTAAAAAGATGTCCTCTCAAGTTTCAGAGCTCTCATTGTGTATTCAAACCTAACATTTTTTACTTTCTACATGTAAAACTTGACATTTACTTGCATTATATGTCGGTGTCCGCAAATCTGCCCAAGCCTGTATGCTGTCCAAGTGCCTCTGTAATGACTCAACGGATTTGAGATTATCTGTCTTATCCTCCTAGCTTGGTATCACCTACAAACTTAACCAGCTTATCGATTATATTCTTGTCCGGATTGTTTATGCATATTAAAAAGAGCAGCGGCCACAGTGCTGACCCCTGAGAGACACCACTTTTAACACTGGTGGAAAGTGAAAACAGAAAATGCGAATGGCTTCTTTATCAAACAAAAGGCAGACAAATCTGAACCAAAGTGGATACGCTGACACCTCAGCAGCTAACTGCTAGCGTACGTAAGGTAGGTAGTACAAATGTCAGTCAGTCATTTCCCAACCCGCTATATCCTAACACAGGGTCATGGGGGTCTGCTGGAGCCAGACATGGGCGCAAGGCAGGAATAAATCCCCGGGCAGGGCGCCAGCCCACCGCAGGGCTAGTACAAATGTGAACAAAGATAAAATTACGACAACTATCATTACATATACACTCATCGGCCACTTTATTAGGTACACCTTGCTAGTACTGGTTTGGACCCCCTTTTGCCCTCAGAACTGCCATAATTATTCACGCCATAGATTCATCAAGGTGCTATAAACATTCCTCAGGGATTTTGGTCCATATTGACATGATAGCATCATGCAGTTGCTGCAGATTTCTCATCTGCACATCTCCCGTTTTACCACATCCCAACGGTGGTCTTTTGGATTGAGATCTGGTGACTATGGAGGCCATTTGAGTCAAGTGAACTCATCGTGATGTTCAAGAAACCAGTTTGAGATGATCTGAGCTTTGTGAGATGGCTTGGAAGTAGACATCAGATGATGGGTACACTGCGGTCATAAAGTGATGGGCACGGTCAGCAACAATACTCAGGTAGGCCGTGGCATTTAAATGATGGTCACCTGGTACTAAGGGGCCCAAAGTGTGCCAAGAAAATATCCCCCACACCATTACACCACCACCACCAGCTTGAACTGTTGATACAAGGCAGGAAGGATCCAAGCTTTCATGCTGTTGATGCCAAATTCTGTGCCTACCATCCGAAAGTCACAGCAGAAATCGAGACCATACCAGGCAATGTTTTCCCAATTTATATTATCCAATTTTGGTGAGTCTCTGCAAATTGTAGCCTCAGTTGCCTTCTTTTTGCTGACAGGAGTGGCACCCGATGTAGTCTCTTGCTGCCATAGCCTGTCTGCTTCAAGGTTTAACGTGTTGTAAGTTCAGAGATGCTCTTCTGCATACCTCAGTTGTAACGAGTGGTTATTTGAGTTACTGTTGCCTTTCTATCAGCTCAAACCAGTCTGGCCATTCTCCTCTGACCTCTGGCATTTTCGCCCAGAGAACTGCCGCTCACTGGATATTTTTTCTTCTTCGGACCATTCTCTGTAAACCCTAGAGATGGTTGTACATGAGAATTCCAGTAGATCAGCAGTTTCTGAATACTCAGACCAGCTCGTCTGGCACCAACAACCCTGCCATGTTCAAAATCACTTCAGTTACCTTTCATCCCCATTCTGATACTCAGTTTGAACTTCAGCAGATTGTCTTGACAATGTCTACAGGCCGAAATGCATGGAGTTGCTGCCTTGTGATTGGCTGACTAGATACTTGCGTTAACAAGCAGTCAAACAGGTGCACCTAATAAAGTGGCCTATGTGTGTATATTCAGCTTCTCTACAGAACTCTCATTAATTTACCACGGATGCACTTTTATAAGTATAACTAATGTAGCTCAAAGCAGGTCACAGCTCTTCACCATTTCCATGTCCCCATCCTGAATGTTGAGTGGTCTCAGAGGCTCCTTAGCATGTCAGAAGTCCACCACCAGCTCTCTTGTCTTGCTGATGTTAAGTTACAGGTTGCAAGATGAAGTCCCCCACAACCGACTTGTACTCTCACTGGTCTCCTAATGCAGCCTATGATGGAGGACTCATCTGAAACTTTTCTGTAGATGGCAAGTGCTGGTGTTGTACTGGAAGTCTGTTGTGTGGAGGGTAAACAAGAAAGGAGACAGGACAGTTCAACCTGAGGTGCCTCCAGTATTATAGACCCCCATTTCTGACACACAGTCTCTCAGCCTCGCAAACTGCTGTCTATTGCTCAGGTAGTCCATGATACAGGAGATTATTGTGGGGCATCAAGATTCAATACCTTGAGCTTTTTCCCCAGTCAATGAGGCAGAATGCTGTTAAAGGCACTGGAAAAGCCAAAGAACCTGATTGGCTTTGTCCAAGTGAGAGCAGACTCTTTGGAGCATGGAGATGAGAACATCCGCCACACCTAAATGTGTCTGACATTCAAACTGCAGAGGATCCCAATGTACTGAAATCAGGGGTGTAGCTGTTTTAGGATTATCCTCTCCAAGGTCTTGATGATGTATGAAATAAGAACAACTGGTCTGAAGTCATTGGGATCGCCGGAATGTCCTTTCTTTGACACAAATGAGAATGTTGAGATGTGTGTTTGGATTTACAAAACGAAAAGACAGAATAAGAAATGAGACAATCAGGGGTACAACAAAACTGGAAGAGATATCAGAAATTAGATTGAAGTGGTGTGGACATGTGATCAGGAGAGACAATAAAGATGTGGGAAAAAGAATGATGGGAATGGAAGTCCAGGGGAAGAGAAAGTGAGGGAGGCCAAAGCAGAGGTGGATGGATAAAGAAAAAGAAGATTTGAAGGAAACGAGTCTGACTGGCGAGGAGGTGCAGAGTCGAGCTGTTTGGAGAAGGTTGATCAGACACATCGACCCACACATACAAGTGGGAAAAGATGAAGAGGAAGAAGAGGAAAGCTCAACTTATTGTACTGTTATGAAAACCAAGGTTTATAGTGAACAATATGTGAACTCACTTAGAAGATTGTCCTGTTAAAGGTGGAACTCATTTGATATACGCTATGTAGAGAAAAATGTAACTTAAGGCACGCAGGTAAATAGCATCGATAAATTAATTTTTGACTGTTGCTTATCTGGTAACATGAGAACTCTTGTTGCACATGTTATAAAGATAAATAGTGTTAGGTTTGAGAGAAATAATAAAATAATAATAATAAATTTTAAAATAAATACCGTATTTTTCGCTCTTTAAGATGCACCTGACCATTAGACGCACCTATAAAACAAGAAAAAAAATATTCGGAACCCAGTGGTGTACTAATATATTGAATAAAATATAGCAGAATAATATTTCAACCATGTAAAGTCAACAGCGGTATTAAGAACCATCATCACTGTCATTAACAAATGAGGAGAGACTTTAAGGTTCAAGCACTCTCCTAGTTTTCGGGAAACCCCAAGAACTCCTCATCGCCAGTGTCAGAATGTATGAAGGAAGATCAGTTGCTCACAATCACTTTGCAGGAGCACGTACCTATCATCACGCACCAAAGCCACCAGGGAACAAAGCACGTTTGGACCAATGCTCCCTGAAGTTATATCGCCAGTCTAGTCCCATCTCTATTTGTAATGCCACAAAGCCCTTCATCTCATCTTTTATTGTGGGTTTCCACTTTGAAAAACGAGAATGCGGTGCAAGCGCATCCCGCGATTCAAAATATTGCTCTGTATTCTTGTTTGTCTCGTCTGACAGTAGCTGAAAAGCAGCATCAGGAGAGAGCAACCTGAAGTAGTCCAGCGGCTGGTAATCTGTCAGAGGGGGACACTTTTACATTTTTTTGTGCACTGGGTGTTTCCATTAGGCACCCACTGTTGGGACTGGGGGGTGAGAAGTTAAAAGGCTGTCTGTACTTATTAATGGTATTTGCTGTCCTGCAAGGGAGTCACTATTTTGAAGTTTGGCCTTAGAAGAATGTCTGTATTTACCTGGCTTGGAAATATTGGTTCCTAATCAGCATATCTGTACTTATTAATGTTTGGTAACCATACATTTTGTTAACTTGTGTTTTTATTAATTGTTAAACCCAGGCAATTTAGATGTGCCATTGATTAAACTGTTTGTCCAGGACTGACAACAGAGGGGTGAAGTAAATATAAACTCCTGGCCAGCAGAAGGCAGGAGAGAGAGTCCACAGGAAACGCTGCCAAGACACTCGGACAGGGCACAGAGGCTCGCAGGCAGACAAGGGTACCTGGCTGGCACGACGTGAGGCACAAGGATGGAAACAGTTACTTCCAGGGAGGAAGAGACAGCTCCACAAGGAGACGCCAGTTGTGGGTCCAGTGAAAGAGGGAAGCCGCATGAATGGACCAAGCGAAGCTGACAGACGAAAAATGAGGCATGCCTAGATCCCAGCCACACAAGGAGCCAGAGTGGAAGAAAAAGGAACAACGAAGAGACGCTGACAGGGAGTCAACAATTTGACACAACTTCTGCTGGGAAACAGAGTGCATCCATGGACAGTTGAACAATTAAGTGTTGGGGTAACACAGTGCACAAACTGGACTCTGCACCACTAAAGGGTGTATCCTCCAATTCTTGTTTTTACAGACTTTTCGAGTGTGGACTGTGTATTTTCCTTTTGAAAAAAAGGAAATTAATTCCTGATATGTTTAGGTTCTGTTATGTTCATTTATCTTTTTAATGTACTGTACCTTATATTGTCTTGTACAATAGAACTTACTGTTGCTTTTTTCTGAAATTACTGTTGTGTCTTTCATTGTGTGTTTACTCACCGCCCAATTTAAAGAAACCTGTGTGCTATTATTGGTAAATTTCAGGAGTTCCCAGTCTCTTAATAAAACTGGGTGGCGTAGTCGGATATTTTAATGGTGCCTAAGTTAGATTACCAGACACCTGTGACAAATCTGTCGAGTCCAACAGCAAGCCATGCTGTCTTGTGAAGTCCGGTAGCCAGTTTGGCTCCCACGGATCAATGTCTTGGTATTCCTCCCACACGAATCTTGCCGTAGGTGCATCGGCTGCACGAATCCAGCTGGTGTTCGATCAGCTGATGCCAGTTCCTCACTCTCTTGCTCGATCTCCTGATCACTCTCAACAAAATCTGAAAAATCTGAGTCCGGCTCAGCGATAATGCGCAAAACATCGTCTGCTGAGTATTTTGTTTTCTGCACTCGCTTCGCTCCCTCATGAAATGTCGATGCCATCTTACCTTTGTTTACCTTTGTTTACATTTCGTAACTCACGCACACTCAAGGATTAGATGCCAGGTCAATGAGTCTAACATTCCTCCAAGCAGACTGGGAATGCCTGTAATGTAATGGTGAGTTTTGTCGCCATTAACATGTCGACTTTTGTCAGGTAATACACATCACGGTCTGTGACACAATATTCACTCAGTAAGACATTTCCACTCTTCTTTTGTAGAAAAAAATGTCTTATTGAGTGAAAAATACGGTACATGTTAAATAAGATTTATTATTATTTTGTATGATATTATAGTCTCATAGCTTAACCAACCCTTACACTAAGCATTTACACAGGCAGTGATATACATTAGGAATCTATACCTTGTTTTGAATGACAATTTTTGCTTTATTAACAATATATTTGTCCTGGGTTTTCCTCTGCGTGGAGTTTGATTTTCTGTTTGGGTCCTCAGATTACTAAGGTGTTGTACCGTGTTGGCCATTATGGATGTAGTGAGAAGTCAAGCAAAATGGCGCCTTTTATTGGCAAACTAGAAAGATTACAATATGCAAGCTTTCGAAGCAATTCAGGCCCCTTCTTCAGGCAGGATGCATGGATGGCTAGAAATATAAAACTATTAATGTTTTTTACACAGAACTTGTCTCATACTAAGAAAAACATTTTTTTTGTCACATTTATTTCTATCAACCTACTTTCAAAATATAGTACCAGCAGATATAGCTCCCCTTTTCAATGTACATTTGAAATTGGAAAGACTTTCACACCATGGCAGTTTTTATTCATTTAGTTTTATTTTCCACCCTGGTATAAACGCATTCCATTTCCCCTGAACATACAGTACATTGGTAAAAGCGCTGAGCTTAGGATTTAGTGGAAATTGAACTGCATGCCATTTCTATGATACGGCCTTTTGACAGGTAACAAAGTAGGTAAAAATATAGTCATATAAAAATTTAATTTGGGTTAAAAGCCGTACAAGTGTGCGATTCAAAGAGAACATTCCGGAAAGTTTGGCGTTTTCCGTCTCCCAATTTTATAAGAGCTGGCTAAAGTCCAACGAGGGTACTACAAATTGATTGGAAACAACGAATTCCCAAAGTAATCCTGCTGAATTCAAAAAAGGAAAATGAAACTGGATGAATAAAGAACGGAGCTATCTATGTTTAATCTTCCTTTTCATCAAGAATCGATTAACTGGCTGCGCTTAGATCCAAAAGAATTAATTATATTCTGACTTCAACATAATTAACAACATGATGGCTGTCTCCCAAAATATTCATTAGAGGTATGAGCTACAAAGGATTCAAATTACAAAAAATGAAATAATTATATTGGAAATATCGAATGCCTGCATCTGCACAAAAAGTAATGTCACTATTTTAAATTCTCACGGATTGCACGAATGCATAAAAATCCTTTAACGTGCCTTTCTTTACTGTCCTCGTTATTCTTTTTTTTTTTTGTTTTGGAAGGTAGCAGCAGACACCCACCATTACATTATTATGGACCTGCTAAAAAGACTTTCGCCTTATTCTTGAACATTTCAACAGGCTACTTTGCAATAGCAAATTAATGAGAAGAGCACATCGGAACCTCATTTTTTCAGGAAAATTAACATTATTTAAATTTTTGAAAAGTGAATACCCTTTCAAACATTAAAAAAGAAAAAAGAAATACGCCGTCAGTCACAGAGTGTGTATGTGTGTGTGTGTGTGGCCTAGCGGAGATGTTTCTCAACCCGTGGGTCCCTGGACACCCTGGATGAGTCGTCTGCTTGAGTTTAAAAAGAATACATGAAAATCAGCAATCGCTTTAATGTTTAAGAGGGGACGACTTAATGCAATTTTCAGTTCTGCATCCAGTCAAAGGGACATTTTTGCTCCTACATACTGACGAATTGAAGCCAGTAGATGATGACCTCTTTCTGGTTCTGCAAGATGGCGCCAATGTATGCGGCAAGCCGTCTGCTGTCCTACTGCTCTGTTTGTGGATTGCCTGTCTTTGCTTTGTGTACATTTTTGTTTCCTTTAATATTTTTACTACGTTTTAAGTTTTTTAACCCTTGAACTGCCGGAACTGGCTCTAGTCAGTTCCCAGTGCAATTTACCAGCACGCCGGAGCTGATCAGTCAGTGCTGTATATTCGTTGACCACCGGCGCCCCCTGCAGGACTGCAGCATCACTGTCCCTGGGATTCAGCCGCTGTACTAGGCCAGGGGGTCGCCAACTCCAGTCCTAGAGGACCAGAGTGGTGGCAGGTTTTCATTCTAACCCTTTTCTTAATCAGTGAATATTTTTTTCTGCTAATTAACTTCTTTTGAACTAATTTTATTTGACTTGCTCTTGAAGACTCAGACCCCTTAATTGTTTCTTTTTACTTAATTAGCAGCCAAACAATAATGAGACACAAAATGAGACAAAACAGCTGGTGTCCATCATACTGTACAATATCTGAAAATAAAGAAATGTGAAGGAATGCCGATCTGCTCAGGTCCCCAAAACATTTTATCAGAGCTCTTAGAAAGAGAAAATCAACAATTTCAGAAATATCTGCTAATACACCACGGCAGCTGCAAACAAGCCATGAAATTGAAGAACGGGTTTAATTAATGACAAGACTTGGCGACTAATTAAGCAACTGGTTGGAGTTTGAGGCCCTGACTTAGTTGGTCTTCTGTTGGCTCTTTTCTGTTTGGGTGCCATTTAAAGAAAGAAATGAAGCAATTCAGAGGAATGATGAAGAAATTCAGGGTAACAAATCTTGAAAAATCAATTCAATTAAAATGAATTCACAAGAAGTTAATTAACAGCACAAACAGGGCAATCATTCTAAAAAGGGTTGGAATGAAAACCTGCAGCCACAGTGGTCCGGCAGGACCGGAGTTGGCGACCCCTGCACTAGACTAGCCTGCCATCATCAGCGTTGGCCTCTGTGTGCTTGTGTGCAGCCAGTTCAAGCGCAGTTGGCTTGGTGATCTACTGAATTTCATCAATGCCGTCAGTTGCACCTTGTACATATCATAATAGATTGTTGCAGTAGTTTTATTAATAGTTTTTACAGTTCATTGGCAGTGTGTAAAATGATCAGTGTTGCAGTAATTATGATGCTCTTTGCATGAAAAAAATATGTGTTCCATTAAAATTTCACATTTTCTTGGTGAATTGTGACGCTTCCTTAAAAAGTGCAGCAAAAAAAGTATTTGGCGCCCAGGGGTGCATCAACCCCCCCAAGTTTGTGGCAGTTTAATGGTTAACTAACTTTATTTTACCTTATTCAGTCCCATGTTTATCACTTTGGGTAATGTTAGTTGTTTTAAATGTCAGACACATCACTTAGTCCTGCACGAGATTGCATAGGTTGCTGGAGCCAAACACCCAGCTAGCATAGGAAACAAGACAAGTTCAAACCCTGGTCAGGGTGCCAGTCCATCACAGGGTCAACACACAAACACACACAATTGGGCTAATTTAGTATCGCCAAACCACCTAACCTGTACGTCTTTGTACTGTGGGAGGAAATCCATCCAGGCACTGGGAGAACATGCAGACTCAATGCAGGAAGGACCCGGGTCACAATCCCTGGTTTCAGTGCAAGGCAGCAGCACTACCACTGTGCCACCATGCCGCCCTTGTTTTGAATGTGTGTTACAAATAAGTTAAAATAAGCTAAGAAGTCCAAAGACATGCAGGTTAAGTGGATTGGCAATTCTAAATTGGCCCTAGTGTGTGCTTGGTGTGTGGGTGTGTTTGTGTGTGTCCTGTGGTGGGTTGGCACCCTGCCCGGGATTGGTTCCTGCCTTGTGTTGGCTGGGATTGGCTTCTGCAGACCCCAGTGACCCTGTGTTCGGATTCAGCGGGTTGGAAAATGGATGGATGGATGAAACTAAGAAGGCCAACAAATATGGACAAGTTCCTCGAAGGCCCTGTAGCAACACCTACTCCAGACTCTTCCAATTCCATATCAGCCTCACAAGTTCCATCTCAAAATCTAAACCTAACAAAAATGTTAAAAGAACATGTGACCCGAATATTCTGAGGTATCAAGTGACTATAGAGTGGCCATTGTGTGTTATCTGCAGTGTGGTACAACCGAAATGAAACCATGAAGTCTTCATTTGAAAGCAGAAAGAAACCACTTGACTTTTTGAAATGAGAAAATGAAAATCTTGAGGCTTCATAAAGAACTTCCTAGTGCAGGAATTATTAAACTTTTTTTCTTCTTATGTAACCCAATCTTACCCTTTTTATTTGACTTTGAGATCCAGTCCATGATGACCAACATATCAGGGAGAGGTCCTCCTAGGAGAATCACCATCAACGGTCATAGCAGGAGGGATGCCCCCAGGAAAGTTGCTGACAGTCATAGCTTCTACTTGAAGAATCACCACTGGTAATTCACAGCAGGGTTTGGTGGGAGAGGTGGTCCCTACTTTCAAATTCCCCTCTAAGAATCATAGCAGGGGGAGACCCCACTTGGAGAATCACCACCAGCAGACACAGCAGACATACTATTTGAGGAATTGGGGGTACATGAAATGCATTTTAATATGCAATAATTTTATTAGGGTTTATGTATGTATGAGGCTAAGGATCTGCGCTGGTATCCTGAAGGTTGCCGGTTCAAATCCCCGTCACTGCCAAAAGAGATCCTACTCTGCTGGGCCCTTGAGCAAGACCCTTAACCTGTAATTGCTCCAGGGGCACTGTACAATGGCTGACCCTGCGCTCTGACCCCAAGGGGTATGCGAAAACTAACAAATTTCTAATACGAGAAATCGTATAAGACGAAATAAAGAACAAAAAATATATATATAAATGCATCCGGAAAGTATTCACAGTGCATCACTTTTTCCACATTTTGTTATGTCACAGCCTTATTCCAAAATGGATTCAATTCATTTTTTTCCTCAGAATTCTACACACAACACCCCATAATGACAACATGAAAAAAGTTTACTTGAGATTTTTGCAAATTTATTAAAAATAAAAAAAATGAGAAAGCACATGTACATAAGTATTCACAGCCTTTGCCATGAAGCTCAAAATTGAGCTCAGGTGCATCCTGTGTCCCCTGATCATCCTTGAGATGTTTCTGCAGCTTCATTGGAGTCCACCTTTGGTAAATTCAGTTGGTTGGACATGATTTGGAAAGGCACACACCTGTCTATATAAGGTCCAACAGTTGACAATTCATGTCAGAGCACAAACCAAGCATGAAGTCAAAGGAATTGTCTGTAGACCTCCGAGACAGGATTGTCTCAAGGCACAAATCTGGGGAAGGTTACAGAAAAATTTCTGTCGCTTTGAAGGTCCCAATGAGCACAGTGGCCTCCATCATCCGTAAGTGGAAGAAGTTTGAAACCACCAGGACTCTTCCTAGAGCTGGCCGGCCATGTAAACTGAGCGATCGGGGCAGAAGGGCCTTAGTCAGGGAGGTGACCAAGAACCCGATGCTCACTCTGTCAGAGCTCCAGAGGTCCTCTGTGGAGAGAGGAGAACCTTCCAGAAGGGCAACCATTTGTACAGCAATCCACCAATCAGGCCTGTATGGTAGAGTGGCCAGACAGAAGCCACTCCTTAGTAAAAGGGACATGGCAGCCCGCCTGGAATTTGCCAAAAGGCACCTGAAGGACTTTCAGACCATGAGAAAGAAAATTATCTGGTCTGATGAGACAAAGATTAAACTCTTTGATGTGAATGCCAGGCGTCACGTTTGGAAGAAAACCAGACACCGTTCATCACCAGGCCAATACCATCCCTACAGTGAAGCATGATGGTGGCAGCATCATGCTGTGGGGATGTTTTTCAGTGGCAGGAACTGGGAGACTAGTCAGGATAAAGGTAAAGATGACTGCAGCAATGGACAGAGACATCCTGGGTGAAAACCTGCTCCAGAGTGCTCTTGACCTCAGACTGGGGCGACGGTTCATCTTTCAGCAGGACAACAACCCTAAGCACACAGCCAAGATATCAAAGGAGTGGCTTCAGGACAACTCTGTGAATGTCCTTGAGTGGCCCAGCCAGAGCCCAGACTTGAATCCGATTGAACATCTCTGGAGAGATCTTAAAATGGCTGTGCACCGACGCTTCCCACCCAACCTGATGGAGCTTGAGAGGTGCTGCAAAGAGGAATGGGCGAAACTGGCCAAGGATAGGTGTGCCAAGCTTGTGGCATCATATTCAAAAAGACTTGAGGCTGGAATTGCTGCCAAAGGTGCATCGACAAAGTATTGAGCAAAGGCTGGGAATACTTATGTAATTATTTTTAATAAATTTGCAAAAACCTCAAGTAAACTTTTTTCACATTGTCATTATGGGGTGTTGTGTGTAGAATTCTGAGGAAAAAAATAAATTTAATCCATCTTGGAATAAGGCTGTAACATAACAAAATGTGCAAAAAGTGATGCGCTGTGAATACTTTCCGGATGCACTGTATGTATATATATATATATATATATATATATATATATATATATATATATATATATATATATATATATATATATATATATATACGTATATGTATAGTGACACATGAGACCCTGTCTTGCACCCCCAAAACACTAGGTTGAGTCTCAGTATTTTAGCAAAAACAGCTTTATTCAGCTTGAAAGAGGAACAGCACAGTTATTGATTGTAGCGGGAGCTACCACTCTCCTGTACACCAACACAGCAGTCAGGCAGGGTTGTGGCCGGGTTAGTGGACAAGTTACGTTGTTCCCTGCATTTTTATTGTTCCTTGCATCACCCATCGAGTATAGAGTGAACGCAATCTTTTAGGATTTGTTTTCACGCTGAGCTGCTACAGCCCTGGGAGCCTGCGGTTGCCCCGGCAACTGATTGGCTGTCTTCCACAGATGCTCTTTGGCATGTTGTCCCGTTGGGGGAGTCCCAAAAGAGTTTAGACTTTATATATTCCGACGCTGACTCTATATATTCAGGAATGACCTTATATATTCCGACACTGACTTTATATACACCAGTGCTGAGTTTATATATTCAGGAATTACTTTATATATTCGGGAATGACTTTATATATTCTGACGCTGACTTTATATAAGGCTTTGGTGTTATATATTCAGAATACTGACAATATATTCAGAAAATCATTATATTTGCCTGTTTGTCACCTCATAATATATATATATCACTTTGCAAGAGTTTCAGAAGAGTTTAGGAACAATGGAAAAAATGGTGGGACAAGTGTATTGCGTCTTAGGGAGAGTATTTTGAGGGTGATTAAATTTTGGAAATGTTCAGAGAAATATACTATTATTTTTGGGTCCCCCCTTGTATATATATATATATATATATATGTATATATATATGTGTGTGTGTGTGTGTGTGTGTGTGTGTGTGAATATTGCAACATGTAGCCGAGGCCCTTTGCCGGCCAGGACGCTGCCACACTGGAAGGACCAGGGGAGCAAATGTGGCCAGAGCATTACCTCCCCCGGGAGGCTAGATGGCAGTTCCCTGGGTTGCAGGGTTGCTTCGGACTCCCGCAGGGCTTCATGGCAGTTGGAGTTTGATGCAGCCCTGTTGGTATTAGTGGGAGCCACCAGGGGGTGCTGCAGCAGGATCTGCTGAGCGTTTTTGGGCAATTCTTCTGCCACACCCATAAGTGGTGCCAGAAACTAGGTCATCAAGCACCTGGGCCACTTCTGTGTGCAGTATAAAAGGAGCCAGCTGACACGACTCGGGGAGCCAGAGTCAGGAAGAGGAAGACGAAGCCTGACCAAAGGAGTGGAGGAAAAAGAAAAGAAAGATAGACAAAAAAAAGTATTGTGCTGTGCTTGTGCTGAGACTGTGCTGTACTTTTGGGAAACTGGAGAAGGTGTTTCCCATAAGGTAAAAGTAAATAAAAAAATCAGTGTGTGCCTTGAACTTGTGTCGGGTTCAGGTGGTAGTGCCAGCCTGGGTGGTCCACTATATATATATACTGTATACATATATATATATAAATATCTTATATATTAATGTATACGTATGGAGTGTGTGTGTCTGTCTGTCCGGCCCGGAAGTGAGAGGTGGAATCAGGGTAAGGGCTCTGCCTCCGATTAAACAGAAAACTCGCTTAGCCACTAATAACAGAAGCAGAGCTTTCAAAGTAGCAACTTCCTTTTAATATAGGACACACCTTATGGAAACAGTAGTATTTCAGCAGTGACATTATGTTTATTGGATTAACAGAAAATATGCAATATGCATGATAACAAAATTAGACAGATGCATAAATGTGGGCACCCCAACAGAGATATGACATCAATACTTAGTTGAGCCTCCTTTTGGCCTCTAGATGCTGTCCTCCTATAGCCTTTGATGAGTGTCCGGATTCTAAATACTAAATACTGCTTCACTAAAAATCTTTGTTCAGAAAACACCGCAGTACTCAGATGTTCCTAGGAAATAAAAGACATACCACTGTTATCTGTTTTGTTGAAAGTAGAGTCAATTATTATGCAGGCTGAGAGGGGTTCCCAAACTTCTTCATATGACTGTATAGTATCTGTGTTTGTTCTACATTCTTGGTCCAAAATTGGCACACATGTCCCACTTTGTAAGGAAGAACCACTAGACTACTTAGAAACCCCATATTTTGACCCTGGGGGTACCGGGGAAGGTCCTTTTCACTATGGTGTGTTTTAGGGCCATTGCCATTTCCTTGAATTTGAGCTCTGGAAATGTCTCTGAGAAGGTACACTTTAATATAGACCATTTATAGAAGTTAGATAGTTCTGCCTTAAAATTATTTACAGTGCACATATCAATTCATCACAATATACAAACCATAAAAATGTGTTTGTGTTGTGTTAGCTCACTTTGTCACATTAATGTGAATGTTCATGCTCATGTCACTGTCAAGAAAACAATTAAGAATTTCAGGAGGGTAGATGTAGAGAAAGAATAATGACTACTTATAATTCCTCCTTCAGTGCCTTAATCCCACATTTTAATTAGAACTTTTCAAGAAAGAAATATCAGAAAGGAGTGATAGGGGAAAATTGATTATGAGGAGGTAAACCACATTGATAAATGACTCAGCTCTTGCTAAGGATCAGCCTCTTAGGTCAAATTAAAAGTGGCCCTGATTCAATTAAATTTCTGTCTGTGTCTGGTATCAAAGCACAATTAATCTGTTCAGCCGTCAGTCCGCGGTGGACCCGCAATGTTAAACTCTTTGTGAAATCTTTGAGCGCACGTACGAGGGCTGTTGTCATGTCGTAGGCTGAATTGCACATTAGACGTGGCACGTTTGCTGCACTTTCTGCAGTCGCTCTTTAGTCTGAAATGTTTTAATTACAGACGGACCAGAAACCAGCTAATGCTGTCACCGTGGCTTATTTGATAAAATGAAGCTTTAAAAAAGAAAGTGCTTTTAATTATCATCCATGTGTCTTGAGATTTCTGTCTTTGTCTCTGTCCCAGCTGACCCACTTTTGTTATCCGAGAAACATCAATAGCTTTTAAATAACATGAAAATAATGACCAAAAACATGGCTGTCTTTCTTTTCCTCTTCTGTCTAAAGTATCCTGTTTGCTGGTCCCATTTATCCTTATGAATTACATTCTTCACTATTTCTTGTGTTTTTTCTTCATTATATTTAATCGATAAAAGTGGATTATAAATATTTGATCCACAAATAATATGAACCCGACTTTGTAGGATCCCATCTGGAATACAGAGTACAGTTTTTATCTTCATACCAGTAAAAGACAAAAACACATTTTATTTCTCAACGCAATCCTTTTCAACACTAATATACTGTATTTGTTTTAATGTTCACAATGCTTTTTAATGCCACTTAAATAAGTTGATTCACATTGCTTGTACAAGCACTCCTCTGTAGTTAGTTGACTTGGCATCTCTGTCATTGGCACAGTGCTTCCCCACTTCGGTCAGACAGCCCTGTCAGATGGCAGCACTGGTGGTAGTCATATGGGGCCAGGTCTGGACAATAGGGTGGCCATGGCATCTCTTGAAATCCACAGTTTTGCAGAGCTATTTTGAAAGCCATGTAGTGTGAGCAGGAGCATCGTTGTGAAGCAGAATGGGAAAAGTCGCCACTTTTCCAATGACTGACTGCTGCAAATACCACAAGAAATCACCCACAGGAAAAGTTTGCTGCTCGAAGGTTCATCTTTAATGGCTAATGAGACTAATAAGAGATTCTCAGTTATGTTTCATTTAAGAATTAACTTTGTCACAGATGTTTCACCTAAAACTCTTTAGGCAAAACAGTTTTAGACAAAAAGGAGACACGAGATACAACTGAAATAAAAGGAGTCCAAATAGAGGATTTGGTTTGAAAAGCACAGCATATTTCATGAGATCTTGTTGTTTTCAATCTCTTTAAAGACTACACGTATTTTACTTATTATTGGACTGATGTCTTTATCTAAGGTGTCTTACAACATCTGAGATAGGTTCAGGTCCGTTTCTTTTGTTTTCTTCCAATTGGAACACAGATAGTGACTTGCTGATATTCACACACTGGTGTCAGTAGTGGGATTTGAAATCCACAACCTCAGAATTTGAAATCCAAAGTCTTAACTACTATGTTACACTGCTAGCCTTTTCTTCTAGGTTGAGTAGGATCTAATAATATTATTCATAAGACAGACTGTTTACAAAGAGGACTGTTTCATTTATGTGAGGTAGAATGCCCAGAGGGAACTGGGTGGTCTCATGGTCTGGAACCCCTGCAGATTTTATTTTTGTCTCCATCCGTCTGGAGTTTTTTTTTTGTTTTTTTTGTCCTCCCTGGCCATCGGACCTTACTCTTATTCTATGTTAATTAATGTTGTCTTATTTTAATTTCTTACTTTGTCTTTTATTTTTCTTTTCTTCATTATGTAAAGCACTTTGGGCTACATTTTTTGTATGAAAATGTGCTATAGAAATAAATGTTGTTGATAAGCAAAGACTACAATTTTTGTAATCACAGTAAAATACTTTATTACCAAAAATAACTGTCATTACATTTCACCATATACTACTAAGCATACAATGAAAATACTCTTAAATTGCAATAAAATGTCAAGACGGAATTTTGAAAATCTGAGTCCATTGTGTGTCAACTCAAGAGTAGACCCTTGTGAGAACAACAAGGAGAAAAATCTGAAAAATAGGAGACAAAAGAAAGTGTCTCCATTTTATGTCTTTCTGATCTCATTGGTGTCCAGGAGAAACCAAAAAGATATTAAGGACATCTCTTGTTTTGGCTTATTTATTCCTATGTGCCATAGTAGATAGATAGATAGATAGATAGATAGATAGATAGATAGATAGATAGATAGATAGATAGATAGATAGATAGATAGATAGATAGATAGATAGATAGATAGATAGATACTTTATTAATCCCAAGGGAAAATTCACATACTCCAGCAGCAGCATACTGATACAAAAAACAATATTAAATTAAAGAGTGATAACAATACAGGTATAACAGACAGTAACTTTGAATAATGTTAACGTTTACCCCCCCGGTGAAAGTGAAGAGTCGCATAGTGTGGGGGAGGAACAATCTCCTCAGTCTGTCAGTGGAGCAGGACATTGACAGCAGTCTGTAACTGAAGCTGCTCCTCTGTCTGGAGATGACACAGTTTAGTGGATGCAGTGGATTCTCCATGATTGACAGGAGTCTGCTCAGCGCCCGTTACTCCACCACAGATGTCAAGCTATCCAACTCCATGCCTACAATACAGCCTGCCTTCCTCACCAGTTTGTCCAGGCGTGCCTCCCCAGCACACCACCGTGTATAAGATGGTGCTCGCCACAACCATCTGATAGAACATCTGCAGCATCTTATTGCAGATGTTGAAGGACACCAGTCTTCTAAGGAAGTATAGCCGGCTCTGTCCTCTCTTGCACAGAGAATCAGTATTGGCAGTCCAGTCCAATTTATCATCCAGCTGCACTCCCAGATATTTATAGATCTGCGCCATCTGCACACAGTCACCTCTGACAATCATAGGGTCCATGAGGGGCCTGGGCCTCCTAAAATCCACCACTAGCTCCTTGGTTTTGCTGGTGTTCAGGTGTAGGTGGTTTGAGTCACACCATTTAACAAAGTCCTTGATGAGGTTCCTATACTCCTCCTCCTGCCCCCTCCTGATGCAGCCCACGATAGCAGTGTCATCAGTGAACTTTTGCACATGGTAGGACTCCAAGTTGTATTGGAAGTCTGATGTATATAGGCTGAACAGGACCAGAGAAAGTACAGTCCCCTACGGCGCTCCTGTGTTGCTGACCACAATGTCAGACCTGCAGTTCCCGAGACGCACATACTGAGGTCTGTCTGTAAGATAGTCCACGATCCATGCTACCAGGTATGAATCTACTCCCATCTCTGTCAGCTTGTCCCTAAGGAGCAGAGGTTGGATGGTGTTGAAGGCGCTAGAGAAGTCCAGAAACATAATTCTTACAGCACCACTGCCTCTGTCCAAGTGGGAGAGGGATTGGTGTAGCATATAGATGATGGCATCCTCCGTTCCCACCTTCTCCTGGTATGCAAACTGCAGATGGTCGAGGGCGTGTTGAACCTGTGGCCTCAGGTGGTGAAGCAGCAGCCTCTCCATGGTCTTCATCACATGTGACGTCAGAGCGACAGGCCGAAAGTCTTTCAACTCACTAGGACGTGATACCTTTGGGACTGGGGTAATGCAAGATGTTTTCCAAAGCCTCGGGACTCTCCCCTGTTCCAGGCTCAGGTTGAAGATGTGCTGTAGATGACTCCCCAGCTCCAATGCACAGGCCTTCAGCAGTCGTAGCGATACTCCATCTGGACCCGCTGCTTTGCTGACACGAAGTCTCCTCAGCTCTCTGCTTACCTGCGCTGCTGTTATTGTGGGTGGGGATGTCTCTCCTATGCTGGTATCGGCAGAAGGATGTGTGGAGGGTGCAGTACTCCGAGGTGAGAGTGAGAGTGGGTTATGATGGTCAAACCTGTTAAAGAAGTTGTTCATCTGGTTTGCTCTCTCCACATCTCTCTCGATGGTGGCACCCCGCTTCGAGCTGCAGCCAGTGATGATCTTCATCCCATCCCACACTTCGTTCATGCTGTTATTCTGCAACTTCTGCTCCAGCTTTCTCCTGCACTGCTCCTTCACCGCCCTGAGTTGGACTCGGAGTTCCTTCTGCACGCACTTGAGCTCATGCTGATCACCGCCTTTAAAAGCCCTTTACTTCTGGTTCAAAAGGCCCTTGATGTCACTTGTAATCCATGGCTTGTTGTTAGCATAGCAGCGTACAGTTCTTACTGGAACTACAATGTCCATACAGAAGTTGATGTAGTCAGTGGTGCAGTCAACAACCTCCTCAATATTCTCACTATGTGATCCCTGCAGGATATCCCAGTCCGTAGTTCCAAAGCAATCCCTCAGAGCCTGCTCTGCCTCAGGGGACCACTTCCTGAATGAGCGTGTGGTTGTAGGTAGGACCCTCACTCTTGGTTTGTAGTGAGGCTGAAGCAGAACCAGGTTATGATCTGATTTCCCAAGCGCAGGCAGCGGGGTGGCGCTGTATGCGTCTTTAACGTTTGCATACAGTAAGTCAAAAGTCTTATTTCCCCTGGTGTTACAGTCCACATATTGGGAGAAGGCAGGTAATGTTTTGTCCAGCGTCACATGTTTAAAGTCTCCAGCGATTAGCACAAGCGCCTCAGGGTGCTGCGTTTGCAATTTAGCAACAGCAGAATGGATGATTTCACCCGCTATCTCCATGTCCCCCCAAGGAGGGATGTACACGATGACAACAATGATGTGTCCAAACTCTCTGGGCAAGTAATAGGGACGCAGACTTACGGCCAACAGTTCGATGTCCCTGCAGCAAGTGGAGATTTTGACGTTTACATGTCCAGAGTTACACCACCATGTATTGACATAGAGAGCTAGTCCTCCTCCTTTGTGCTTCCCGTAGGTACTTGCGTCTCTGTCCGCTCTAATTGTGCTAAACCCAGGTAGCTCCACATTAGCAGGGTGTTATACCGTGTTAGTCATTATGGATGCAATTAAAACCCATAGGAAAATTTTACTTCTCAAAGGTTGATCTTTATTGGCTCATGAGACTTAAAAGAGATTCTTATTTATGTTTCATTCAAGAATCATTTGTCACAGATGGTTCTCCTAAAACTCCTTAGGAGAAACAGTTTTAGACAAAAACGAAACACAAGACATAACTGAGGTAAAAGAAGTCTAAATTGAAGATTTGTTTTGAAAAGCATGGCATATTTTGTAAGATCTCGTTGTTTTCAATCTCTTTCAAGACTTCACATTTTTTACTTATTATTGGACTGATGTCTTTATCCAAGGTGTCTTACAATATTTGTGATACGTTAAGGTCCATTTCTTTTGTTTTTCCAAACAGAACACAGATAGTGACTTGCTCATGGTCACACACTGGTGTCAGTAGTGGGATTTGAAATCTACAACCTTAGAATTTGCCATCCAAAGTCTTAGCAATTATGCTACACTGCCAGACTTTTTTTTCTAGGTTGAGTAGGATCTAATAATATTGTTCATAAGCAAAGGCTACAGTTTTTGTAATCAAAGTAAAATATTTTATTACCACAAACAACTGTCCGTACACTTCATTATATACTACTGAGCACACAATGCAGATACTTTTAAATTGCAACAAAATGTCAAGATGTAATTTGGAAAATCTGAGCCCATTGTGTGTCTTTGCTGAGTTCTCCACTAAAACTCAAGACTAGACCCTTGTGAGAAAAATCTGAAAAGTAGGAGACAAAAGAAAATGTCTGCATTTTATGTCTTTCGAATATCACTGGTGTCTGGGAGAAACTAAAAAGATATTAAGGACATCTCTTGTTTTGATTACTTTATTCTTATGGGCCATAGTAGTAGGATGTTGTACCGTGTTAGTCATTATGGAAAATTTTACTTCTCAAAGGTTGATCTTTATTGGCTTATGAGACTTAAAAGAGATTCTCATTTAGGTTTCATTTAAGAATTAACTTTGTCACAGATGGTTCTCCTAAAATTCCTTAGGAGTCACAGCTTTAGACAGAAAGGAGACGTGAGATACAACTGAGGTAAAAGGAGTCAAAATCAAGAATTTAGTTTGAAAATGTAGAGTGTATTTTGGGAGATCTCCTAACATATCTTAATTAATTCTCTTTCAAAACTTCATATTCTTACTTATTATTGGACTACTGTCTTTATCAACGGTGTCTTACAACATTTGAGATACGATTGGTTACATTTCTTATGTTTTTCCAATTGGAGCGCAGGCAGATGAAGTGTCTTGCTTATGGTCATGCAGTGGTGTCAAAACTGGGATTTGAATCCACAACCTCAGGATTTAAAATCCAAAGTCTTAACCACTTTGCCTGCCTTTGAGAGCACAGCAACATAAAATTGAGCAACTAATAGTATGTATTCTGAGGCAAGGACTACAGTTTTGGAATCATACTAAAATGTTTTATTACTACCGCCCATTCATTCACTACATGAGCACACAATGCAAATACTTTCAAATTGCAAAAAAAAAATGTCAAGACACTACCCGGAAGATCAGACCCACTGTGTGACTTTGCTGATATCACTGCTGAAACTCAAGAGGAGACCCTTGGAGCAATATTGGGGTATTTTTCGCCAAAGAAAAATCTGAGAAGCATGTGACCAAAGAAAATGTCTCCATTTTGTTTCTTTGTGATTCCTGTCGAGTTTTTTTTTTCTTTTTCTACACTCCAGTGTGGTGTTGATTTGAAGCCAACACTCTGCTCATTAATGGAAAATTATCACAACAGGTGGCTGTCAGCGATGTTAATTTGATGATTCATGAAATAGGGGCGGAGTGGTGGCTCTGAGGCTAAGGAGCTGCGCTGGTATCCCGAAGGTTGCCGGTTCGAATCCCCGTCACTGCCAAAAAGGCCACTGCTCTGCTGGGCCCTTGAGCAAGGCCCTTAACCTGTAATTGCTCCAGGGGCGCTGTACAATGGCTGACCCTGCACTCTGACCCCAAGGGGTATTTGAAAACTACCAAATTCCTAATACAAGAAATTGTATAAGTCAATATAAAAATAAATAAATAATAACCCCAATAGAGTCAAGGTGTGGACCTCCAGAGCTCCACTCCATTGAGGAGGTTGTCGCTTTACATTGTGCTTCAGTGATGTTATATGATACAGCTGGTTAAACTGTGGTTAACATTAGGGTTGTGGGAGTAAAAAATCCAAGCGACAAAAATGTGCAATCCAATTGGCTGTCAAAGTGGAGCTTCTGAATCTGTGGAGGTCTGCAATCTCCGAAAGGGCCCCGTCACATCAGTCCTCAGGGCCCCTAAACTGTGGAATGGTCGGCCTGCTACTATAAGAGATGCCCCTTCAGTCTCAGCTTTCAAATCCCGGCTGAAGACTCACTACTTCAGTTTAGCACACCCTGACTAGAGCTGCTGATTAACTGTACAGACTACATCTCTGTTGTTGGTCATTAGCACTAAAACGTAAGTATAATAGGATATATATGATGTATATGATAGTTCTAATCTGTTAATTCTGTTTCTCTTCTCGATATCTATCTAATCCTGCTAACTACACTAATCTATCTATCTGCCCTCACTCCCTCATACATATTCTAGACATTCCTCACATACTTCTGTGACACACCTTTCCTTCTCATGCACTTCCAGATCTCCGTTGCTTTCTCTTCCCCTCTTCCATTCCCATCACTCTTTTGTCCATACCACTTCAACCTGCTTTCCTGCACTTTCTGATATTCTCTCCCACTTTTGTTGTACCTCTGATTGTCTCATTTCTTATTCAGCCCTTTTCTGTGACTTCACACATCCATCTCAACATTCTCATTTCTGCCATAGCTAACTTCTTCTCCTGCACTCCTTGTACTGCCAACCCAACCCCCCATGTCTCAGCTCCACACATCATTGTTGGTCTCACCACTGTTTTAAAAAACCTGACCTTTAACCTTTGCCTTAAGACTATGGATAATTTTTGATCTCCAATTATACTTTGTTCTGTTTTTTTTCAGCATTTTAACTGGTGTGAAACTTATGCTAAAAGAACCTGAAATAAATGCACATTTAGATTTTGTCAGGCAAAGAATACTAATGATCAACTCATTTTCATTTCATTGTGAACTGCTGCCACATGAATTTACATAGTAAGCATTGGACGTTCGCGGTGATATTGAATTAGGAAAAGCACACCTATTAAATGAAAACATGAATAAATTAACCAAATTGAATTTTATTGTGATCCTGCCATTTCCAAAGTATATGAGGTTAGTAAAGGGCTGCATCAAGTGTGAATCTGAACAAAGGAAAAACTAAAGGTTGTTCCCACAGTGAAAAAAGAAAGGAAGGTTAGCGACACAATGTAGCCTTCATCGTCTGTATAGCCTGTGTAGCCTGTGACACACCTGACGAAGACTACATTGTGTTGCTAATCTACTTTTCTTTTTTTTTTTTAGCGTAGAATTAACCTTGAGATTTTTTACTTCCAAAGAATGACAAAAATACAAAGACAAGACGATTAACACATTCTCTCTCTATTAAAACAGCATGCAAGGAAAATTTAAGTATGGCTTCCTATTAGCCAGTGGTTACAAATGCAAGATGTACTTCCTTAATTAATTACTCTAACATTAAAAATAAAAAAAAACAATAGATGAACATTTCAATAATTTTAAATTTAGCACTCAAGCCTTTACAGTGCCTTCAGAAAGTATTCAGATCCTTCACTTTTTACACCATTGTCGAAATTAATTTTTTCCCCATTGGCCGTGGATTGGCTCCAGCAGACCCCTGTGACCCTGTTTTAGGATATGGCGGGTTAGATAATGAATGGATGGATGGATGGATGAAACAATGCTCAGTAACCCAGAATGACAAAACGAAAACAGCATTCTCTGAATTTTTGTTTATTTGTTTTCAATGAAAAATATCCCATTGACACAAGTATTCAGACCCTTATACTCATGATTTAAGTGAAGTCCCTTTGGCAGCGATTTCGGCCGGGAGTCATCTTGGGACGCGACAGGCTTTACACACCTCGATTTGAGGATTTCTGCCATTGTTCTCTCCATATTTTCTTAAGCTTCGTCAGGTTTGATAGTGACCATTGGTGGGCAGTATCACAAACGTGCTCATAGGAGACAGCCAACAAGACCTAAGGTGTCTGATCTACCATGAGATAAAGGGTTGATTTTGGGTACTAATGCCCCTCTCTCTCTCTTAACAGACCCAAAGAAGAAAAATAACAATCCCACACACTTAACTTCAGTAATTCTGGTTTCTCAAAATGGCCACTCCACACCAGTCCCGCTCCCAGCTCCCATGGATGACATCACTTCCGTTCCCGCCATCATGACGTGACCTCCGGCTCCCTCTTGATGACATTACTTCCAGTCCCTCTATGATGACATCACTTCCGCCTTTCTGTATTGATGTCACTTCCTGCCAAATCACATTCTGTCGCCATTTTGTGTATATACAGTAAATTCTCATTTCAGCACTGTATTCTGTCAAATGCTTTGGTTTTTGATTGTATTTCATTCAATTTTTATCACATCCAACAGACATTATATGGGGCAATTTCCCCAATTCTTTGTGATGTTTTTTCTGATATTTGTAGTAAAGTCTTCGCACATTATACACTTCACGTCATTATTAGTATAACATGGAAAAAGTTTCTGCTTTAGGTATGTGTTCAGCATTTCTTGCATTTCTTTTATTTCCTTTCATCCTACACTTGTCCAGATCTTTGTAGACACGGAACGCACATGAAATGTATGTATTCCAAATAACGATATACTGTATTATTTACCCTATACAACTCCAGGCACATCACACACAGATAAGGAGCCTTGGCTTGAGATGGGAGAACTTTTTGCCTGAGTTGAGCTCCATCAAGGGGTGGAATGGGATAGCAGGCTGCTTGCTGCTTGTGCTGATCGACACATTTACAAAACAAAAGACACCGGTGGAAAGGTGCAAAGGAATTTAAGGTGGCCCGGGATTACGTGTTTTTTCTTAGGCTTCAGGGATTCTAGTGTTAAGAACTGGAGTGTTCTTGTTTTCTTGCTCTTGTAATAATTCTTGCAGCAGCAGCATTTTGGATTAACTGGAAGCTGTATAAAGAACAGTTTGCACATCCAGTGAACACCGCATTGCAGTAGTCCATCCTACCAGAAATAAATGCATGAATGAATTTCTCAGAATCCTGCTTATTTAGAAAATGCCTTAACTAGTGACTAAGGGTGTACTCACACTGGCAATTCATTTCATCCCCGAGCACATTTGTCCGCATGTATCCCACAAAGTCCAGTTCATTTGACTAGTGTGATCACTCTCTGCCGGGCCAACCATACTGTGCCCTGGCCCGCTTGAAAGATGTGGGCCCGAGCAGAATTCAGTAGCATTCGGGAACAGTGTGATCGCTAAACGTGCCTAAGCACAGAAAACAGATGATGTCAAAGATGCCAGTGGCTGCAGGTTTTCATTATAACCTGTTTCTTAATTAGTTACCTGTTTTTTCTGCTGATTAACTTGTTTTGAATTGAGTTGCTCTTGAAGACTCAGACCCCATAGTTGTTTCTTTTTCCTTAATTAGCAGCCAAATAATAATGAGATGAAAAATGAACCAAAACATAACCAGAAAACTGTGTCCATCATACAATATCCTCACAGGTGGCACAGTGGTAGTGCTGCTGCTTTGCAGTAAGGAGACTGTGGAAGATTGTGTGTTCGCTTCCCTGTGTGGATAGTGCTTTGAGTACTGAGAAAAGCGCTATATAAATGTAATGAATTGTTATTAATATCTGATAATAATGAAATGTGAAGGTCCCAGGAATGCTGATCTGTTCAAGTCCCCAAAATATTTTATCAGTGCTCTTAGAAAAGAGAAATTCAACAATTTCATAAATGTCTGCTATTGAACAATGAGAGCAGCAACAAGCCATATAATTAATGAACTGGTTTAATTAACAAGAAGACTTGGCGCCTAATTAAGCAACTGGTTGGAGTGAAAGTGGTTGGAGTTTTGGGTCCTGACGTATTTGGTCTTCTGATGGCTCACTCACTTCACATTTCATTTCTGTTTGGGTGCCATTTAAGGAAAGAAATGAAGCAATTCAGAGGAACAATGATAAAGTTCCAGGAAACAAATCTTATAAAACAAGTCAATTAAAAATAATTCAAAAGGATTGAATTAGAAGCAAAAACAGGTCACTAATTAAGAAAAGGGTTAGAATGAAAACCTGCAGACACTGCAGCCTTCCAGGACTGGAGTTTGAGATCCCTGCTTTACATTGACAGATAAAAAATGCCTTTATTAAAATACTATGCTAGTTATAATTTACCAGCAAAATTAAAAGAAATAGTTTATCAGGTTCTAGATTGTCCCTAGTGTGTGCTTTGTGTGTGTGTGTGTACGTTCCCTGTGGTGAGCCTTGCACCCTGTGTTGGCTGGGATTGGCTCCAGCAGACCCCCGTGACCCTGTAGTTAGGATATAGCAGGTTGGAGAATGGATGGATGGATGGATAGTTTAGCAGGTTTTAGTATACTATATGTGTAAATCATCTTCACTTTTGTGCCAAAATGGTATTGCAATTAAATGTTATAAAATGTCCCGTTTTCATATACAGTACACTGATTTTCCTTTTTTTTTGTTATAAATTATTAAAAGATGTACTGAAAAAAGTCAACAAATTGTAATTCAAAGACATCATCCATTTTTCTCTTTTTTAATTATAGCTGAAATATTAAGATAACAGCTGCTGGCAGTGTGTTCAGGTTTGCTGGTGATTAGGACCTTGTAGACGAGAGACCTTTAGAGTACAAAATCATTATTTTTACTCGCCATCAATCATTCGTTTGTGACCAGATGTTAAATAGGTTACCTTTGCCCCTTGGACCGACTGCTGTACATTCTGGGTTTTTTTTTTCTAAAACATCGCTAGAGAAGACACTTGAGCTGAGGTGTGACGAAAAACTGGAGCTAACGGTTGCCCAGACATCTGCTCAAGCTAATGTGCTATCTGTTGCACAAAATAAATTGGGATTAAATCAAGACAGAGCAAGAAAAATATTGCCACAGGTTGCCAGGTTTAGTAATAACAGCACTGCATTAACCTTTTCATTTTGGACTCCTATCAGCAGATGGATGAGATTGACATCTTGTCCACATAAAAAAGGGTAGCAAATGCTCATTTTTGTGCAGAAAATAAGAAATAATCCAGTAAATGGGGAATAAAATCACCTTAAATTTGCCAAAAGAGGTGGTACAGTGGAGCTGCTATCTCCGAAGTTCAGTGTGTTGGTGTTAAGCCATTCATCCAACTCAATCTCAAGACTTGTGAGGGCCACATGGTGTCACCCAGAATCTCTGAATGTCTCACTGATATTTCAAGCTGGATGAAGAAGCAGCATCTGCAGCTCATTTTAACAATGGTAGACCTTCTCGTTATCCCAGCTTGACCATCTGTCTGTGACCCCATCTCAGTTCAGCTTAGTTCATTATCACTAACTATTTGATTGGTTAATCAAAGACTAGCTGTCCTATAATATGTCTAAGGTCAGATCATATCTCAAGAGTCTGCAGCACAATTCTTGGTCCAGGCTTCGGTTTTGTCACATCTGGATTACTGCAAATCTCTGCTAGCGGAAGTCTCAGGAAGTGCCACCAAGATGCTGCAGATGATCCAAAATGTAGTGTCATGTCTGAATTTCAATTAGCCGAGATACAACAATAACTACATTTATTTCTATAGCACATTTTCATACAAATGATGTAGCTCAAAGTGCTTTACAGGATGAAGAACGAGAAAAAAGACAAAATATACAAATACAATTAGGCTATACTAATTAACATAGAATAAAAGTAAGGGCTGATGGCCAGGAGGACAGAAAATAAAAAACAAAGAAAACTCCAGAAGGCTGGAGAAAACAAACAAAATCTGCAGGGGTTCCGAAACCACAAGACCAACCAGCCCACACTGGACACTCTACCTATTTGAATTAGTTCTCATGGTTTTCAGGCTTCACGTGGAAGAATTAGATGATGATGACCATGTGGACCTCTGGCCTACAATCCATCGATGTAGGGACAGCACAGGTGGTGGTGGTGCAAATAACCACCACAGAAAACCGGAAAAAGAACAGCAAAGAAAGTAGGAGTAAGTACGGATTTCGGAGCTACCATGAATGATAACGATAATTAAATGCATATACAGAATATCAGGGTAAAACTAAAATGAAGCTATGAGATGGGCACTTGTCACTCTTCTTTTCAGATATTTCAGACATTGGCTCCCTGCGACAGCACATAGCAAGTTCAAATCATTGATGCTTGCCTTAGCTACAGTGGATCAGCACCTACATATATTGCTGCTATGCGTGTTTCTGATGAAACTGTTAGAAATAGACTCTATGAGGGTGGCATGAGGGCCTCTAGTGGGACCTGTACTCACAGCCCATCACCACGTAGCTCAAGTGGCATTCACCAGAGAATGCCACAATTGGCCGCTCATCCATTAGCACTCCATTCTCTTCACAGATGAGAGCAGGTTCACACATGTGACAGACATGAAATGGTCTGGAGATGCTGCGGTGAATGTTATGAAGCCCGCCACATCATCCAACATGACCGGTATGGCAGTAGGTCAGTGATGGTCAGGGGAGGTATATCCTTGGAGGGTTGCACAGGTCTGCTAGGTTATGGTACCCTGACTGCTGTAAGATATGGGGATGAAATCCTCAGCATCATTTTCAGGCCTTACGTTGGTGCATTGTGTTCTGGGTTCCTCCTGGTGCAGGACAATGTCCAGCCTAATGTGAACAGAGCGTGTAGGCAGTTCCTAGATGATGAAGGCATTGATGCCATTGACTGGACTGCATGTTCCGTATACTTGAATCCAATTGAGAACCTCTGGCACATTATGTATTGGTGCATCTGACACCACCAAGTAGTGCCACAGACAGTCCAGTAGCTCTCTGATGCCCTGATCCAGGTCTGGGAGGAGATCCCCTAGGACACCATCTGCCATCTCATCAGGAACAGGCCCAGGCATTGTCAGGAGTGAATACAGGCAAGTGGGGGTTTTGGGGGCATATACACTACTGAGTCACATTAGGAGTTGCTGTGTTGAGATTCACACAAGTTGGATCAGCCTGTGATATCAATTTTTGACTTTGGTTTTCAGGGTGATGTTGAATCAGCTCTCGATGGGTTAGTAATTTTGGTTTTCATTGACCATTGTTAGATCATTTTGTTCTCAACAGATTATACAGTATACCTCAGTAAAGATTTTCCACATAAATATTTTGTTCATCGAGATTTGACATGTGATTTAAGTGTTCCCTTCATTTTTTTGAGCAGTGTGGGCACAATCATGATGTCCTAAACTCCTTCTCGACTACTCAGGTCTGCTGATGAACATATCTGGTGTTGCTGCCTCTGTGTTGTGGTATCAAAAGTCAGTCAAGATTCATTTCATGTGAAGCTCCTAGCCAGTGGAGCAAGATGCCCACCTCCATTGTGACTACCTCATTGTGTATATTAAGCGTCTTGTTTGGTCAGTTTATGTCTAACTGATATCAGTTAGGTTTTTATAATATAGGAATTGTAACTCACTTGGGTTTTGTTCTGAGCTTTTCAATTATGATGATCAATTTTGTACCCAGTCCTGTTACACTTGTTTCCTCTTGTTTTAAATGGGATTGTTGGCTCTGTGGATAATGATCTGAGCTGGTATCTAGGAGGTTGCTAGTTCATATCCCGTTACTGCCAGTAGGGATCCTACTCTGTTGGGCCCTTAACCTGAAAATTGCTCCAGGGAGGATGTACAATGGCTGACCCTGTGCTCTGACCTGAAGAGGTCAAGCAAAAAAAAGCAATTTCCCGTCTGAGATTAATAAAGTATATCCAAAAAAGAGTAAAAAAGCCAAACAGTCCCCCAGTTATGTTTACCTCTTTTGTAAGTCACTTTGGATGTAAGCGTCTAAGAAATCAATAAAATCAAAATGTTATCATTGTTGCTGATGCCTAAGGGTAATCGATGAAAGGGCCCGGGGTTTCTTCTTCAGGCTTTAGCCTATTTCTATCTTGTCGAAATTGATCTTCTCTTGTAGCAAATTTTCTTAGAGAGTAACTACAGCATATAGACATTTTAACATTCGCCTCCATTTGCTTCATACATCTTGCCTGAAGAAGGGGCCTGAGTTCCCTCGAAAGCTTGCATATTGTAATCGTTTTAGTTAGCCAATAAAAGATGTCATTTTGTTTGACTTCTCACTACATCCATAATGGCTAGCACGGTACAACATCTTAGTACTACAGCATACACATAATCATAAGCTGCTAATAACAAGACAGGGAATACAAATGAACTTAAATTGGAAAGAACATTTACCGAATTAAATGTGAAAGGCACTATATAATAGATAGATAGATAGATAGATAGATAGATAGATAGATAGATAGATAGATAGATAGATAGATAGATAGATAGATAGATAGATAGATAGATAGGTAACGAAATACACTATATAACAGATAGATCAGGGGTAGGCAATGTCGGTCCTGGAGGGCTGCAGTGGCTGCAGGTTTTTGTTCCAACCCAGTTTCTTAATGAGAACTCAATTATTGCTGAAGAAGCACATATTGCTTAAGTGACATTTTGATGCTTCATTTTAGTGGTCTCGCTTGTTAAGGTTCTCCAACCTTAATTGCTTATTTCAATCTTAAACTGCTGCATTCAGTGTTTTAATTGCTCCTTATTAGCAATAAGATGTAAAAGACAAAGCAGCCAGCAGTTCTCCAGCTAGCTTTTTTCCAATTACATCTGTGTGTGTTCATCATGCACTGTTTGATTTAATAAAACACTTAATAGAAAAATGTGACAGACTGAAAATGATCTGTTTTAGGCTTCAAATCATTTGGATGATATACTTGGAATGGAAAAAAATCTACGCTATAAGAGCCTTACATTGCACAGACTAACAAGCCATAAAATTAAATAAGGTCTGAGATGGCAATGATTGGTTTCTAATTAAGCAATTGGGTTGGAATGAAAACCTGTAGCCACTGCGGCTCACCAGGACCGACATTGCCTACCCCTGAGATAGATAGATAGATAGATAGATAGATAGATAGATAGATAGATAGATAGATAGATAGATAGATAGATAGATAGATAGATAGATAGATAGATAGATAGATAGATAATAAAAGACACTATATAATAGATAGATAGATAGATAGATAGATAGATAGATAGATAGATAGATAGATAGATAGATAGATAGATAGATAATAAAAGACACTATATAATAGATAGATAGATAGATAGATAGATAGATAGATAGATAGATAGATAGATAGATAGATAGATAGATAGATAGATAGATAGATAATAAAAGACACTATATAATAGATAGATAGATAGATAGATAGATAGATAGATAGATAGATAGATAGATAGATAGATAGATAGATAGATAGATAGTACTTTATTTGTACCAGGCAGGACTGTTACCGCATATGACTCTATGGTAGATGGCTTAACGCATATGTTTTTTGCATTAAAGGGGCACTGAACTTTTGTGTGATATATTTTAATACTGTAGTGCAGTCGGAGTGTTTTGTGAACATTTTCAGGTTTCCAATCACACTTTTCACTGTCTACAATAAACAAAGACAGCCTCTTCAGCTACTGTACCCCACACATTCAAAGGACGAGAGAATAAAAGAAGGATGGTAGCGGTGTGACTGAAACAAAATCCTGAGTCATGCTGGCAAAAGTGAAGGCTCCAGCTGTCAGTAAAGAAGGGCCGTCTCCTCCTGCAGAGGCATAAAAGAAAAGAAGTGCAATGGATGGCACACTGGAGGCTTACAAAGTAAAACCCCTGTTTCCTGCAGGTAGAAAATGAAAAAAGGTGGCATTTTGGGGGGTTTACTCGACCCCTACCGGGAGCAGCCGAAAGAAGAAGAAGAAGACAGTCTTTTTGATACTACTTTCTGAAATTCTCAGTAAAGTTTTAAACTAGCAAAGAAATTCATGAGCTTAATTTTGTTTGAAAAATGACTTAGATGGCAGTTATGTAGCAGTATGACAGATTCTGTGAAAGAGTGAGGGTTCTTGTCTTTGCAACTGCCCTCCATTGAACAAATCTGCTGTTCTATCCAAACAGGGGAAAACATACAAGATGTCTTTTTTGTGTCACCAAAAACCCAATGCAGTAGTGTTGGCAGTAGGCACAGAGGAAGTATGAAATCACATTTTTGGCCTAAAGACAAATGTATTTCAGTTTCTCAATAAAATTTATAACACTTTCCTGTAAGGATCATTGCTTGTAATAATTTTGTTACATTCTATAATGTCATCCATTTTCCCATTATCTTAATCTGCTTTTTCATTGCATGGTCTTGAGGGAGATGGCTTCCTCCTGGTCCTAGACACCAATCCAGAGCAGGGTACTCACAGACACAGCCAGGTTGGAGCAACTTTAACTAATAAGCACATGTTTAAAATGTTTGAGTAAATCAGACCCACCATTCAGAATGTACAGACTCCATAAATACAACAACCAGACCAAGACCTGAAGCTCTGAGGTTGATTTCCATGCGTGGACAGACATTCCTACTTCTTGGCAACAAGATGTTATTTCACATCCTGTGTTTGTAGCTCAATGAATGTGAGCCATCACAATCTTTGAGTTTGATTAGTCATTTTCCCAAAATAAGTTGTCTCTGTGCATGTATACAGTTAAATTGTAACAGATTTATAATGTTACGTGTGTACAGACAGGAAACAGCTTAAGAGCTCTGGTGATAGTAGTTACCTGCCGAACCAGGGGTTGGCGGAGTGGTTTAATGCCTTCTCTCTTCCTCCCTCTGCAGAATGCGAAGAATAACTGCCACTCCACCGCTGACTTCACTTCTGGTCTCTGTCTCCGCCCTTCTGGGCCTGCCCCTTCCTTCCGAGTGACTGTATAACCCAAAAACCTGCCATATTGATTCCGTTCCTTTCACCTTACACTCCAAATCGTAACTTTAGATCTTCAAATGAGTGTCTGTTTAGAATTCCAAGAGCTAAACTTAAAAGAAGTGGTGAGGCGGCCTTCTGCTGTTATGCACCTAAAATCTGGAATAGCTTACCGATAGAAATTTGCCAGGCTACTATGGTGGAGCACTTTAAAACTGCTAAAAACACATTACTTTAACATGGCTTTGTCATAGCTTCATTTTAGTGTAACTCTGATATTCTGTATATGCATTTAACACTAGAATTACCAGAGCCTACGAAAAAACTTGTAGATCCGGCCCACCTTAAATCCATTTGCACCTCTCCACCAGCGTCTTTTGTCATCTAAATGTGCTGATAAAGACAAGCAGCAAGCAGCCGGCTATTCCATCCCCCCACTGACTTAGAACGTGCACGAACTTCTCCCAGCTCATGCCTTGATTGATTATCTGGGAGTGAAGTGGAGTTTTAGAGTAGAAATAATAGATCGTTATTTGGAACACACGCATTTCATGTGTGTTCTGTTTCTACAGTAATCTGTGTACACACATTGTTAAAACAGAAACTTTTTCATATTTTAGTAGTAAATGTTACAAAATGTAGGCATAAACTATAAAATGTGTGAAGCCTGAAGCCCAAAGATCAAATAAACACTTTTACATAAGCTTCAAGAATAATATGATAGCTTCCGTGGTGTAATGCTAAGATTTGCTGACTCAGAGTGCAACAGGCTTGCCGTGTCTCAGAGATCTGAGTTCAATTCCCCGCTTGGGGAGAAAAAATATATATATATTTTTTTAACCTTCGCCACTCTGCCTGCCTGAACTCCCTGTCTATCTATATAGTAATAACAGTAATTTTATTATTATATAGCAACTTCCCTGTCTGCCTATCATTTAGTGCCTTTCCTTCCTATCTATCTATATATCTATCCCCTTAGCTGTTTTTTTTATATATCTATAATACAGTGCCTATGGGGTGCCAAACAGGTAATTACAATGATTTTCGGAATATATAAAGTCATAACCGAATATATAAAGTCATTCCTGAATATAAAAAGTCAGCGTTGGAATATATAATGTCATTTTTGAATATATAAAGTCAGCATTGGAATATATAAAATTATTCCCGAATATATAAAATTTCCGTGCTTGTCATTTCACTCGTACCAGTGAAAGCTAAACTTCGACAGAAGCCACTCAGAGTCGATTGGGCTTGTGAGGTTCGTCCAAAAATGCACCCGTACAAAAAGAATAAATAAATATAGTGTTCAAAATGCCGGCCACATGCATCATTTTGAATAAATTAACTGAACATTGGGGGTTTTTTTTTAATATTTTTCTGAAGATGTTTTTGTTAACTTATTTCATTACGTTGTATTAGGAACTCATTGAGTTTACTAAAAATGTGCCTGAGTCATTTCAATCAATATCAATATAATTTGACTATAAATTTATATATTCAGGAATGAGGGTATATATTCCGACACTGACTTTATATATTCGGTAATGACTTTATGTATTCTGACGCTGCCTTTATATAATCAGGCTTTGACTTTACATATTTGGGAATGACTTTATATATTCCGATGCTGACTTTATATATTCAGGAATGACTTTACATATTCCAACGCTGACTTTATATATTCAGGAATGACTTTATATATTACGAAAATCATTGTATTTGCCTGTTTGGAACTATTACTATATAGTTAGACAGGGAGTTCAGGCAGGCAGAGCGGCGAAGGTTAAAAAGAAAAGAAAAAAAAATGTTTTCTCCCCCAGCAGGGAATTGAACTCGGATCTCTGAAGCACAGCAAGTCTGTTGCTCTCTTAGTCAGCAAATCTTAGTGTTACGCCACAGACGTTGTTGTATCATCCTTGAACCTTTTGTAAAAGTGTTTATTTGATCTTTGGGCTTCAGGCTTCACACATTTTATAGTTTATGCCTACATTTTGTAACATTTATTACTAAAATATGAAAAGTTTCTGTTTTAACAATGTGTTTACACAGATTACTGTAGAAACGGAGCACACTTGAAATGCGTGTGTTCCAAATAACAATACATTATTTCCACTCTAAAATTCCACTTCATTCCCAGATAATCAAACAAGGCATGAGCTGGGAGAAGTTCGTGCACGTTCTAAGTCGGTGGTAGGATGAAATAGCCGGCTGCTTGTAGCTTGTGTTTATCTGCACATTTAGAGGACAAAAGACGCTGGCAGAGAGGTGCGAACGGATTTAAGAAGCGATTTAAGGTGGGCCGGATCTGGTAATTCTAGTGTTAACTATCTTTTTTTTTTTCATGTCTCCAAAATCCGTACTGACCCCTACTTTCTCTGCTGTTCTCTTTCCAGTTTTCTGTGGTGGTGATCTGCACCACCACCACCTGATCAAAGCACCGTGATGTCCCTACATTGATGAATTGAAGGCCAGAGGTCCGCATGACCATCATCATCTTATTCTTCCACGTGAAGCCTGCATACCATGAGGACTGATTGAGATCATTGATGTTAGGTAGAGTGCCCAGTGGGGGCTGAGTGGTCTCGTGGCCTCGGAACCCTTGCAGATTTTGTTTTTTCCAGCCTTCTGGAGTTTTTTTTTTGTGTTTTTCTGTCCTCCTGGCTATCGGTCCTTACTTTGACTCTATGTTAATTAATATTGCCTAATTGTATTTGTATATTTTGTCCTTTTTCTTTTTCTTCATCCTGTAAAGGCCCTTAACCTGCAATTACTGAGCGCTTTGAGTAGTGAGAAAAACGCTATATAAATGCACAGAATTATTATTATTATTATTATTATTAAAGCACTTTAAGCTAGATCATTTGTATGAAAATGTGCTATATAAATAAATATCGTTGTTGTTGCATCTCAGCTAATTAAACTTCAGACGTGACACATCATTTTGGATTATCTGCAGCATCTTGGTGGAACTTTCCGAGACTTCTGCCAGCAGAGATTTGCAGTAATCCAGATGTGACAAAACCGAAGCCTAGACCAAGAATTGTGCTGCATACTCTTGAGATATGGTCTCTATATTTTTTCTTTCTTCATGTTGTAAAGCACTTAGACCTACATCATTTGTCTGAAAACGTGCTATAGAAATAAATGTTGTTGTTCTATTTTGGAATCACATCTGGAAGATGCAGCTGCAATTATCTATAGATTTGTTGGTTGTTTAACTGTACAATTACATTGGGTCCCCAAGTTGGTGCCCCAACTTTTCATCTTTCTTTGTCTCCTTCTTACCACATACTGAAAAGTGTATTGTTTATATTCTTCTTTCTCTGCACCACTTGCTGGGATACGTGTTTAGGATGACCAGTGCCCTGAGAGTTTCTATGTACTGTAAGTGCCAAGCAGGATAATCCAGAATCCTGTGAGGAAAAAGGGGACCCTTGCTGAGAAGGGAAGCTAGAATGGAAGGACAGCAACATGGCGGAATGGTTACAGAACCCTTACTAGGACAGGAGGACAAAACAAAAGAGCAACGGGGGAAGGCTCCTTTTCCGGAAAATTTTTGTCTCCAACCTTGTAGCTGGCACCTTCCTTAGACCTCGGTAACCATGTGAACACCTGACTGGCAGAATGGGAGTTGTAGTGATATGAATCAGCCCTGCTGGGTCGCATGGGAGCCGCCAGGGGGTGCTGTGGAGGTTCATGATCCTTATTTCTCGGGACTACCACTTGATCCAGAAGTGCTTCTGTCTGTTTATGTCCTAGCACTGGACGTACTCTCAGGTCTGACATAAAAGGAAGCCATCCAGACACCTCCAGGGAGTCAGAGTCAGGAGGAAGGAAGAAAACACTCACTACAGGGAGAGAAGAGAGGGAAGAAATGAAAATAACTAATTTACTGGTGCTGGTGCTAGAGAAACCTTTGTAAGGAATTTTTATAATAAAAATTTGATTCTGTGACTCTGTGTTATTTGTGTTGGTTGTGTACAGGGTTTGGGGCTCGGTGATGTCTCCTATCTGTCACAGTAACTATACTGCAAGATCAAGATCTATCCTCATTGGCATGTCAGGGCCACCACAGAAGATTTTATGATGGATAATGTGCTTAAAAAGGAACGCGGTTAAACAGTCAGAAGGAAGACAAGTGAAGGGAGGCATTCTGCACAGCAAGTGTTCTAAATTGATTTAACCGAAGAGCAGCGTGTCAATTGCTGTAGTGGACTATATGGAACAGATTAAATGGAGCAATTATACTGGGGAATGGTGGAAGAATTACATATCTGTGGTAAAAAGTCTGAAGCATTATTATCACCGCAGACTGAAATTATGTGCCGGTAGGAGTTGTGAATGGTCAGAGAGTTAACCTTTATTTATCTGTTTTTCTATATATATATATATATGTTGTGGTTGTGCGAGGTCTGACACATAATCCAAAAAAAATATAGGGGCAGCAGAAGGGTTGCCCTGTTTATTTCACAAAGAAAGGCGTAACAAAACTAGCATGCAATGGCACAAACAAACAACATACAGGCCTGTTATGCCTCCTTAATCTCAGTTACAGGTCTGGAGTAGAGTTTCGTCTCTGTCTGAGCTTTTATCCAATTGAAACACCACCTTCCAGGAGCACCTGAAATACAGTGGCAGTGGAGTTGGTTGCCCTTACTGAGTGCCTGCTCTGTGCTGCGAGAACAGAAAGTGATGATACTGTGCTTCAGTGCCCATTCTCATCCCATGGTGGTGTTCCTTACCAAGGATTACCAGAGTGGTGATCCTCAGATGTTTACGTGTGACAATGTATTCTTTTTTACAGAGCCACTTGTCCAGGATCACATGATTCTTTTTTTTTTTTTTTCCTTTCCATTGGAAGTTGGCTGGTCTTGCATTTTCATGTCGGACATTTAGACCTCTTTACTGATAATTTCCGCGAATATGATCTAATGAAATTCTGGAACTGGCTTTGGTGTGTTTCTGGGGTGTAAAAAAGTTTGTGGTTTGTGTTACGTGTTGAATAGGAATTTATGTATGATGGTTTGTGTCAGTGAGATTTAGTGAAGTATAAGGAGTTGTTATGTACTGTGCAATGTGTTGTTTGGAGTCTGTGAGTACGTTTACTCTGTTGGGGGAAACTACCGCCGCACTTTACGTAACTAATCTTTTCCTGAATAAGGAATGGCATTGCACAAGTACTTTGTGAGCATGCCCTTGTTGATAAAACACAGAAAGCTTTGCAGTCTTCTTGTGACTTTACATTGTAGAATGATAAGTAAATAAATATAGGCATACAACATTTGATGTAGCTTTTATATAAGTAACATATACATGTTTTTTATATAAAGACCTTCACAAAACATAATCACAAACAGGACTTTGCACGATACCTTGGCGAGCTCTGTAAGCCGTGCTGTTTCATTGAAGGACAGGTATGGGGTGGACTGACTGGCAGGATGACGTCTGACCTGTTGCTGCATCCAAACGGTGCCATCTTTCGCCTTTGCGCCTGGTGCAGCTGCGTTTTTCTTATTGTATATGTGACTGGACGTTTCTTGTGGTGAGGGCTTCTGTTCTCTTTCTCCGATGTAGAACCCTCATCCTCATCTGAGTTCACCTCTGTTGTAGCACATCTTTATTTGAAAATTAACAGTGTCAGATCGGGGGGAGTGTGAACGTGACTGAGAAAATAAAATTGGAAATTAAAAAAAAAAAAAAACTAATCTTTACAAGTACCTTTACAATTTACACCAGCTGTTACAGAATCAAAGCAAAAGTATGTTTTATTTTATAATAGTAACAATAAGAGAAGCTCAATACCCGCAACCTCTTGCTTATGAGTCAGCAGTTCTTACCGCTGCATGACCCAAACATTTGTGTCAATGTCGTACCCTAACCCGATTTCTTTTTCTTCGTTTATAGTCTTAAATAAAACCGCATTTGTTTTTGTTATATGTGTATCTTTATTGAAAGCTTTAATTTGATATTTGGACTTTAGTCTTCACACATTATACATGTCATGTACATTTACATTTACATTATTTAGCAGACGCTCTTATCCAGAGCGACTTACAACAGTGTTTGTTAGTTTTTTCGCATACCCCCTTGGGGTCAGAGCGCAGGGTCAGCCATTGTACAGCGCCCCCTGGAGCAATTACAGGTTAATGGCCTTGCTCAAGGGCCCAGCAGAGTAGGATCTCTTTTGGCACTGACGGGGATTCGAACCGGCAACCTTCGGGATACCAGCGCAGATCCTTAGCCTCAGAGCCACCACTCCGCCCCATGTCAAACTTTTGTCATTCGTACTATAACATGAAAAAAGTTTGTATTTTAGTTATGTGTTCAACATTTCTTGTCTTGCATTTCGTGTCATCCTACATTTACCCAGATCATTGTGTTCCAAATAATGATATATTATTTACCCGATACAACTCCAGGAACCTCACACCCAGACAAACAGACTTGAAGTGGGAGAATTTCAGTTGCGTCAGTGAGGGATGGGATAGCAGGCTACTTGCTGCTTGTGCTAATTGACACAAAGCAAAACAAAGTCTCTGATGAAGAGGTACAAAGGAATTTAAGGTGGCCCTTAATTACAACTTTTTTCGTAGGCTTCAGGGATTCTAGTGTTAAGGCAGATACCTGGTTTCTTAAAAATCTGCATTAAAATGAACAAGTAATCCTCAAGGATTCTCCTTTATCAAAACACTCCAACGTCATTAAACTGCAAAAAAAAAAAGAGTAAGACATCATCATCAGCCACTGTGAATCCAAATATAAACAAGACGCCTGTGATAATTGTCTTGTGTTTCATAAATATGTTTAGTCAAATTGGCACTTTATTTATTGGGGTCTGTTACCGGACTGCATGCAGCACACTCATTTCTATTTGGCTGAGCAACTGAGCCCTGTAAAAGAGCGGCATTCCTGTATGTTTGCTTCTCACCTTTCACCCAGGGCTGCTGGTAAAATAATAACACAAGTACTTTTACTTCAGTAAGATAAATATTGTGTTAGGTTACTCATTACTTTGAAAAAGTAATTGGACTGCGTAACGCACATTACATTTTAATGAGTTACCCTACAGCTGTCAAGACTGTGTTGCTGAGTTTAGCACTATACGTTCAGTTCATCAACACAAATTTATCGATTTCTGAAATATTGAGACAGATTATTTCAATCAGGAGAAGGAATAATGCGTTCAATCGTGTGATCACCTCTGTAAATGTATATTCTGAACCCTTCTATCTGTGACTGCTGAAAGTGTGTATGATGCAAATACATGTGCAGGCTGACAGAGTACAATGGACATGCACAGTCTATGAAATCCGTAACAGTAACCTAATTAAGGGTTTACATGGTCAAATAATCTGGAAATTTGTGGAGAAATCTACCACTGTTAAAAGGTTTCACAGAGGCCAATAGCTGGATTTCTCTAATCAAATTAGGGGTTTAAATGACATTTTAGAAATCAGGTTTCTGTGAATAACTAGGATATTGGTGCGATTTGTGATTGATTTACTGTTGAGGTTTATGCATAGGTCTACTGTGATAAGTTCTGTATTATAGTAATTCGGAATGTGTTTTTGTAACAGGAAGATATGATAAGTGTCAAGTTTGTAAGTCTATATATGTGATTTATGGTATATGATATAGTGTAGTAATATCAGGACATGGAGGAACTATATTGGAAAGGGCAGAGTAGTCTCTTCTTCCTTATGAAACTTTGTTTGTTTAATGTGGGAAGTGACATCACTTACATCTTCTACAACTCTGTGATGGCCAGTGTGATTTTCTATGCTGTGGCATGCTGGTCTGGTAACATCACTTCAAGAGAAGCCCACCGAATCAACAAGCTACTTAATCATTAATTACTACTTAATTAATTATTAATTAATAATTAATTAATTAATACTTAATACTGGACTGCCAATACTGATGCGCTGTGCAAGAAAGGACAGAGCCGACTATACTTCCTTCTATCTATCTATCTATCTATCTATCTATCTATCTATCTATCTATCTATCTATCTATCTATCTATCTATCTATCTATCTATCTATCTAGAAAGCTGGCGTCCTTCAACATTTGCAATAAGGTGCTGCAGATGTTCTATCAGACGGTTCTGGCGAGCGCCCTCTTCTACGCAGTGGTGTGCTGGGGAGGCAGCATTTGTCACGCCTGGACAAACTGGTGAGGAAGGCAGGCTCTATTGTTGGCATGGAGCTGGACAGTTTAACATCTGTGGCAGAGCGAAGGGCACTCAACAGGCTCCTATCAATTATGGAGAATCCACTGCATCCACTAAATAGCATCATCTCCAGACAGAAGAGCAGCTTCAGCGACAGACTGCTGTCACTGTCCTGCTCCACTGACAGACTGAGGAGATCATTCCTCCCCCAAACTGTGCGACTCTTCAGTTCCACCCGGGGGGGGGGTAAATGTTAACATTTAACATTATACAAAGTTATTGTCTGTTTTTCACCTGCATTATTATCATTCTTTAATTTAATATTATTTATTGCATCAGTATGCTGCTGCTGGAGAATGTGAATTTCCCATTGGGATTAATAAAGTATCTATCTATCTATCTATCTATCTATCTATCTATCTATCTATCTATCTATCTATCTATCTATCTATCTATCTATCTATCTAGAATTAAATAAAAAGTACCATTATGAAAAATGCTGCACATCAACTCACCAAATATGAACATAATCCATGTTTCTGACACATGTCTGTGACAATAAAAGGGTTTTGGAAATAATCACATTTATCACATATTCCTTTTCCTATTTTTCTCATGCTAAGAATATGTTTTCTATTTGCTTTTGTGAATTCTCACATAAATATGGAAGCAAATTAAAACAAAACCAACCATGTGGCACAAAAAGATTACTGTGATTTGGCATGTCAGGAGGACCTCGCCTCCTTGACACCATCTGCACTATGCCTGTATTGCGCCTCATTAGGACTGGAAGTTTTAGAACACCTCAGCTTTTCAAAATTTTCTTTGAATTTAATCAGTTGAAATAAAATGAAAGACTTAAAATTGTGAAAAGGTAACCCATCCACAGGAGATGCACAAACCAGTGTGTTTCTTCGTGCCAGTCACAAGCCTGGATAAATGGGGAGGGTTACGCCAGGAAGGGCATCCGGTGTAAAAATCTGCTAAATCAATATGCGGACAACAATACAAATTTCCATACCAGATCAGTCGAGCCCCGGGTTAACAATGACCGCCACCAGTACTGTTAGTCAACAGGGTGCTGGAGGAAATTGGGCTACTGTTGGCTGAAGAAGGAGAAGAAGAAGTAAAAGGAGAAGAAGAGGGGGGAGACATGTTCTGAGGCAGGAGGAGAGGAGGCAGGTAAAGAGAGTGGAACTGAGGGTAAGAACTTTGAATGTTGGCAGTATGACTGGTAAGAGGAGAGAGTTAACAGATATGATGGAGAGAAGGAAGGTTGATATATTGTGCATGCAAGAGACTAAATGGAAGGGGAGTAAGGTCAGGTGGATTGGAGGTGGATTCAAATTGTTCTATCATGGTGTGGATAGGAGGAGAAAGTAGGTGTTATTCTGAAGGAACAGTATGTCAAGAGTGTTTTGGATGCATTCAAGGTGGAGGTGGGATTACATCAGGGATCGTCTCTAGGCCCTTTCTTATTTGCAATGGTGATGGACGAGTTGACAAACAAGATTAGACAGGAGTCCCCGTGGACTATGATGTTTGCTGATGACATTGTGATCTGTAGCGAGAGTAGGAAGCAGGTTGAGGAAACCATGGAGAGTTAGAGATATGCTCTAGAGAGGAGAGGAATGAAGGTCAGTAAGAACAAGACAAAATACATGTGTGTGAATGAGAGGGAGGTCAGTGGAATGGTGAAGATGAGGGAGTAGAGTTGGCAAAGGTGGATGAGTTTAAATACTTAGGATCAACAGTACAGAGTAATGGGGATTGTGGAAGAGAGGTGAAAAAGAGAGTGCAGGAAGGGTGGAGTGGGTGGAGTAGAGTGTCAGGAGTGATTTGTGACAGATGGGTATCAGCAAGAGTGAAAGGGAAGGTCTACAGGACGGTAGTGAGACCAGCTATGTTATATGGGTTGGAGACGGTGGCAGTGACCAGAAAGCAGGAGACAGAGCTGGAGGTGGCAGAGTTAAAGATGCTAAGATTTGCATTGGGTGTGATGAGGATGGACAGGATTAGAAATGAGGACATTAGAGGGTCAGCTCAGGTTGGACGATTGGGAGACAAAGTCAGAGAGGCGAGATTGCGTTGGTTTGGACATGTGCAGAGGAGAGATGCTGGATATATTGGGAGATGGATGCTAAGGATAGAGCTGCCAGGGAAGAGGAAAAGAGGAAGGCCTAAGAGAAGGTTTATGGATGTGGTGAGAGAGGACATGCTGGTGATGGGTGTAACAGAACAAGATGCAGAGGACAGAAAGATATGGAAGAAGATGATCCTCTGTGCCGACCCCTAACGGGAGCAGCCGAAAGAAGAAGAAGACTTAAAATTGTGAAAAGGTAAGCAGTAAGCTGCCCAAGGTTTATATATAATGTTTAGGTTAACAAAAACTAAAAATGGGAAGTTTCAGAATATTACAAAAGGGAATTCTTCAGGGAATAACTAATAGGTTACAACTTACAGATGTTCTGCAGGCTTTCTAACTGCAACTCACCCTGTCACACCTGCACACAAGTTTCCTCTTCACAGTAGAAACTGGCACTTGCTATTTCTAACCTGCACTCAGTTTTGTTTTAATTCTCTCCTTTTTTACTGTCCCTGGGGTGTCCAGAAATCATCTCATATCTGAGATTGCCTTTTTAATTAGCTTGTTGATTTGGTGGGCCTCTCTTGAAGTGATGTCACCAGCCCAGCACACCACAGCATAGCAAATCACGCTGGCCCTCACAAAGTTGAAGAAGATGTGAAGGATGTCACTTCTCATTTTAAAGGAACACAGTCTCCTAAGAATAAAGAGCCTGCTCTTTCATTTCTTATATAGTTCTCTGTTCCGAGACCAGTCCAACCTGTCATTGATGTGGACCCCCAAGTACTTGTAGCAGTGGACCACCTCTACATCCACTCCCTGAATAGCGACAGGACATAGAGCCTCTTTTGGTGCGGAGAAAGGCAATAAGCAGTTCCTTTGTTTAGTTGATGTTAAGAAGCAGACAATTCTCTTTGTACCAAGAAACATAGCTCTTCTCCTGACTCCTCTCCTCTTTTTCATCCCCCTTATCAATACACCCCATAAGCACAGATTCATCTGAGAATTTCTACAAGTGACATGACCTGCTGTTATATTTATATTCTGAGGTGTACAGAGTGAAGATTAAAGCAGACAGGCCTGCTCCTTGTGGTGCTCCAGTGTTGCTCACACAGTCCTTGAGTCTCACAAACTGAGGTCTGCCTTCCAGATAGTCCAACATCCAGGACACCACAGACTCATCCACCTGCATATCAGAGTTGACCCCTTAACTGGGATGGCTGGATGGTACTGAAGGCATTGGAGAAAAAAAACATAATCCTCCCAGTGCTGCCAGTTTTGTCCAGGTGGGAATAAGTCTTGTGGAGCAGATAGATAATTGCATCCTCTACTCCAATTGTTGTCAAGTAGGCAAACTTCAGTGGGTCCAGGTGGTCTACCACAAGAGGTCTCATATAATCCAGGACCAGCCTCTCAAAGGTCTTCATGATGTGAGATGTAAGTTCCACTGGTCAGTAGTCATTAGGTGATGAAGGAGTGAGAGATAGTTAGCCAAATGGGGGCAGCGTATGATTATGAATGCTGCTGCCAGAATTATTACAAGAAAAAGAAAATACAAACACATAACTCCAGTTCTTAAATCCTTACAGTGGCTCCCGGTTAAGTTTAGGGCAATTGTCAAAACATACAAAGCCTTAAATGGCCAAGGTTCGGCTTACTTGTCTGAACTTATCATGACTTACAAACCAGAATGTACATTAACATCTCAAGATGCCGGTCTGCTTGTGATTCCAAGGATTAATAAAATAACAGTTGGAGGTCGAGCTTTTAGTTACAGGGCCCCTAAACTGTGGAATGATCTGACGGCTACTATAAGAGATGCCCCTTCAGTCTCAGCTTTCAAATCCCGGTTGAAGACTCACAACTTCAGTTTAGCACACCCTGACTAGAGCTGCTGATTAACTGTACAGACTGCATCTCTCTTGTTAGTTATTAGCATTAAAACATAAGTAATATGATTGTTATAATTTGTTGCTAACCCTCACCTATTCTGTTTGTCTTCTCGGTATACAAATGTGGCACTTGCTGCCGCGGCCTACCTGCCAAGTTGTTTTGCCTGTCTAAGGTAAAGTCATCCCTGATGGAGGATCGCAGGAATCGTTGGGTAGAGGGGTCCTTTCATCGGATTGGCTGGCTAAGTGCTGACTCAGCTATGGAATGGCCAATAGGGGGAGGCAACTTGATGGCTGAGGTTTTCCAGGAATCTCTGAACAAATCCAAATCTTATTATGTAATATCATCTACTGTAAAATTCTGCTCTGTACTTGTAATATTTCTATTGCACTATTATATTGTATTGAGGATTACTTCTGTTCTGTTCTGTGTATTGGGCGGCACGGTGGCGCAGTGGGTAGCGCTGCTGCCTCGCAGTTGGGAGATCTGGGGACCTGGGTTCAATTCCCGGGTCCTCCCTGCATGGAGTTTGCATGTTCTCCCCGTGTCTGCGTGGGTTTCCTCCGAGCGCTCCGGTTTCCTCCCACATTCCAAAGACATGCAGGTTAGGTGGATTGGCGATTCTAAATTGGCCCTAGTGTGTGCTTGGTGTGTGTTTGTGTGTGTCCTGCGGTGGGTTGGCACCCTGCCCAGGATTGTTTCCTGCCTTGTGCCCTGTGTTGGCTGGGATTGGCTCCAGCAGACCCCCGTGACCCTGTGTTCGGATTCAGCGGGTTGGAAAATGGATGGATGTTCTGTGTATTGTATTGTATTGACCCCCTTCTTTTTGACACCCCCTGCATGCCCAACCTACCTGGAAAGGGGTCTCTCTTTGAACTGCCTTTCCCAAGGTTTCTTCCGTTTTTTTCCCTACTAGGGTTGTTTTTATTTTGGGGGGGGGGGTCCTTATCTTCTTAGAGAGTCAAGGCTGGTGGCCTGTCAAAAGGCAGGGCCTGTTAAAGCCCGTTGCGGCACTTCTTGTATGATTTTGAGCTATACAAAAATAAATTGTATTGTATTGTATTGTATTAGGGGACCAGAATGGCCAGGTGGGCAATTTAGCCAGGATATTATGGTATCCCCTACACTTTACGAAAGATTCCCAGGAGTATTTTATGACCACAGAGAGTCAGGACTTCAATTTCACATCTCATCTGTCAGACGACACCATTTGTGAAGCTCAGTGACCCTGTCACTGTACTGGGGTATTGAGATGCACACACAGATCCCGGAGTTAAGTGCCCCATGATGGCCTCACCAACACCTCTTCCAACACAACCCGGAGCTTTTCCTGGTTGTACTCCAATGCAAGTACTGGCCTGCTCTGCCATATTCGTGCAGCACCTCCTACAACACACGCAGCGGGACAGGGCCATATGTTTTTTCCAAAACACATGTAGTAGACATGATAAAAGATTAAAAGATAAAATCAATTTGCAACAAAAACTGAGAATCCCGCTAAACCCGATGCTGTGGAGTTGAGAAGCATTGGCACTAGAACTGTGCCACCTTGGCGACCTACTCATTATGTGCTTATTCACTTCAGATGAGCCATTTATATATTCATGAAATAGTAATGAATGTTTGTTAATATAAAACATTTCTATGCAGTGTACCAAAAGACAGGAATCATTTCTACAGCTCGGAGTGAGAATTATTATGTAGTTTTTTTTGTTTGTTTGTTTTCCATGTCCTGCGAGTGTTTATTAAATTTAATAATCAAAACTTAAACTTTTTTCTCATTCGTTTTTATTATAATCCCTGCAACAATAAAAAAAAAAAGTGTAGAACAGCTTGTAAGTTAATCGTAAAAGTGAAATTTATACATCTTTCAACCTGCTGTTAATTGTATTTCTGCTAATACAGACAGGCAATTGACTAAAGGGATACTGGTAAGAGAAGATAATCTCCTAATAAGATTAGATTTTACAGCATTATCGCCATATTTTCTTTTATGTGTTCTTTAGATAACAGAACTGCAGACCTCTGGAGGTTTTGGATCTTCATCTTTTTTTTTCCTGGGGCAGAAGGGAGGCTGAAATCAAGCAGCCCTTCTCTGAATGTGTTATTGTTGGTGAGTAAGCTACTGTTGTTGAATAATTCATAAATGATTATCATTTCATACCAGCTGTGTGCAGCCGTCAGGAACAGACACTTTATGAGGCTGCTGATGCCTCTTTAGACAGTAGGGTGGCAATAACTTTGATACGCATCTGAGGCAAAAGTATATATTGATAATTTGTACGCAGCATATATGCAACGTGTAATAGTCACGGACAGGGAATTTCCATATAAACTGCAGAGTTATTTGCACTCTAACCAAAGTTTACAAAATGTAGAAGTTAGAATTAGGATTTTAATAGAGCAAAATAATGTTTTCTTTCAGATTATATATACAGTTAGTAATTTGCGAGCAATTCAGTTAGTGCAGTACATATTCGCACATATAGGGCCTATAAAAGTATTCACCCTTCTTCCAGTTTTAACATTTTATTTTTATACAGCACGGTTGATTTAATTTAGCTTTTTTGATACTGATCAACAGAAAAAAAGATCTCTGCCAAGTGGTCTAAATGAATTACAGACATAAAACAGTTGATTATGTTATTATTCTCCGACCTCATGTCAGTATTTTAGTAGGAGGCCTCCATGACAGCTTAGGTGTCTGTCCCTGTTCAAGTTCAAGCACTTTATTGTCATTGTGTAACACAACGAAATTACTTTTAGTGACAGCCCCGAGGTGCATTTAAAGAAAAGTCAGATAATTCCAAATATGTCGTATACAGTTTTAAGTGATCAAGTAACCAGAGCAAATTATTATTGCTCAAAGTACAGCAGCATAAATTGTTATTGCACCTGTTAATGAATAGTACATTACATATTCTATATTGTATTACATGAGTATATTGCACATTACCAATATAGCTTATTGCACATGTTCAATTAAAAATGATCTCAGACTGAGGAGATTCAGAGTTCAGAAAGTTTATGGCAGATGGGAAAAAGCAATTTTTTAGTCTGTTTGTGCGTACACAGATTTACCCTAAAGCATCTGCCTGACAGGAGGAGCTCAAACAAAGATTTTCCAGGATGAGTTTTGTCCTTGAGAATGTTTTTGGCCTTTCTCACACAGCGAGTCTTATACAAGAGATCGAGTGATGGCACTTCAGTCCCAGTAATGGCCTCTGCTGTTTTTACGACCCGCTGCAGGGCTTCTTTAGCAGCCTTGGTGCAGCTGTTGTACCTGCAGGCCATCGTGCTCTCTATAGTGCATCTATAGAAATTAACCAGCAGCTTCTGGGGAAGGTCAGCTCTCCTTAGCTTCCTGAGAAAATTGAGGCGTTGTTGTGCTTTGCCTATTATAGCCAAGTTGTTGTCAGCCCAGGACAGGTCATCTGAGATGGTGACTCCTAGAAACGTAAAGCTGGAAACTCTCTCCAGAGCATCTGCATTGATTATTATCGGACTGTGATTGGTCTTTTTAGTGGTCCTAAAGTCCAGAATAACGTCTTTGGTCTTTTTGGTATTTAAGACCAGGTTGTTGGTGTTGCACCATGCTGTCACATTCTGAACCTCTTCCCTATATGCAGCTTTATTGTTGTCTGTTACAAGTCCAATGACAGTCGTATCATCCGCAAATTTAACAATAATGTTTGATTGCTGGATGGGTTGACAGTTATAGGTGAAGAGTGCATAGAGAAGGGGACTTAGTACACATCCTTACGGCACACCAGTGCTCAGGGTGAGGGTGGAGGATGTGTGTTTGCCCATCCTGACAGACTGGGAAAATCCAGTAACCAGTTGCATATGGACGGAGCAAGTCCTGGTGCATAGAGTGTTTTGATCAACTGGTTAGGTATGATGGTTTTAAATGCAGAGCTGTAGTCAATGAAGAGCATCCTAACATAAGTGTTGGGCTTTTCCAGGTGCGAGAGGGCAGCATGTAGAGCCACACAGATGGCGTCCTCAGTTGGTGTGTTTGACCGATAGGCAAACTGGTGTTGGTCTAGATCAGCTGGGATGGAGGCTTTGATGTGGGTGATTACCAGTCGTTCAAAGCACTTTGTGACGACAGGGGTGAGAGCGACTGGTCGATAGTCATTAAGACAGGTTATCCTCGGTTTTTTGGGAACAGGTACAATGGTTGTGGATTTCAGGCATAAGGGGACTAAATCTGAGGAGGGAGAGAGGTTGAGTATGTGTGTAAATACTTCCGCTAATTGGTCAGGCCTGGAGCGCACATCCTTGCACATTATCAGGACCTGCTGCCTTCCTTGTATTGATGTTTTTGAGTGCCCGCCGCACATCATGTATGTGTACAACTACAGGCTGTGAGTCTCCGATCAGCTCAAAGCTGACTGGAGGCTGTTTATTGATGTTTATTGTCCATGTCAAACTGTGTAAAGAAACTGTTAAGTTCCTCTGCTAGGTTGGCATTGTTATTGGCCAGAGTGTATTGTACGTCATTTTTCTTTTTGTAATCTGTGATTAATCGGATTCCTTGCCACATCTGCTGTGAGTCTGAGTTACTGTCAAAGTCCTCCTCAATCCGTTGTTTGTACATTAGTTTAGCGGACTTGATGCCCTTCTTGAGGTTAGCTCTGGTAGCTCTATAGGTTTGGTGTCTCCTAATTTAAAGGCTTTGTCCCTCAGCTTTGCAAATTTTACTTTGTGAAACTGCTCAAACTTTGTCGGGTGTCATGGAGATTGTGTGTGAACAGCGTCAGGCCTCATAAAAAAGAAAATTCATTACTACACTATTATTATATATGAGGGATGTTCAAAACGTTTCCTCACTTTTATATTTTCATTGGAAGCGGTGAAGGAGGGAGGAGTAGTAATCAGGCATTAAAAAGTTGGTACGACGCTGGAAAAATTTCATCGCAAACGAAGGTGACTATGTAGAAAAGTGATATAATTTGTTTTTGAAATTTTTAATAAATACAGTTAAATAAAAGTGCGGAAACATTTTGAACATCTCTCGTATATTATGAGATTTAAACTTGCGGTGTAGCGGTTAAGGCTTTGGAACTCAGTCCCTGAGGTTGTGTGCTCAAATCCCACTACTGACACCACTGTGTGACAAGAAGCAAGTCACTTCACCTGCATGTGCTCCAATTGGCAAAAATAAAAGAAATGAAAGCCATTGTACCTCGAATGTTGTAAGTCGCTTTGGATAAAAAGGCATCAGCCAAATAATTAAATGTAAACCTTAAAAGTCCAGCCAGAGATTCTAACTTGGATTGAGATATGGGGCCCCATTTTAAAAAGATTGTGGTTGTGGGTTGAGATCCCACTGCTGAAACCACTGTGTGACCCTGAGCATGTCACTTGACCTTTCTTGTACTCCAATTGGAAAATCAAAAGAAATGTAAGCAATCCTGTTTAATAAAACCCCTGTGTGCGTCCAGTGTCCGTGTGTGTGTGTCTTCTGGTGAAGTGTACATGGACGGGGCACGGTGCGATGCTTCAAAGCAGATGCTTCAATAGGCCGCCTGACGCGTCACACAAGACAGAGAGGGCAAGACCTAGAAAATATCGCGCGGCAAATCCAATCGGATTTCGGTAAATGAGGTAAGACCTAAAACAGAAAACACGAAAAATCCAATCAGGTACTGAGACGCGGAGACCAGCTTCCCCATTGTTGTGCAAGTGTTCACTCTGAGGATGTCAGATTTGCGATTAAGAAGCTTGGCCCGGTAAAGTGTAAAGTAAAAGTAGATTTATTTTCGCGCACATTACATCAGTTGCTGGAGAGAATCTGCTGATTGCCCACTGTTGTGACAGAAAATTAAACGCATATTACGGATAGCAAAGCCAGTATTACTGTCAGAGAAAACTACAGGCATTTTACGGAAAAAATTTTATGAGGTAAAAGGTCCCTTGCCATTTAATATAGACTGTTCCTACTAATGTTTATGGAGTACTGTTCTGGCGCCCGTTATTGTAACGGGCTTAATGTCTGGTTCTATCATAAATGTTGTAAGTCACCTTGGATAAAGATATCAGCCAAATAAGTAATGTAAAAACTTTGTGTGATCTCGATTGTGGAAATACGCATATAGCAAAAAACAGGAAAATGCGTATGTAAAGAAATAAAGAAAAATAAAGAAAATCGGATTTTTTAAACCTGGTGTACTCACATTTCTACACAATTTACAGTTTATAAATCCAAATAACCTTGTAAATGTGTGTTTGTGAATGCGCCTCAAACCCCACCATGAATAATGCTAATCAAACTCAGCCATACGCAATTAAGATGCTGGAATCCTTCATTGGCAGGTAGAATGGCCATTTAGTGTCCTAAGTGCGGGTGTCAGCAACAAGCACAAATATGTTGTTGCTGCTGAAAATGCCATGAGCTCCAGCCACACCATACCAGAAATAAACAAAAAAGGCCTGATCTCTGGTGACAAAGTGGGTCGCTGGTCACCGGGAGAGTGTGTGTGTGACGGGAGGAGGAAAAAAGCACATCTGCACTGTCTGATTTTGATCTACGAATGACATCTGTAATTGGAGGTGCCTTTTTATATGGCATGACAGTAGGCCAGAGCAGACCTGATGATTGTCAGTCTCATCTTGGCATCACAGATGACTTGTGCGTTAACTGAATGTCACTGCTTATGGTTAACAAAAGTAGCTTCATTCTCACAAGGTTGCCCTTATTGCAAAAGGAGTGCATTAAAGTGCACAAAGGAAAACAGGCACTGGTACAAATTGACTTTTTATGGTGGTAGGAACATGTTATGTTGTATGTATGTGCACTCACACCATACGAAAACTGGATGTAGCACTTTGTCGAATGGTTAAAGGCTACTAGCACAGAAGGCCTGATGGAGTGAAGCTTGGCTAAGACATTCCTGACCTGTCAGCCAGTTCTCTGAGAAATGACAGCAGGTAGTCTAAACTGATGAAAAAAACCAAAATACACAGCATTGGTCCTCTTAAAAGGGAACTAAAATTAAGTATGTGCATCATATTTCATCATATTTGAGCTTTAATATTTTTGTTACATCAGCGCACATTATAATAACAGCTTGGTGATATGAATCACTATGCAAGTGATTAGCCATTTAGTTGGTTTGGCTGCATTTCCCTACCTGATCAAAGGTGTCATCATTTCCCAGTTTTCCCATTAATTTCCCCTTGGGATTAATAAAGTATCTATCTATCTATCTATCTATCTATCTATCTATCTATCTATCTATCTATCTATCTATCTATCTATCTATCTATCTATCTATCTATCTATCTATCTATCTAGTTTCTCCAGAAATGTTGCGTACGCTTGGGTCAGTGTTACCATAAATACAGTATACCCACGTTACCCCATCAAGTTTTCTTTGATAAATCCAGACATTTACGTGAAAAGTTGTGTGAGGAGGCTTTATAAACAAAGCCTTTGGCCACTCCAGCACATTCACATTACTTTTTTAACTCTTTTTCCAAAAAATTCAATTTTCTGAAAAGCAAACAATGCACTAGTTTCACACAGAAATCAACATAAAATGTCTGTTGCTACGTGCTATGGTTGCTGTTGGTGCCCATTCGGCATCTCTGGCAGCAGTAGCTGCACAGAGGCGGCTCCATGGCCAGTAGGAATGCACGGCAGGCTGGCTACCAATCTGTTTTAGCAAAGCAGGTGGGTGACGGTGGCAGTTGCAGTGTGATGCAATATGGTTTGTACCTCTTGTCATCATAAGTGGGTGTCATCCTATACGAACATTGCTGTAGGCTTATCCGCTACATGAATGTGTTCAGCACCACAATTAGCTGGGGTACCTCATTTTCATTTTCCATCTCCAGATCACTTGCATCAAACTCAGAGTCCGAAAAGTCAAAGTCTGATTCAGTAATAATACGTACAATGTCCATGGAGTATTTTGCTTTGCACATTTGCTTTAGTCTCTCACCAGATGTCACTACCATTTTAGAGGATGTTTGTTTTTCACTACTCATGCACATGCATGGAATCGAGGTCAAATCAACAAAGCTACGTAACTTTCCTTCAAGCAAAGAAAGTTGAGCTAAAACATAAGGGCGAGTTTTGTCGCAGTTTATAGCCGATTACTGTCCTCTACCCCTGAATTTCGACAAAAGTCAATGTCGCCCTGAAAGAGTTAAGCCATTGCTATATAGCTTCTGGCTTTATGATTGAGGTTGCTGTCTTGCTGAAAAACAAATCTTCTCCTAAGCTGCAGGTTTCTTAATTGCATTACGATTTCCCTGTATATTTTACTGCATTCATTTCCCCCTCCACCTTCACAAGCCTTTAATAGCCTCCATGGTGGGGATAGTGTAGGTTTGATAAAGTTCAGTGTTCAAACTTGGCGTTTAGTCTTATGGCCAAAAAACTCAACCCCATTGAACCACATCAAAGTCTCCCATATACCTCCTGGCAAACTCTAGCCGAGATGTCTTGAGCATTTTTTTTTCTCTTTTCCACTCAAGAACCTGAACATTAGTTGTCTTCACAATCTCTCCAGTCTCAGTCACTGTCACTTGTAACTCCTTCGGAGATCTCAAAGGTTCTTGATGGCCTCGTCCCTCGTCTTCTTCTTGCATGATCAGTCACGTTATGTGGAAGGCCTGCTCTCGGTAGATTGAACAGCCGTACAGCCACACTCTTTCCATTTCTTCTTAGATGATTTAACTTCTACTCTAGGGGATACTTAGTGACTCAGGTATGTTCTTGTCTCCATCCCCTGACTTGTGCATTTCAATCACCTTTTCATAGAGTTGCTTGGAGCGTTCTGGCACCCTGTCCAGGATTTGTTCATGCCTTGCACTCTATGCTGGCTGGGATAGGCTCCAGCACCCCCCAAGACCCACTTTGAAAATAACATGACATATGAAAGGTAAACACTTATGCAAACAGTTATTTTGCACTTTATATTTGTAATTAACTTAGATCACTTTGCAGAGATCTGTTGATCTGTGACAAAAAATAAAGCCAAATTAAATCCAAATGTGACTCCATGTTGTATAACAGTAAAATGTGAAAACTTCCACTGAATATTTTTAATATGTACTGTATATGTACTTGATATATGAACCATCAAGTTGCGAACTTGTGAATGTGCATGTCTAATAAGTTAAAAATTATTTAAAGAAGTTAAAATTTAAAAATTGTAGCGTAACTTCAAATTTCGCAACAGCACTTAAGTTAATTAACATGTCCGTTGCTAGACAGAGCACAAAACCCGCACTATTACTGTTTACATTCTCAGTCAGGTGTGTGCATCCTCTACAAGTGGCAATGCTTTAGGCTGTATCTCTGAGCTAACGTGCTTTATTTCAAGCTCAAGATGTCCGAAGTTAAGTGTGTTCAACAAGAACATAGAGACACTGTTGGAAACTCATTAAGGGTAAATTCTTCTTCACTCAGAGAACCACATTAACATGCCATACAAAACCAAATATAGTTCTGGAGCGTAGGCACAATAGGGACCTTCGGTCAGATCTCGTGAACAGCTTGTTCTCGTAGACTTGTCCTGATGGACTCTAATGTATGCTCTTCAGATATGAGCATCCTATTGGGAGTATCGTCAGTTTAGCAAAGGCTTTTATTTTCGATACATTCAAACTGGAGTTAGCACTGGAAGATCTTTTTTTTGTGAGGCTTTATTTTTGTCCTCGTTTCTTCACCGAAAATACTTACCGAGCATCAATATTAAGTGATGGTCATTTTGTGTGTGACTGCCAGAATTGGATTTGAAGACAATCACGTAAACTTGTTTGATAGCGGTAAGTGAGTCTACTGTACCGAGATCAGCTGAAGGAAAAACAATGGGGAAAAAAAATAACTTTCAGTTGTTTGTTGTTAAAATACACTAGAAATCTAATAAAAAATAAGCATATTAACTTTTAAAAGCACTTTCTCGACTACTGTGCAGTACGGATATGTTTTTGATAGGAGTTGAGGAGAGGTAGTTTAGGTCTACATAAGTAGGCTACTTGATAACATAAACAGCGATATCAGCTGATGGAAAACAATGAAAACAAAAATGAACTTTCTACTGTTTATTGTTAAAATACAAAAGACATATGTAACAAATTAGAAATATTAACTTTTAAAAGCACTTTCTCGACTTCTGTACAGTACAAATATGTTTTCAATAGGAGTTGAGGAGAGGTAGTTTAGGTCTACATACGCAGACTACCTGATAGTGTAAACAGCGATATTGGCTGACGGAAAACAATGGAAACAAAAATGAATGTTCTGCTGTTTACTGTTAAAATACAAAATAATATGTAAAAATTAGAAATATTAACTTTTAAAAGCACTTTCTCGACTACTGTGCAGTACGGATATGTTTTCAATAGGAGTCGAGGAGAGGTAGTTTAGGTCTACATACGCAGGCTACCTGATAGCGTAAACAGCGATATCGGCTGACTGAAAACGATGAAAACAAAAATGAACTTCCTTGTGTTTATTGTTAAAATACAAAATAAATATGTAACAAATTAGAAATATTAACTTTTAAAAGCACTTTCTTGACTTCTGTACAGTACAAATATGTTTTCAATAGGAGTCGAGGAGAGGTAGTTTAGGTCTACATACGCAGGCTACCTGATAGCGTAAACAGCGATATCGGCTGACTGAAAACGATGAAAACAAAAATGAACTTCCTTGTGTTTATTGTTAAAATACAAAATAAATATGTAACAAATTAGAAATATTAACTTTTAAAAGCACTTTCTTGACTTCTGTACAGTACAAATATGTTTTCAATAGGAGTCGAGAAGCGGTAGTTTAGGTCTACATACGTAGGCTACTTGATAACATAAACAGCGATATCGGCTAATGGAAAACAATGGAAACAAAAATGAACGTTCTGCTGTTTATTGTTAAAATACAAAAGACATATGTAACAAATTAGAAATATTAACTTTTAAAAGCATTTTCGTATGTACAAATAGGTGTACATATACATGTTTTCTATAGATATTGAGGGTTAGGGGCTGCATTGTCTTCGTTGGGTGCCTATGCTTACTTTGCTGGACTTAAGAACAAAGTGGACTTTTGGAATGCACTCTTGGAACGGTTAACAGGTTCATATGTAGGGAACTTACTGTACATCCTTGCTCAGTTCTGTTGTTTCACACATTAGAACATAATGAAGAATCATTTTCTTCCCACCAAGTCATCTAATTAGATTAATCTAAATATAAAGAACTAATTTTTGTTTGTCATTATTTATTGAACAAATCAGTATGAAGAATCCATCATTCAGTAACTTATAGAACACCTCCATTAAATTACACCAACAGAGCATTTCCTTTTTCAGTGTTTTACATCGTAGTTGTGAAGAGTTTGGTCCAGCCTTCCATATAACCCACTTCACTGCACTGTTTGTGGTTTTCAGGTGAGCCATGTTTACTAATCTATATTCAAGCTTGCACTTCTGTGTGCTGACGTTCTCTCGTGTTTCTCATTTGTACTTCTTTGTTTCTTGCCTGTTTATTACAGTTTGTCCATACCAGTTGCTGAGATGGTGATGCATATCCAGGTTCTGATTGCTTCCTTCTCCAGACAACGCCTGATCTTCCCTTAGCTGCTAGCCCTCTGCTATCAGCATAGGCAAAGTTTAAGAGGGCATGTTTCTGGCATCCTTTAATGGATGGACATGTTACTGAAATACTAAATGTATTAGTTCTAGGCCACAACAAAAATAGAATGGGAAAATTTAATTTCTCCTACATTACTGCATAAATGATTACTCAGTTTACTGTTTCAAATTGAGCTGGAAAGAGGTCACTTCAACTTGTATATTTTATTTTCAGTAATTTCCTTTTTTACATGTCAGATAGTTGATCCTGTCTGGCAAACAGACCACCAAGCAGCTTTTAAAATAACAGTAAAACCACACACACACACACACACACCTTATATGCTTGAATGAGCCTCTTCTATAAGTAGCAGTGCGGCGGTCAATCACAAGTCACACACACCTCGTGACAAAATATTGAATAAACAAAAATGTCCACTTTTATGAAGTGAATACAAAATGAGAAATTCTTTTAATATAATTAATGTTCCATCAATCTATTAGTTTTCTAATCCCACTTATCAAAAGCAGGCAGCACAGTGACGCTGTGATAGCAGTAAGGAGACCAGCGTTTGCATCCAAACCCTACAGCAACAACAATTGTTTTTCCCGTACTGCCTAAAATCAAACAAGGAAAGCTTCAATAGGCTTTAACAGGCCCTGTTTTACTACAGCCCCCCCAGCCTTGACATGAAAATACTCCCAAAAAAAAAAGAAAAAATCTTGGGGAAGGCCATTCAGAGAGAGACCCCCTTAAAGGTACATTGGCCATTCAATAGATGTCAAAAAATGGGCTAAATACGATTTTCAAAACAGAACACAAGATGTGACCCATCATGCACATTACGAGGACATCCTTAAAGGTCAGCTTTCTTCTCTGCTCTAGTCGGCTCCACACCTGATCTTCCTCCACCACTTCCAGTCTCAAGGTATTCCCAGTGGCATATTCCATTCTGCTCTGAGGCAGCAGAGTCCCTCAATGTCTCACCTTCCCCACATTGTACCAACAAGGGGGTATCCCCAGAAGCCATCTGACATCGATTAATGGTTCTCGATGACTTGTACTTCCTCATGTTCTACTTAATCATCTTGCCAGTGGGACTCTGCACCTCTCACCTTGCAACCTCTAGACATTGTCGTGCACATGCACATTAGAGGCAGCTGAAGGGCTCTAGTGAATGTAGTTACCTGCCGAGCCAGGGGTTGGCGCTGTTTTCTGATCCTTTCTCTCCTTCTCCTTCAGCAGACTGGGTGATTGATAGTCCTTGTCATTTCTGGTGTCTGTCCTCCTAGACCTGTCTCTTGCTGCTGTCTATCTTCATAATTTGTAAAAACAGCTACCAGCTTCAGTTCTGTTTTGGACTTGTACCTGCAAAGACATCTCCACAACTAACTGCATGTCTATTTCCCTCAAACCTTTCAAATTATACGTGTTTATCAAAGCAAACAAACTATATGTAGTAAAGCTCAAGTGTTACTCTTCAGGCTGGTTTTTCAGTAAGTTAATATTATGATGAGAACTGAGGTGAAAACCACACCATGTGGAAATGATTTTAAGCCCTTCCTTTATTCAGGTTGTGAAAAAATAGAATTTTGGCAGCTTCGTAAATCTTTATGATGCCAACCTGGCTCCTAACCTTTTCGTTAAAATAAACAGTTTGAAATAAACAATAGTCCATCATGATGTACAGAAGTGAAAAGTATACTAGTGCTCTTCACACTCTTGAAACAAATTAGAGTCAAAACCTCCATCTGTGGCTCTTGAGCAGGTTGTAACGGCCGACCCCTTACCCAGCCGGCAGCTACACCTCCAAGACCTGTGGCCTGGATGAATTACTGAGAATGAATCTAAATATCAAACCGTACCTCTAACAAATAAACTTTTCCCCACAATCGACAGTGTAAATATAAGCACAAAAGTAAAGCAGATGTGTAAAAATAAGTGAATATATTAAAACAGAACACAACAAAACACTATTGCACATACACCATGTAGAATATATATATATCCCTCCACCAGAGCAATACAATGACAATACATTGGAACCTCGGTTTGCGAGTATAATTCATTCCGGAAACGTGCTTGTATATCCAAAGCACTCGTATATCAAAGTGAGTTTCCCCATAAGAAATAATGGAAACTCAGATAATTTGTTCCACAACCCAAAACTATTCATATAAAAATGATAATACAAAATATAAAGTAAAAATACATAAAACAAATTAACCTGCACTTTACCTTTGAAAAGAATCATGGCTGGTGTGAGTGAGTTTCTAAACTCTTGTGGGATTCCACCCAATGGGACAACATGCAGAAGAGCGTCCCAAAGCAATCGCAGTCTCCCAGCGCTGTAGCAGTTCGCTGTAAAAGCAAATCCGAAAAGATCGTGGACATGCTATAAGCGCCTGCCGTTGATGGGTGATACAAGGAACAAGGAACATTATAAATGCGCAGGGCCCTGCCTGACTGCTGTGTCTGTGTATAGGAGAGCGGCAGATCCCACTACAATAAATAACCGCGCTGTTGCGGTTTCAAGCTGAATAAAGCTGGTGTTGCTAAAGTACTGAGACTCAGCTTCGTGTTTTAGGGTACAAGACGGGGACTCGCACGTCACAGCACACACGCGCGTGCGCACGCACACACAGTCACAATGCTAATGCTGCAGTAAACAGTATACGCTCGTACAGATGTTGACTATATGAGTGAGGCACGGCGACTCAGACGGAGAATAGAAGACGATTGCCCACAATCCCGCAGCGAGAGAGAGAGAAGAACCATCAGCTCAGTTGTGATCACATGACGCTCAGCAGACAAAGCGTATACATACTACTCGTACTGCAAGACTTCGCTCGTTTATCAAGTCAAAATTTATTAAAAATTTTTGCTCGTCTTGCAAAACACTCGTAAACCAAGTTACTTGCAAACCGAGGTTCCACTGTACTATATATATATATATATATATATATATATATATATATATATATATATATATATATATATATATATATATATATATATATATATACTGTATATATATACACAACAAACCCTCCCTTGCCCCTGTAACATAACAAACAACAACGAATAACAACAATGAATGAAACACGGAAAATGGCAATGATATTGAACCTGAGTCCGAGTGTATAACTGTCCTGAATGCGAATGACTGGTCAACTGATAAGAGACGCGTTTGTATTTCCCGGATTAAATGGAGCAACCTCACCATGAATCCTCAGCACGTGGTGAATGATGTAATCCAACCCTGGGGTCTCTGGTGATGAGGGAATTGAAGTCAGTCCGGCAGAATGAAAACAAACTGGTGCAAAACCGCGATGTGGAAAAACAGCAGGTAAGTTGATTCGTGGTGGTGAAAAATGGTCTCCATCTTTTCTCCTCTCTCTCTTCCTCGTTTTCTCCTGATTGCTTAAATAGCACTGCTGGATGTAATTGATCGTTAATAGGTGTTTTCCAATTTGGGGCTGCGATCTCTTTCCCTCATCTGTCCCCCTTGTAATTTACAGCGACGACATTTACTGACACACACAAACAGCAAACGGGACAATGGAAACAAAACGCACTCAGAACAAAATTGAACAACACTATTACTATGTAGCCCCGCTACAAGGTCATAAGACATTATGCATTCATTGGCATCCTCTTTATATTGTTGCGGTCCCAGAAGGGGCGGGGCTTCTGATGCACAGTGAGGGTGGGGCTAGGCATCATCTCCTGGCGAGGGGTCCACATTGTAAAGGAAACAGATACAGTTAGTGGCAGCACCCCCACCTGCTCAGTGGTGGTATTGACCAGCTTATCTGAGCCCCTCAGAAGATCACAAAGTGTGATAAGGTGTATTAAGTTCTTTATGAAAATCAGCTTGTTCTTTACATTTCATCTCCTGTTTTAACATTTCTAAAACTAGCACAAACGACTATGTCTGGTTTTCCACCTAAAATAAGTCGCTCACCCATTCACCCTTAGTGATCATGCTTGCTCTCTCTCTCTCTCTCTCTCACTCACATGCTCACTCTTTCTCACTCTCCCCAACTTGTCATTTGCTATTGACAGTATAACACATCGTGTTACAACAACAGTGGGTGGTACATAATATGTTATCTATACGGCATATACCTACACTCAGTAAACCCTAATCACAAAGTAAAAACATGTTTTCAAAAAGGTTTGCAAATTTATTAAAAATTAAAAACTGAAATTTCTCATTCATAGAAGTTTTCAGACCCTTAATTCAGCACTTTACAGTAGTCCCTATAGCAGTCTCTCCAAGCTTTACATGCCTCCGTTTGGGCAGGTTATCCCATTTTTACTGGCAGATCCTTTCAAGCTCCGTTAGAAGTGTCTATAAACAGTCATCTTCGCAGCTCTCCACAGACATTTTTGAGATTGAAGTCTGGGCTTTGGCTGGGTTACTCAAGGGCAGCCAGAGATGTGTCCTGAAGCTACTTCAGCATTCTCTTGGCTGTATGCTCTGGAGCAGGTTTTCTTTAAGGACATCTCTGTATTTGGCTGCATTCATCCTTTCTTCTCACTTCTTACTCTGTCCTTTTTTGTAACTCCATACATCCATATCGACATTCCCATTTCTGCCACATCCAACTTTTTCTCCTGCTCTCCCTTTTCCATCCATGTCTCAGTTCCATACACCATTGCTGGTCTTAACAATGTCTTGAAAATGTTACCTTTAACCTTTGCCTCCTGATATCTTCTTGCAATTGTTCAACCCACACTGCAATCAATGGGTTATCACTGAATCTAACTTTCCATCTTGGGATACCACTGATTCTAGATGTTTAAATTTATCACCTCTTTTCAATAGCTCTAGCTGCAGTCTAACTTCTGAATTTCATTAAACCTTATACATTCTGTCTTCTTCTTCCTATTTATCTTAACTCCTCTATCTTCCAAGGCCTTTCTCCATTCTTCCAACTTCCTATCCACTTCCTCTTTTGTGGTTCAACACAACACAATGTCATCAGCACAAAGCCTGCAGCTGGGGGATTTGTCTTTTACCCCACGGCTCAACACACCCATAACTAGATGAGAGAGGTAAGGACTGCAAGAAGATCCCTGGTGCAGACCTCCTATAACTGGGGTCTTGTCTGTTAGCCCAACGCTGCTCTTAACCCAAGTCCTCACTCCCTCATAAAAATCCTGGACAATCCATACATACATTTCTGGTCCTCCTTGGTCTCTCGTGCACCTCCGGACCTCTTGACGTGGCACTCAATCATAAGCCTTCTCCAAATCAATAAATGACATAAGCAGATGTTTCAGTTTTTCTCAATGCTACTTTATGCGATGTCGCAATGCAAAAACTGTATTAGTTTTTGCTCTCCCTGACCTAAAAGCAAAGTATGACTCTGAAGTAACTGAGGAGCATGTCCTCAAAATGGGTGACTAACCAATACACTTTAAAGTCCCAACAACTGTTGCAGAAAAACGCACAAGAGGAAGGGTTACCAACAACCTTCGGTTTGTATAACAAAAAGGAAAAATCTTTATAAAATAAAAGATATATTGTACAGTGCTTTTTAGGAAAAGAAACTCAGAGGAGCTCAAAAGGCATAGAAGGAGTTGCCTTAAAAAGCAGACAACCTAGAAGTAAACAAGTCTCTAAATACACAAATCCATAGGGGCATCAAAAACAGAACCAAGAGGTCAACATCCAGTAAGTTAACAAAAGCACAGCAATAATCAACAAGAACTCACCAACGCCCAGTGCATACAATGTACCGCATGGACTTCAAGAAGATCCTACTCAAACTGGGGTCTTCTCTGTTACCCCAGCACTGCTTTTGACCCTTTTCCTCACACCCTCACATATCTTTGACAATCCTTACAGATTTCTCTGGTCCTTCTTTGTCTCTCATGCGCCTCCAGACATCTTGCCGTGGCATACAATCATAAGCCTTCTCCAAATCAATAAACAACATAAGCAAACCTTTCTGTTTTTCTCAATGCTTCTTTATGAGTTTGTCTCAATGCAAAAAACTGCATCAGTTCTTCATCTCCCTGGCATAAAACCAAACCGCTCCTTCCCTATGGTGGTCTCTTCCCTAAGGCCTCTCTCTATAACCCTTTCCCAAATGTTAATTCAGTGTGACATCAGCTTTATTCCTCTATCGTTTCCACAATCCTTATAAATGCATACCACCACACTGATCCTCTACTCCTCTGGTATCTTCTTCTGTTGTTTTGTAAATTTAACAGAAAAGGCTGCAAAGGTTTGACTTTTTATTCATTTTGGAAGGATGATTCACTTTGTGGGGAGGCACAGTGGTGCAGTGGTAGCGCTGCTGCCTCGCAGTTAGGAGACCCGGATTTGCTTCCCAGGTCCTCCCTGCGTGGAGTTTGCATGTTCTCCCCATGTCTGCGTGGGTTTCCTCCGGGAGCTCCGGTTTCCTCCCACAGTCCAAAGACATGCAGGTTAGGTGGATTGGCGATCCTAAATTGGCCCTAGTGTGTGCTTGGTGTGTGGGTGTGTGTGTGTGTGTCTTGCAGTGGGTTGGCGCCCTGCCTGGGATTGGTTCTAGCCTTGCGCCCTGTGTTGGCTGGGATTGGCTCCAGCAGACCCCTGTGACCCTGTGTTAGGATTCAGCGGGTTGGAAAATGGATGGATGGATGGATTCACCTTGTTGTATTATCCTCAAATCCCCTCAAAATGG